>NC_064816.1:30987502-31355055 GCF_023721935.1 Panthera uncia
TCCACCCCCCCCCCCTTGCTCAGTTGTTTTGTTTCTTAAATTCCACACATGAGTGAGATCATGTTATTTGTCTTTCACTGAATGACTTATTTCATTTAGCCTGGTACTGTCTAGCTCCATCCATGTTGTTGCAAATGGCAAGATTTCATTCTTTTTGTGGCTGAATAATATTCCGTTGTAAATATATGACACATCTTTATCCATTCATCAATTGATTGACATTTGGTCTCCTTCCATAGTTTGGCTATTGTAAATAATGATACAATAAACATAGGGGTGCAGGTATCCCTTTGAATTAGTGTTTTTGTATTAGGGGGTAAATGCTTACTAGTGCAATTGCTGGATCATAGGATTTTAAGTTTTTGAGGAACATCCATACTGTTTTCCACAATGGCTGCACCAGTTTGCAACCCCACTAACAGTGCATGAGGGTTCCTTTTCTCCATATTCTTGCCAACACCTGTTGTTTCTTGTGTTTTGGTTTTAGCCATTCTGACCAGTATAAGGTGATATCCCAGTGTGGTTTTGATTTTCATTTCCCTGATGATGAGTGATGTTTAGAATCTTTCCATGAGTCCGTTGGCCATCTGTATGTCTTCTCTCGGAGAAATGTCTGTTTACGTCTTCTGCCCATTTTTAAACTGGATTGTTTGCATTTTGGGTGTTGGGTTTTATAAGTTCTTTACATATTTTGCATTAAAACCCTTTGTTGGATATGTCATTTGCAAATACTTTCTCCCATCTTATAGGTTGCTTTTTAGTTTTGTTGATTGTTTCCTTCCCTGTGCAGAAGGTTTTTAATTTGCTATAGTTTTTAATGTTTATTTGAGAGAGAGAGAGAGCGAGAGAGAGAGAGCGAGCATGAGAAGGGGAGGGGCAAAGAGAGAGGGAGACACAGAATCTGAAGTAGGCTCGGGGCTCTGAGCTGTCAGCACAGAGCATGACGTGGAGCTCAAACTCACAAACTGTGAGATCATGACCTGAGCTGAAATCAGATGCTTAACTGACTGAGCCACCCAGGCATCCCTATAGTTCTCTTTTTTTGTGGTGTCCTTATCTGGCTTTGGTATTAAGGTAATGCTGGCCTCATAAAATGAATTTGGAAGGTTTCCTTTCTCTTTTCCTTTTTTTTTTTTAATGTTTATTTTTGAGAGACAGTGCATGCACACACAAGCAGGGGAGGGGAAGAGAGAGTGGGAGACAGGATCTGAAGCAGGCTCCACACTGACAGCAGACATCCTGATGCGGGGCTCAAACTAACCCCAAGATCATGACCTGAGCCAAAATCAGACACTCAACCAGCTAAGCCACCGAGGTGTCCCTCTTTTTTACTCCTTGGAATAGTTTGAGAAAAGAGGTACTAAGTCTTCTTTAAATGTTTGGTAGAATTTGCCTGTGAAGCCATCTGGTCCTGGACTTTTGGATGTTGAAAGTTTTTTGATAATTGATTCAATTTCTTTGCTGGAAATTGGTCTGTTCAAATTTTCTATTTTCTGTTTCAGTTTTGGTAAGTTGTGTGTTTCTAGGAATTTACACATTTCTTCTAGGTTGTCCAATTTGTTGGCATATAGTTTTTCAAAATATTCTATTAAAATTGTTTGTATTTCTGTGGGTTTTGTTGCTATTTCTCTTCTCTCGTTTGTAATTTTATTTATTTGGGTCCTTTCTCTTTTTTTCTTAATAAGCCTGGCTAGAGGTTTATCAATTTTATTGATTTTTTTTTCCCAAAGAACCAGCTCCTGGTTTCATTGATCTCTTCTATTGATTTTTGTTGTTTTTTGTTTATTTTTTATTTTGTGTGTGTGTGTGTGTGTGTATGTGTGTGTGTGTGTTAGGTTCTATATCATTTATTTCTTCTCTAATCTTTATTACTTCCTTCCTTCTGCTGGTTTTAGCAGCAAAAGGTGTTCTGCTTTTTCTAGCTCCTTTAGGTCTAAGGTTAGGTTGTTTGAGATTTTTCTTCCTTGTTGAGGTAGGCCTATATTGCTATAAACTTTCCTCTTAGCCACTTTTGCTGCATCCCAAAGTTTTTGAACTGTTGTGTTTTCATCTTCATTTGTTTCCATGTACTTTTTTTATTTCTTCTTTTATTTCTTGGTTGACCCGTTCCTTGTTTAGTAGCATGTTATTTAACCTCCATGTATTTGTGGTCTTGCCAGATTTTTTCTTGTGGTTGACTTCAAGTTTCATAGCATTGTGGTCAAAAAAGATGCATGGTATGACTTTGTTCTTTTTGAATTTGTTGATGCTTGTTTTGTGGCCTGATACATAATCTGTTCTGGACAATGTTCCATGTACACTTGAAAAGAATGTGTATTCTGCTGTTATAGGATGGAATGTCCTGAATGTATCTGTTAAATCCACCTGGTCCACTGTGTCATTCAAAGCCACGGTTTCCTTGTTGATTTTCTGTTTAGATAATATGTCCATTGATGTAAATGGGGTGTTAAAATCCCCTATTATATTATTAATGATTAATTCCTTTATGTTGGTTATTAACCGTTTTGCATATTTGGGTGCTCCCAAGTTGGATGCAAAAATAATTTATTGTTATATCTTCTTGTTGGATTGTCACCTTTATTATCATATAGTGTCCTTCTTTGTCTCTTGTTACTGTCTTTATTTCAAAGTCTCTCTTGCTGTTAAAAATATTGCTACTCTGGTTTTCTTTTGACATTCATTTGCATGATAGACATTTCTTCATTCCCTCACTTTCAACCTGCAGGTGTCTATAGGTCTAAAATGAGTCTCTTGTAGGCAGCATACAGAGGGGCCTTGTTTTTTTATCCATTCTGTCACCTATGTGTTTTGATTGGAGGATTTAGTCTATTTACGCTTAAAGTAATTATTGATAGACCTGTATTTATTGTCAATTTATTACTTATTTTGTGTGGTTTTTTTTCTGAAGATTTTCTATGATCCTTTCTTAACTTTCATGATTTTCTGGTTTTCTTTAGTAATATATTTGGATTTATTTCTCTTTATTCTTTGCATATCGATTAGTGGTTTTCGATTTGTGGTCACCATTGGGTTTGTATATAACCTCTTCTGCATATAGCAGTGTATATTAAGTTGATGGTCATTTCAGTTTGAACCCATTCTTTACTCCTGTTCTCCTCACATTTTAGATATATAGTGTCTATTTTACATCCTTTTGAGTTCCTTGACTGATTTTTTACAGAAATATTCTTTTTTACTGTTTTGTGTTTCCTACCTTTATACTGTCACTTCAAGTCTCTCCTTTCCACTCAAAGAGCCCCTTTAATATTTTTGTCTATGGTGTAAGAGAGCAGTCCACTTCATTCTTTTGCACATAGCTGTCCAGTTGTCCTAACACCATTTGTGCAAGCTACTTTTTCCCATTTCATATTCCTTCCTCCTCTATTTTTTACTTTATTTTATTTTATTTTATTTAAAAAAATTTTTTTAACGTTTATTATTGAGAGATAGAGAGAGACAGAGCATGAGCATGGGAGGGACAGAGAGAGGGGGAGACCCAGAATCGGAAGCAGGCTCCAGGCTCTGAGCTATCAGCACAGAGCCTGACGCGGGGCTTGAACTCACAAACTGTGAGATCGTGACCTGAGCCGAAGTCAGACGCTTAACCGACTGAGCTACCCAGGCGCCCCATCTTCCTCTATCTTTTTAACCATGGTTTTATTTCCCACCCTTTTCCAAAAGATCTCAATGTGACCAGGAGTGCAAAGGAATGGGAATATTCCAGAGCTGCTTTAAGAGAGACAAACCTATAGCTTTCAAAGAAACGTCTATTTCTTGTTGTGTTCCCTATGTCATACAACAGCCCTGTGAAACTGAATTAGGAAATTCATAGTCTTAAAAAAAAAAGTGCTCTCTAGAAACCCTCTGTCATCCTTTACAACCTAACCAATCCCTTTTGGTATTAATGTGTTTCTATGAATTCTGACCTTTCTGGTAATCAACATGGATATGCCATATCCTGGAAACAGACTGGAAATGTTGTTTGACCTGTGGATTAGGCTGCAATGACAGTGTGGTCTGTCAGTCCACTAAACACAGCTACCTGTAGAAAATGAACCCCCAAGTAGCTATATCTTCTCTCCTAGTGAACACAGAACTGTCTCATTTCTGAGCGAAAGCACAGCAGAAAAGGAAGACTTGCATGCCGCTTCTCAGGCCGTATCCTTATTTCCATGTCACTCCAGTCGACAATTCCCAGGACAACACAATCCACTATCTTGACAAGCAAATAAAAAGATACAAGAAATAAAGAAATAATCCTTCTCAGTATCTTTTCTCAAGGTCTTTCTCCCAGAACAACTTTCTTCTCTCCAGAAGCCAGCTCCAAGGCCCTGGTTCATTGGCAGTATGTATTTTCAGGTGGCAAAAAATGTGAAAAGGAATCATGCTGAACTTAGCTTCCCCAAAACTGAATTCAACTCGATGTCAAACTCCTACTAGGGCTGGTAATTAGAGAATTACATCTGTAGTTAGAGAATCTGTAGTTAGAGAAAAGAGACAGCTGTAAAAACCATCTTCTCACCCAAAGATAATTTGGGAAAGGTCATTTTATTACATGATTTATTTATATTCTTTCTCCACGGTACACAGAGCTCTGATGGGTACACAGAGCTGAGAGGAGGAGAAACATTGAAAGAAACCCTTAAGGCCCACCAGTGGTAGGCATCTTATGGGCCAAGGAGATGTCTGGGGTATATCCTTTAACTAAAATAGCCTTCAAGTCAATGCAGTCCTTCTGTGTCAGTCAAATGAAAAGGAAAGTTCTACCATAAGACCCATGTTCTCCCCAATTGTCTGAGGCATCATCAGTAAGAAAATGATTAGCAGATCTTGCTTTTATAGTCACCAAGAACAATCAAGATAGTTTTCCCCTCTGAAAGGAAAAAAATGTCAAGTTAATCAAATTTCCAATGGTTCATCTTCTTTACACATTGTATTGGCATGTTAACGGGCATAAATTTTCTCTTCTGGATTTCTTTGCCTGGAGAAGCATGTGATAATTACATTCTAAACAGACCTACATAGTTAATATGGAAAGCTGAATATCTCTTTAAATGCAAACAGATGGGCAGTTTTGTTTATCTTCACTTGGCTCTATGACTGTGTCCTAAACACGCAGGCAGGATTTTTTAATACCAAGTTTATAATGGTGACAAGTAGGATTTACTGGAGAAATACTTTTTGACCATATATTTGATTTAACCTCCCCCTGAAATGGAGTCCAAGCTAAACGTTTCTGGGTTTTGTATTTTTGTTTTCTGTTTAAGCATTACTCCTCTCTGTTTATTGCCGGCATGTCCCAGACGCTGGGGTCAGGTGTTTGAAAATGAGAACCAAATAGTTTTTATTCTTGCCCTCAGAGTGTAGCCAGTACTGTGGCTTTGTTAAGCTTCTTGTTTCCCTTGCTAAAAAGTACTTTAAAGAAATGCAGCGAAAGAGCCGAAGAGATGGCGAAGGTAAAGAATGTGACTTACTTTCCATGATTTCCTTCAACCCAACCAGTTAGGCATTCCTGTTTTTTGCTTTTACAAATGTTTATATAGGTAGCAACTTTCAGGATCCTCTAGCCAATTGTAAGTTTTCTGATAGGGCAGACTTTATCATCCTTTCTTCAAAACTGGCTTATGGGGGAAAGCTGTGGTGAGGATCGTATTCTCTAATAATGTCTGTGGCTGTGTTTGACTGATTTGCTTCTTAGACGATGAAGTATGATGTCTCTATGGAATTCCATTTGAGAGAGATTTAAAAATTAAACATCATGAATATTCAGTAAAGCTGCCTGGAAGTTCAGCTCTAAGTGACTTAATCACTTTCTCTGCAGTTTTCATTAAAGAAGCCATTGTTGGGGCGCCTGGGTGGCTCAGTCGGTTGAGCGGCCGACTTCGGCTCGGGTCATGATCTCGCGGTCCGTGAGTTCGAGCCCCGCGTCGGGCTCTGTGCTGACAGCTCAGAGCCTGGAGCCTGTTTCAGATTCTGTGTCTCCCTCTCTCTGACCCTCCCCCGTTCATGCTCTGTCTCTCTCTGTCTCAAAAATAAATAAACGTTAAAAAAAAAAATTAAAAAAAAAATAAAGAAGCCATTGTTGGAACTAGGCAAGGTGTTTTGTTTTGTTTTATATAGAAAACCCTTAAAGTTAATTAGCAATACTATGTGAAACATTTCCTTGAAATGTTGAATTTTAATGCCCCTCTAAATACAAGTCACCCTAGCAAGGCCACGGCCCGCTGTAGGAGCCAAGGTTATTTCTTAATGCTATCTCTCTGCTTGCATGCACATTAGTTTCCAAAGAACACAAGGCCAATACAGAATTGATCTGTACTAAGTTCATTTTGTTCTTTTTTTGTTCTGTGTTACAAAGAGAATCTCAGATTATAAAACGTCCCATTTAAAATTAAGAGGACCATCTCCAAAGTTAGAAAAGAAGTAATAATGTAGGAGAGGTAAATGTGTTCAGAAAAATTACCCAAAAGTGACATAAGGCAAAAACTTTACTATTTGCTCCTTCCAAGTTATATCAGTTGTTCTATCTAGCCCACCTTAATAGATTAAAAAAAAAACAAAAACAAACAAGATAGCAACAATCTCAAAGACTAACGGGAAAATTATTTAGATTACTGAACGTATGCATACTTTGTAAACCAAGTAAGAATGTCAAGACTGAGGCCACTACTACAGGCTCTGAGCTCTGAGTTGTCCATTGCATTAGTCAGACCACCTTTAATTGAATTAAATTAAATTAAATTAAACTTGGCCACAATGGGTCAAGTCCAAAGGCAGGAGGTCTTATACCAAGTTGTTCCCTATGGTGGGTAGTGAGATTTCCCACCTATAATCCATGCGTGACATAGCAACTAATTAAAATCCAATCAACTAGAGAAGTCACTAGTTAATGAACATTCAAGAATAATAGCACATTACATGTAGTTAGCATCTCTTAGAAGTCTCAGTACCCCAACTTTGGAAGGGAGATATTGTTATCCTCATTTTGCAAATAGGAATATAGATGCATGGAGAGGGCAAACAGCTATTTCACTGTATAGCATCCAGAGCTGGGATTGAAAGTCAAGACTGTTGTGAGCTGGGAACACCACTTAGTTTTAGTTACGGTTTCGATATGTACCGGTTGAGTAACCTCGAGGAAGTCACTTAACTTTTCTGAGCCTCAGTTTGTCCATCTTTACTAAGGAGAAAACAAGCACTAACTCACTGTTGGGAGCATTAAGGAGACCATTCACTCACTTAAAGCATTTTAGCACAGAGGCTAGCCCACAGTAAGTACTCGGTCAACCTACTCTGGACACAAAAAGAAAAATGAGATTCTAATACAAAGTTGATTTCCAAAGAGTCCTCCAATGTGTTCAAGGAGAGATATGCAAACTACTGAACGTTCAACTCAATCGCCATTCTCCACAAGGGTAAATTACAGTGGGAACTCATGTGGAAAATGATGAGTTAGAGGCATAGGGTGGCATATGAGACAAAAAGAAACATATGATGCATCATGTTTACTGTGATTAACAAGGCAAGAAGGTGAACGTACACTTCAGAAAGCTCTTGAACAACAGCAGTGAGACAATAAACCCATTTCGTCAGTCTTCAGTTAGCTTAAAAAATCAATGCTCATTCTGGTTTATATAAGTTATATATGTTTCAATAGGAAATTTTTTTTAAATACAAGGTGCTTAAAAACAACTCAAAAGTAAAATTTCAAGACTCTTTGAGAACATTCAGAATTCCCTTTTTAACTTTCCTCTTCTGGACTGTAATGATTTAGGGTGAACTTTATTTGACCTTCCAATAAAGGCTTCAGTTATTTGAGGGAACAAGAAAGATGAGAAGATGAAAGAAATCGAGTCGCCCAAGTTGCCAGGGCTGGCAAAGTGATTCCAAATTCAGAATCCTTGTGCCTTGAGCCCCTTTCAGAACAGGCTCCTGGCAAATCCAGGGCAGAACTCCAAGCTACTGGCAGGCAAGTTTCAGTACAAAGCAAGCCAAATGTAACATAACTGCTTAGATTCTGATTCTTTGGAGGTGTTAACTCCATCTATGGATTGTGAAAGTCTTTAGGATTTATCAGTGAGGGGCTTTGAATGTAAGAGAGTTGAAAATGGGCAGATACAGCCAGAAATGCATAAGCAATGCATTTTTCTTTTCCTTTTTCTTTTTAACGTTTATTTATTTTTGAGACAGAGACAGAGTGTGGGCAGGGGCCACACTGCAGGGAGGGGCAGAGAGAGAGAGGGAGACACAGAATCTGAAACAGGCTCCAGGCTCTGAGCTGTCAGAACAGAGCCTGACGCGGGGCTCAAACCCATGAACTGTGAGATCATGACCTGAGCTGAAGTCGGATGCTTAACCAACAGAGCCACCCAGGCACCCCAGCAATGCATTTTTCTATGATACAATGTATCTGTCCCCTTCTGAACAAGGTACACCAGGGACCATTAGAGGATCCCATTTTTTAAAAATCTCAATCATTTCATAAATAGCTTATCTGAAACAAATCAATACAAATCCTCCTTGCATCATTTTATCATAAAGACCATGTATTTCCTTTCTTTTTTTTTAAAGGTCACACCGGTCTATTTCCCGTATGAGAGATCTCTTTGGGAGGTTCACTGCTAACCGATTAAAACCTAATCACCTTGGTACACTAGAATTTCTTTATCAGAAGCCTTTCTTACCCATTAGGAGTACTAAAGTTTGGCATTTGAGAACAGTTCATTCTGGGCTGTCTGCAAAGAAGAAAGGGGATGAGAACCATTTTCAAGGGCTTTTCTCGTGACATTTACTCCTCAGCTCTGCAGGAGAACACGTCAGCTCTCTCAGTCCACAGCTGCCTGTACGTCCATCCTGACTGCATTGCCCAGGGACTGTGTGCTCAGTTCTCAAAGGGGCCATCAGTCTGAGAGCTGGATGGGAGCCACCAGTGGGCAACGGTCTGGAAACAGACCAGTCCCTTCCTGTTACAGCAAAAAAAGTCAAACAAGATTGATGGAGGGAAGGGTAGGAGAAACAAAAGTGTTAGGGAAAATACTCCCAAATTTGGAAATAAGGCAAAAAGAATACCACAAGCCGTTTCAAAGTCATACTAACTGTTCTAATTAGCCCCCTAAAGGTCATTTGACACTCCAGAACTGCACTAATATAGTTGCCGAGAACCACATATGGGCCCTTTAAGTTAAATCCGAATTAAAATTAAATAAAAAGCTTTTGTACCATGAAGGAAACCATCAACAAAATAAAAGGCAACCTACTGAATGGGAGAAGTTATTTGCAAATGATATTGTAATAAGGGGTTAATATCCAAAATATATAAAGAACTTCTACAACTCAACACCAAAAAAAAAAAAAACAAACAAAAAACAAAACAAAACAAAAAACAAAAAACAAAACCCTGATTAAAAATTGGTCAGAGGACCTGAATAGACATTTTTCAAAGAAGACATACAGATGGCCAACGTCTGTTGGCCATGAATGGATGCTCAACATCACAAATCATCAGAGATATGTGAATAAAAACCACAATGAGCTATTACGTCATGCCTGTCAGAATGGCTAGCATCAAAAAGAAAAGAAACAACAAATGTTGACAAAGATGTGGAGGAAAAGGAACCCTCATGCACTGTTGGTGGGAATGTAAATGAGTGCAACCATTGTGAAAAACAGCATGGTGTTTCTACCAAAAATTAAAAATAGAAATACTATATGATCTAGTAATTCCTCTGCTGGGTATTTGCCCAAAGAAAATAGAATCACGAATTTGAAAAGTTATATGCACCCTTATGTTTAGTGCAGCATTACTTACAATAGCCCTGATATGGAAGTACCCATATATTGATGGAAGTGTCCGTAAACAGATGAATGGATAAAGAAGATATGTATATGAATGATACACACACACACACACACACACACACACACACACAATGGTAGGAATGAGATCTTACCATTTGCAACAACACAGATGGAACTAGAGGGTATTATGCTAAGTGAAACAAGTTAAAGAAAGACAAATACTGTACGATTTCACTTATATGTAGAATCTAAAACACAACACAAATGAACAAGGAAACAAAAAAGCCAAACAGTCGTAAATACAGAGAACAAACTGGTGGTTGCCAATGGGGAGGCAGGTGTGTCTGTGGGCAAAATAGATAAGAGAATAAAGATGTAAAAACTTCCAAATATAAAATAAATAAGTCACAGAGTTGAAAAGGACGGCATAGGGGCGCCTGGGTGGCGCAGTCGGTTAAGCGTCCGACTTCAGCCAGGTCACGATCTCGCGGTCCGTGAGTTCGAGCCCCGCGTCGGGCTCTGGGCTGATGGCTCGGAGCCTGGAGCCTGTTTCCGATTCTGTGTTTCCCTCTCTCTCTGCCCCTCCCCCGTTCATGCTCTGTCTCTCTCTGTCCCAAAAAAAATAAATTAAAAAAAAAAACAAAAAAACAAAAAAAAAACAAAAAAAACGTTGAAAAGGACGGCATAGGGAATAGAGTCAATAATATTGTAATAATGTTGTATGATGACAGACAGTGACTACATTTACCGTAAACACTGAGTGATGTAGAGAACTGTCTAATCAATATATGGTGCATCTTAAACTAATCTAATATTGTATGTCAACTATACTTCAATAAATAGCTCAATAAAATTAAAAAGTCGGTTCTTCAGTTATTCTAACCACATTTCAAGAGTTCAATGGCTACAAGAGGCTAGTGGCTGCATACTGAACTGTGCAGATAAAGAACATTTCCATCATTGCAGAAAGTTCTATTGGGTAGCTGTTCTAAGGAAAGGTAAATTTGTGTTAAAATTTACTATTAATTAGAGCTTAGACCATAAAGTTAGATGTCAACTGGTAGAAAATTGATAAGTTGCAAAGACTTTTTGTTTCTTAAAGATGCAAATAATTTTTGGCCAGAAGATAACTCCACAAGTTCTGGTTTTATTACCCTGAAGGAAATTAATCAGTTTTGTATACACATTAGTTATTTTGTTCCAGCATTGTTTAACTGAATAAATATGTATCAGTCTCTTACATCCTCCTTTTGAACCAGTTTTGTCTTCCTGCTGTGTCTCTTGGTTACTGAATTAGAGAAATCCTTAACATATGCCCATTATATATTTTGGAGTATTATATTTCTAACTTTTAGAGAACTGTAACAAAGGGATTGAACAGATGCACCTAGTGAGAATTTGATTTAAATAGGGTCTAAATTAAATATGGGGCAGATTGTTCTCTTGGCAAAATTTATGTAAGTGCTTCTCAGCTTTTCCAACAATACAGTAGCACAGCAGAGAGATTAGAGTCTACGCTTTGAGGATCTTTGTCAAGGTCCATAGAGGTCACTGCCAGGATAATACACAGGAAGGAAGTAGAAGCAAAATAGAAGAGAAAAAGCTGAGGAAGATTGAAACTTTCCCCCTTTTTTATTTTGTGTAATATGGCATGGTTTTATTTTTTAATTAATGAGTACACAGAACTACATAATTACAAATAAACATTAAAAAATGCATAAGCAGGGAGGCAATTTATCATTAAATCAGCACTCTACCACTTACTAGTGTGTCCTTAGGCAAGTGATCTAATTTCTCTGAGCCTTGGTTTACTCATCTGTGAAATGGAAATAATAACAAGTAGATCATAGGACCGGTGTGATGATCAGATTAGACGAATTGTGACACAGAGTTAGGACTCAATAAACGTTAGCTAGAATTATTATCACCCCTGGCAGTCCAGGAACATTCCTTAGAGTTACCGAGAAAGCAAAATCTAATACCTCTCATCTGATTTTGAAAATTCATGGGAATACTGCTGCCTCATCCATAATATATTTCCTTTTAATTCGATCATAATTTCATCTCACATTCTTGAGTAAAGATACTTCACTTTGATCTTGACTTTACCTGTTCTTGGTGAGCTCAGTGTATCATTAGGAGGATGCATACCCCGGATGGCAAAACATGGCATCTATGGTAGACAATAGTTTCCCTGAAGACTGGTAGGAAAAACCGTTATACCTAATTTTAGTGGACTTTGAGAAATCAAGAGTGTCAGAGGAAAGGTACAAGTACACAAATATACACATGCCCCTACCACCACCAATAGCACTACCCGAACAATGCCCAAACAACCCAAAACTTATTAGAACTTGCAATTTGGACAATTATTTTTGGTGAAGGAAAAGAAGAAAGAACAAAGACGTCACATATGACATGTCACACCAACCTCCCTCCACCCCGTGCCCCAACCCCGTCCTTACTTATTTCATTTTCTCTTCCTCGTAGTTGAATACGTAGATTTGCAGAAATTTACGTTCCAGAATAGAGAGAAGCCCAGAGAAGCAAAGCTCATAAGCAAGTGTGTTGGCAACAAAGAACCAATCTTAAGAAGGTGGGAACCCAAAGTAGCCCAGACAATCTCCCTGGGAGAATGGAAATTCCTCCTCCTCAGCCCCGAAGGAGGCTAACCCAGGTTCTGTTGCCCTGCCTGTGGCAGATGGTGAGATGATGAGATGGTTATGGGTGCCCGTGGATTCCTCAAAGGGAAGTTAGGAGAGAAGGAAAGATAGATACTAAGTCTTTTGATCTCATGACAATTAATGGTGAAGATGTTTGTCGCAAGGATTAAGCAAAAAGGAGTTTTTGCTAAAAGAGACCCCTTGTTCACATTTATCCAATGCCCTTAAAGGATTATTTAATATATTTTTATTAATATTCACTACTTATAAAATTGATATTTAATATTATTATTTAAACAATCGTTTCCTTTGGACTTAAATAGGCTTTAGCTGTAAGTGCCCTATAAGTGGTTTCTGCCCCCCTGCAGCGTATTACCTTGAGTAACTTTCAGGGACGGTCAATCCTCACTTCCTAGGTATCTTTGTGAACTTAGTAGAGTTAGTGAACTTAGTAGTAGGTGCTTAGTAGAGTACATGAGGGCGTGGAAAGCCAGTAAGCATTAGCTCCCATTGTGATCACTACTGAACTAACTCTGGGGTCACCCTAAGAAGGCTAACTCTTACTATTTCTTAAACTTAACTAAGGAAAAGCCAGTTGTGCCGTTTATCAGGATCCTGGCAATAAAAAGGATGCACCCCCAACCCTGAGGTTGGTTGTAATGAGAAGGTGCTCATGATGGGAGGTGTGGATACAGAGAAACAAGAGGTGGCAAGGCACTAAAAGACTAGCAAAACTAAGTAGTTATGACTGTTTTTTTATGGCCTGAATGCTGCATGCCCCCAAATGCATACGTTAAAACCCTAACTCTCAACAATGGTATTAGGAGGTGGGGCCTTTAGGAGGTAATTGGGTCACAAAGGTGGGAGCTTTCATGAGTGGGATGGCTGCCTTTCTAAAAAAAATTTTTTAATGTTTATTTTTGAAGGAGAGACATAGCATGAGTGCAGGAAGGGCAGAGAGCGAGAGGGAGACACAGAATCTGAGCTGTCAGCACAGTGCCCAACGCGGGCCCAAACTCACAAACCGCTAGATCATGACCTCAGCCGAAGTTGGACACTTAACTGACTGAGTCACCCAGGCGCCCCATGGGATTGCTGCCTTTCTAAGAGGAGACAGGAGAACTTATTTCTCTCTCCACTCTCTGCCCTAGGAGGATGCAAAGAAAAGAGGTCCATCTGCAAACCAGGAAGTATTCCCTCACCAGACGCCAGATCTGCCAGTGCCTTGATCTTGGATTTCCCAACCTCCAGAGCTGTGGGAAAATAAATTTCTTACTTAGGATGTTTAGGCCATCCAGTCTATGGTAATTTGTTAGAGCAGTCCAAGCTGACTAAGACAACTGTCCTTTGGGCTGAAGAGATAAGTGGTAGCCTTAGTCACTGCCAGGGGGGAAATGACAAAACACTAAGGGAGGAGGGAAGACATACCCCGACTTCTTTCTTTCCTGCCCCCTGACTTCCTTGTCGGTATCACTCTCTAGCCGAACCCAACTTGAACCTAGCTGGCCAAGGAGCCCCAGCTGCAGCCTAGAGGCGGCCCACTGTGCCAGAGATGGGGAAACAAGGATGTAGGGGGAAGAGAGACAGTGAATAACCATGTTCTAAGACTGCAGTCACATACATGGTTAATTTTCCTCTTCATTCCTGATGGTTGAAATTCACTTTCTAGAAGAGGCCCACCCTAGCCTTCTGTCCCTAGCTCTGGCAACTTCCTTCTCTTCATTAGTAAATGCTGCCATTAAAACAACAACCTAAGCAAGTCAGAGGATGTACAAAGACAACTTGTGCTACTTAATTTCAAAGCGCCAGCTCTTTGAACAGCATTAAAGTCTGTTTCTCATAGAGGGCAAATTAGTTAATTTCAAATGTGCTCTGTGAATATCAAGAGACCACCCAAATGTTTACTTATTTTAGGCCCGTCCTCTTAGTAGGTTAAAAGAATCCATTTGCTCTGAGAGAAAGAAGGGGTTGGCATTCATGCATATAAATTGTCTAAATTAAGGGTCAGCTCTATATTAAAACAACATTAATTATTCATTTAGCAGAGGAGAAAAATTTACCTATCACAGAAAACCCTTAGGGTGACATTCTTTTCTACAAACCCGCTTCTAACCAAATAACATCTCAAATACTCCTCTTATTCAACCTCGCTTCCTGGAAATGAGAAAAGGCATGGAAAGAAAAACAACTCAGTGCTTTATAGTCGCACCGTGTCTTAGGGGTTGGTATATGCAAGTTCATTTACACCAGGAGCTTAGATCCAGAATTCCAGAGCTGAAGAAATGTGCACTGAAAAATCCCTTGACTGTTACTCTCTAATAAAGCTCAAACTTTGGAAAAAATCAGTGGGGTCTGTTCCAGGCCTGGGATTCTGGGGACTAGCAGAGGAGGACCCCAGAGGAGGTGTCTAACACCTGGCTGAGTTACAAGTCCCCCTTCCTCTCTCTGCCCCCACTCCCCCAGGGACTTTCTGGAAGCAGAACAATCATTGTCCAAACTCAACTCACAGTTGTCCACCAAGAAAACAGTCTCTTTTTCTGCCAACGGGAATGTTTTAGATTTGCAACAGCAGACTGAAGGCCAGTCCTAGGGACTTGAGGAAGAAGAGTATCCAAAGAACACATTTTTATTTGCTAGAAAACAAGTACCTTGTTTATCATAACTAAGTCAGGGATCTGTATCTTTCTACTCTTTTTTTTATTGTTTATTTATTTTTGAGAGAGACAGAGACAGAGACAGAGAGAGCACGAGCGGGGGAGGGGCAGAGAGAGGGAGACACAGAATCTGAAGCAAGCAAGCTCCAGGCTCTGAGCTGCCAGCACAAAGCCCGATGTGGGGCTCGAACCCACAAACTGTGAGATCACGACCTGAGCCGAAGTCAGACGCTCAACCAACTGAGCCACCCAGGCGCTCCTCTTTCTAGTCTTGATCTGGATAAATTCACTTTGCCCCTGCTCTCAAAATAGCTATGGACTCCTACCAATGGCTTAAAGAATTTTTCTTGTTGTTCTGGTTTTGATGAATCAAACAGCTTAAGGTGTAGCCTGTTTTTGAGAGTTCCTGTGTTATGAACTTGACATTGCTGAAAGCCAGGGTTGTTAAAATTTTCAGAGTAGGAGCATCTACCTGGAATCACCATAGAAGCCTTGGGGAAGGCTACCAACATACAAAGATCTTCCCTCTTTGCTTGCTTGCATGGTCTGAAATTCAACCTTTAGAAGTGATTTCTTTGGATCTTTCATTGTCTTGTTTTCTAGAAGACTCATATTCAAATGCAAATACCACTAAGAAAGATACTGTTGAAGCTGTTGAGACCCTTGGCAGTTTGGGAAAAGTGGTATAGGGCACCAAGGCATTCCCTTTGGCTTGAAAAGAGGGCGTTGAAAAGGTGCTAAAAATGCACCTTCTTCAGAACTTTTTTGAAGTTTTTTTCACCACGGCACAAAGTTCTTTCAAAAGACAGGCTTTAGGTTCAGAAGTTCCTGCTTATTAGCAATGTGGCCTTTGGCAAATCTCTTAAAACTTCTAGGCCTCAGTTTCACCATCAATGAAATGGGCCAATAACATTCTATTAAGTATTTTTGTGGGTCTCACATGAGATAACTCATATCAAGTTACTAACATGGCACTTAGAACATAGTAGGTGTTCAGTAAGTGGAAAATGGTGATGACAATCGCATCTGCTCCCTACAAACAGATGAATCAGGAAAAAACATTTAAATGTGTACAGAGTAGGGAAAAATAAGGAAGAAGCAGATGGTCGGAACATTTCAATGGCAGCTGGCTCTCTGTTTCACTCATGCATTGCCTCTGTCTCTTGCTGGGAAGAGGGAGGTTTTATAAAGGAACTGTCACTGCTTTCCGTAGAGCTGATTTGACTCAGAGAGAAGGAGACACAGGGGAAACCATAAATAGATGCAGCTGTCTGATTCCTCAGGTCCATCCCTGGGAGAATATTTACTCAGCTCCAAGGAAACAGTTTTATTTGGCAGATTATGGTTTTAAAGTTTTTTTGCATCTGAATGCTAACATTTCCTCTCTCTCCAACTAACTGCTTTCTAACCTTTATAATGTGGCCTTGTAAATAACCTTTTCTGCGGCTACCAGCCCGCTTGAAATTTAACTAGCCAGATGTAAGCCTATCTCACACTATATCGCCTCCTATAGTGATGCAACAATAGTCAGGGAAGACAGGGCAAAACAAAACAGAACAGGACGTAATGGATTGGGGGTCCAATTGAGGCATGCGGGTTTTAGTTTGATGATAATCCTAATATGCTCAGTAAATGAGTTTGCAATGGAAGGAAAATGGCGTGGATAAAGGTTTAGTCCTCATGAAGAGGTCTCGAAAACCATTCTGCTAATTTTAAGTGATGGGAATCACTTCAAGGGCACATTTTCTTTGTGTATCAACCCGATGGCCTGATCTTCTGGTGGTATGTTTATCATCCTAAAAAAGAAAACCCGTTTCATTGAACAAGTAATGCATGTTTCCATGGGCATATGTGAAATCATCTAGGGAGAAACAGGTGCAGAACTGAGCTCTGATGTTCACCAGTCTGCCAGCTCTGCAGTTCCCAGTGGGCACTGGGGCTTTCTGAATGTCCTGCCATTTTTCAGTTAGTCAAGTTCCAGCTTGTAGGGACAATGCCCTTCTTTCAAGCTGAACACAGCACTTTGTCAATTAGCCCCTGATGCAACACCCTGGGGTTGTTATGTCTCAAAGGCTGTCTGGAAAGGGTTCTAGAGGCTTCAGTTCCAGAACGTGAGACTGCACCGTGGGCATCCTCATATCCATTTCCTCCTATCCATCTCTGTGTGAATTTTAAGATGCACCTATAGGTTCCTCTCCACTCAAATGCAAATGAAGATATTCTTGGCTCCTTACAGTCATCAAATATTCCCAGACATGTTAGAAATCCCTTTAGGCTCTCCTAAGATTCCAAAGGATATGGATCTGCAGGGCTGCTAATTGCCATATCTGTATCCCCTGGGGATGGCAATTCCGTATGTGCTCTCTAGACAAAGACCAGCAACTTTCTAGCCAATAAACCACCCCCCCGCCCCTTGGTCAGATGCTACTAATAATATTGCCAGTCTCCATTCTTCCTCCCAATCCTAGTAATGAAATAAAAAAAAAAAAAAACAAGTAAATGTTACATCTTAGAAGAGGTTGGAAGTTGCTTAAAAACAGGTAGACTATTTTGCTCTCATTATCCCGAATCCTTATTAATAGCACCTCCTTCACTCTCACAAACTGTCACAATTTCAGTGGTAAAAAAATGTGATTGCCATGTGTTCAGAGATTACTTGAGAAACCAAAATATTCCCCCATATTAGCGAAGGCAAGGGCTTGGCTGTTATAACAAAGAAACCTCTAAAATACAGTCGTTGAAAGAATAGAGAGATTTCTGTGCCATCTAACAGTCCCGAGACAAAGTGTCCAGGATGGCAGATTCTGTTCCCCAACAGGATCATTGAGGAACCAAAGTTCCTTCCCTGTTGTTGTTCCGCCATATCTTAGAAGGTTGAATTTGAAGTCAAATTAAATTCTCCATATTTGAATCTGAGTAGTAGTGGGGGTTGGAGCTAGTGGGGGTTGGAGTGAAGGGGAGGAGGGGGGAGGGAGTGCAAAGGGGAGGATGCCCAAAGATCAAAGGCCTAGGAGTAAAGGCAGCACACCTTACTCCTGCTCCCATTTCTGTTTGGAAGAGCCTAGTTACACAGCTTAGGGTCACCCAGCTAGTTGAGTGGTGGAAACTGGATTTGAACCCAGGTATCTCAAGCTCGTGGTCTTTGAGAAAAAGACACAAACAAATAATTACATTACACATAAATAAACACATCTATAATAAATTATATAATAGAAAACAGGTGCCAATAAAATACATTGGAATCTGAGAAAAGTGTGCCTAACCCTTTTCCCCCCACATGATCATGGAAGTCTCCAGGGTGGGCCTAAAACTCTGTGTCTTAACATATGAGCAGGTGATCTCTAAGCAGCCAAGAAGGTAGAAAGGCTAGAACGTCAACCATCACGGAGACAGGGATTGGGTCAGTTTTGTTGTCTTCTGCCTCTGAAACACCTGAAACGGTATCTTGTATACAGTAGGCACCTAATAAATAGTTCTGCTATGAACAATGGAATTTCAGGCAAAGTGCACAGCAGGTATAAGGGCTAGGCACCTGGCTTGCATTGAGTCTCTTTGACTAATACACGGCCAGTCTTTCAGGTTCAAGAGACATTTTCCAGCTGCTTCTTTTTTAGAAAGCTTTTTCTTTTAATTTTTTTTTTTTAACATTTATTCATTGTTGAGAGACAGGGAAATAGGATGTGAGCAGGGGAGGGGCAGAGAGAGAGAGGGAGACACAGAATCCGAAGCAGGCTCCAGGCTCTGAGCTGTCAGCACTGAGTCTGATGCAGGCCTCAAACCCACGAACCATGAGATCATGACCTGAGCTGAAGTCAGACGCCTAACTGACTGAGCCATCCAGGTGCCCCAAGAGACATTTTCCAGCTGCTTCTCATGGAAACCCTTGCAGAAATCTTGACATGATTTTTAAATTTCAACTGTCCAATGGCCAGGTCCTGTACCCTGAGCCCTGGGATTCAAGAGCCTTTCTAACAATCCCCTTTTGATAAGCCTGGCTTTGGCCTCTGTGGGCTGCCCCGAGGTGCAAACAAAACAGAGATGTGAAACTTGGGAGGCAGGCTTCTATTGCAGTGTTCTGCCAACTCTTTTGGATGTTCTGGATTCTGTTCCTCGTCTCTAAGGCACCAGCTCAGATTCTGGCCAAAGAAGGCTGAAGCTCATGGAGTGGCAGTTCCCAGGGGAGAGAAAAGGGGATGGATGAGAAGCTATTACTTAAAAAGCTCACAAAAGGGTGTTCAGGCAGGTGCACTGGGTGGCAGGAAGGCAGAGGGAGAGATTGCTACCCTTTTTCTACAGAAATTTTGAAAACACTATCAAGAAAAGCATATGAAATTACCCTCATGCCCACACTGAAAGAGTAGCAGTTAAAATATCAGAACAGGGGCGCCTGGGTGGCGCAGTCGGTTAAGCGTCCGACTTCAGCCAGGTCACGATCTCGCGGTCCGTGAGTTCGAGCCCCGCGTCAGGCTCTGGGCTGATGGCTCGGAGCCTGGAGCCTGTTTCCGATTCTGTGTCTCCCTCTCTCTCTGACCCTCCCCCGTTCATGCTCTGTCTCTCTCTGTCCCAAAAAAAAAATAAATAAAAAACGTTGAAAAAAAAAATTAAAAAAAAAAAATATCAGAACAGACACTTATGTTTTCTAGGGTTACATAGAGGCACAGGCAATGGAATGAGGCCTGTGTGTCTGTGCTCTCACATAAAGGAATAGCAGGAACGTTTTGCATCAACCTTAATTATTTGTCTACCAATTCATTTTAAATAGCTGCATTTTGGGGACACCGGGGTGGCTTAGTAAGTTGAGTGTCTCTCTCTTGGTATAGGCTCAGGTCATGATCCCAGGGTCATAGGATCAAGCCCTATGTCAGGCTCGGTGCGGAGTGTGGAGGCTGCTTGAGATTGTCTTTCTCTTCCTCTGCCCCTTCCCTGCTCACATTCTCTCTTTTCTCTCTCTCAAAAAAAAAATAGCTGCATTTGTTCAAAATTTGATTTAACCAACTGTCAAGATATGTTTTCATTGAAAAAGTTTTATTGATTTCATTAAACAAGTATGGTCAGGTGGTGCTAAATGGGCTTTAGTGTGGACTGGAGGGCAGTCTTCTGGTGCATTCTGGCTGCATAACCTTAAAGGGGCTTATGTTGCCTCATCAGTAAAATGAGGATGATGATAGTACTTCACTGGTCTCTTTGCAAAGGAGCCAGTGAAGTGATTGCTAGGAAATTCTTGGCATCGTACCCACAGGAAATGGCACCCACATGGGCAAACCTCCATACACATTAGCTATAATTATTAGTATAAAAACAGACAATGCAGAAAACCATGAAATTTAGAAATCACCTGCAATCCTACCACCCAGAGAAAATCAAAGTTAACTCTGTCGTATTACACTTGTGCTTCCGTAACAGATATGTACCGCGGGCATCTTTTTCCACTAAGTTCTCTTGCTCTACAGTCCATATCATCCTTTCTAATGACTGCAGAACATTCCATTGATGCAAATGTACCAGGATGTATTCTTGATGAAGAAGAAAATAAAGTTAAGCCCAGCAGACCACGAGTCCTCACTTCTATGCCAGGCCAAATCCTCATCGTGCACATTTCCTATCACCAGCAAAAAAACAAAACAAAACAAAACAAAACACCTCACTATAAACTCAACGCCGCAGTCAGGAAGGATCTGTGAACTGTGCCCCAATTTCCTAATCAGAGCTGACCTCGAGTGTTCCAGGATATCTCCCTTCACTGGCATACTCTGCTATTGGCTTTCAAAAGAATGAAGAGGAGAAGGGGTCAAATCCCACCCACCTCCGCTCTAGGACTCCTGCCGACTCAGCAAACAGGGGCAGCTCTGAAAGTGCCCCTGGGTTTGGCCAAGCAGGCACTCAGGCCCCCTTGAGAGTCACAGCCTCCTGGGGGCCTGACCGGGGAGGAGGGGCCCTTGTTTACACTGCATCCCAGACCAAACAGCTGGGGAAATTGCCACCCCTTTCTTTCCCGCTGCTGCCTTAAAAACTAATTTGATTATCTCACATGAAGAAGAAATTTCTTTTCTCACTCTTTGTTCTGCTCTCTCCTTTCTGTCTTCCCTTCTGCTTTTTCCCCCTCTTCTCCTTCCCTCCCTCCTTTCTTTTTTTTTCTTCCCTGCTCATCCCTTCTTTCCTCTTTCTCTCTTTTCTCCTTCCAGCGTCCATTTGTTGAGGAAAGTTTAACAAAGTGATACATTCTTTATTTTCAGAGCCAGAAGGATTTTTTGTTTGTTTGTTTTTTTGGCCAGAGATTTATTTGCAACTGAAAGAACTAATGAAATAAATGGGCCAAAGTCCTCTTTGTTATTCAGGCAAAAAGTCCACGGAAAGTACAGAAAGGGCTGAACTTCATGGTGACCTCAGCAAATATATTTTTGGAAAAAGAGGCCTGGAGTTTGGTTTCTACTCCTGCCCATGTGTCTCTGGTACTCTGCCCCAGCCCTGTCAGTGGGAGAGTCCACTCCTACAATCAGAGGAAAGGAAGGAGTGGTGTGGACAGGGGGTCCAAACCCCCAGCTGTATGTCTTCTTCCAATGTGACAACTAGTTCTGCGCTTCCTTGCGAATGAATCACTGATCAACCTAATGCAGGAGACAAAGACCTGTGGCCTGCAATTAAAGCCCTCATTTCAATCCCTACTTATTTTCTAGGAAGGCAATATGAAATAATAGGTAAAAGCACATTTCATGAGTCTGCTATTTATACACTGTGTGTCTTCCAGAATATGACAGCCTTTCTAAGCCAATGGCATCCAGGGACAAGGCTTTGTGTGTAGAGGCTTATCAGCACGGTACCTTCCTTGCTCAGACAATTTGTAGCCATCGGTGATTAATACGACTCATTCAGTTAGCTGTGAATCTAACTCATCAAATTATCATGTAGTCCACACTTTCCACCAGGAGCCCACACCTGTGTAGGAAATACTCTTGCTGGAATTGAAATGCACCATATCTGCAATTTTTTACTGGTCTACCAAAAAGCAAGTCTTGAAAGAGGAAGTAAAGTGGGGCCAGCACGACCTGGACCGCTGCAAACTCCTGGCTGCCTGTGGCTGAGCTCTCTTTCCCAAACGTTCGTGAAGGGTGTGTTTAATAATGGAGTTCTGAATGCTATATCCATTGCCTTCTAGCTTTTAGAACCCACATTTTGCTCATTTTTGAAAACTGGAATAACATATTCCTGTCTCCAATTCCCTGGCCTTGCTCCCAGTCTCTGATTTCTCTAAGACTGCTGACAGTGGTTTTGTAATCACATCTGCAAACCCTTTCTATGTTCTAGAATTTAATCCAACTTGAACTCATTAAGTGTCTAGTTCCCTTTTATTATCTCTTGTGCTATTTCAGGCTTCACTTTTCTCTTTAAAAGCATGTTCCTTTAAATATTACATATTATACGTAATATACATGTTCATCTGAAGATTTTACAAATATGGTTAAGCAAAATGATGAGGCCAGAAATCATCAGTAATCCTAGCACGCGAAGACGATAATGGTGGTTCCAGATCTGCATTGCTACCTTCTCTGTGTTTCTTAGGAGAAATAGATACACATGCTGCTGGGTAAATAAAGCATGAAGGTTTCCCAAACAATTCTTTTTCTACAACCTTATTTTTAATGTTAGCATAGGGCTTCAGTATAGTTAATATGAAATAATTCATTTGAGCATTTTGGCTTTTCAGCTACTTGCTAGGTTACCAATGCCAAAGTCACGGCTTTGGTAAAAGGAGGAGGTGCTCAGTAAATAGTTGCTGATGTCCTTAAGTTAGGAGGCTCCAGAGGCATGACGATGCAGACTTGGGAGTTAGAGACACTGTCCTGAAGCTTACTATCCCCATGTTATATGGCCGGCCCCAGGCCAATCTCCAGATTCATCAGGGACTCAGTTTTCCTTCAGAGAGCTCTCTCCTGGTAAACGGGGGTGACAGACAGTGGCTCCTGGAAGGAGATCTTGTGAAGGTTAAATATAAATATAATGCTCGTACCACAGGGCTTGGTTCTTAAGGAATATCCAAAAATAATAGCTATTGTTGTTAACATTTTTTTGGTTATATGATTCTGTATGGTTGAAGGTCTACGTACTTTGAAAACAAAGATGTTTTTAGAAGTCAGTGGTTCTCTTCATTTAAGAAATTTACATTTTGAGGGGCGCCTGGGTGGCTCAGTCGGTTAAGTGGCCAACTTCGGCTCAGGTCATGATCTCGCGGTCCGTGAGTTTGAGCCCCGCGTTGGGCTCTGTGCTGACCGCTGGGAGCCTGGAGTCTGTTTCGGGTTCTGTGTCTCCCTCTCTCTGACCCTCCCCCGTTCATTCTCTGTCTCTCTGTCTCAAAAATAAATAAACGTTAAAAAAAATTTTTTTTAAAAAGAAATTTACATTTTGAACTCCATGCGAAGTAAAGGGAATTCAACAGTGCCCTATAAATACGATCTGCATAAGCATTCATGTTCAAACACTCATTTCATATGGACAGTCACTTCTGCTATGATGGGACGTATATACGTTCCTAAAAATTATCATGCTATGCAAGTAATCTGAAAAATACCACAGGGCTCATGGGACATGGCGTTATAGCAGCGATTATCACTCACAAAATCTCAAAATCCCATACAATTTTACCCCTCTCCTTAGGGGACAATTACAATGTCTGGAAACAGTTTTAGTTGTCACACTGGTGGGCAGTGGTAAAAAGAAGGGGGTAGGGAAAGGCCAGGGATGTTGGTAAACATCCTGCAGGGCACAGAACACTTCCCACAGCACAGAATTACCCAGGCCAGTATACAAAAGCACCGAGACTGAGAAACCCTAGGTTAGGGACACAACACTCGAAAATTTGTCCAGGCCTCATTAAAGGAAAAAAAGGCTAGCTATCTCATAAAAACAGTCACACAGCATAAAGAAATGGTTAAGAAATGGTTAAGAAATGCATAAATACCGCGGCATCGGGTGGCTCAGTGGCTCAGCATCTGACTCTTGGTTTCGGCTCAGGTCACGATCTCGCGGTTTCTGGAGTTCGAGCCCCACCTGGGGCTTCCCTCTGACAGGGCAGAGCCAACTCGGGATTCTCTGTCTCAGTCTCTTTGCCCCTCCCCCAGTCATGCTGTCTCTGTCTCTCTCAAAATAAATAAATAAATAAACTTTAAAAAAAAACCCCAAAGACATGCATAAATACTGCAGTAAATATTGCACTTTGCCTTGAAAAAGACCTGGTGTTTGCCTCTGGAAATGGGCGTTGGAAGGGTTGCGGCCTGTGGGCTACTGTGCAGTGGGTGGAAGCAGTGTTGGGACAGACAGTTGTAGCACCAGACGCACATAGTGTGGCTCATAACACCCAGGGTGGCCTGAGGTGGATGCTGATGTCTGGGGGGGGGGGGGGGGGGAAATGTATTTCACCCCAGTCCGGTTCAGCAAGTGGCAGTTTTCCGCCCTCGCCTACTCTTTCCTGGGGGATGAAATCATGCATAAGCACACGTGCAATTCAGTTATGTCCGAATCGTTCCTTAACGTATCCGTGGAATTGCAACAAATCCACGTTTTCAAAACAGATTTTATAGCAGAACTGACTATACACACATAATTGCCCTTAAATTGATTTAACTAAAACTATACCTCACAGCAAGAGTGATCCTCAAAAGTGTGACAGACTTGATTATCACAAAGACTTTTAACCTATAGAAATTACCAAACAGGAATGTTCAGAGAAGCAATGAGGACCCTGGTTAAATAAAATTCTTTCACACGCGGTTGTATATAGCACAAGACTTTTCCATGACCTGGCAAGCGGCCTGTGCTATTTATAACGAAGCCTACTTTAAATCCTGTACGATGCTGAGATATTTAAGGGTGAAATTATATATGTGGGATTTATTTGCTTCAAAATAATCCAGGTGGGAAGAGTGAGTAGCGGGGCTAAGAGGAGAAATAAATGGCCACGAGTTTATAAAAGAAGTTAGCAGATGGGAACGCGGGACTTGGTTATAAGCTTCTCCCTACTTTTGAGTAATAAGAAGAAAGAGAACAATAGTTCATTTAGAAAATTGTGTGCAGTGCCTTTGCAAACAGGTTCATATAACTATTGATTGTAAAATGGTGACACTGCTGTTTGTGGGGCTCCCGTGTAGCTATCGTACTGAAATATCATGTTAAAAAAAAAATGGGATGTATGGAAGGTATTTAAAGCATGCTTCGTTACCAGAGTTCCCAAAGGACCGGCTCTTCTAAGTAGAGTACGATGAGTAGTAAAATCAGGTGTCAAAAGGAGAAAATTAACACTCACGTCAAGGTCAGTGACCAGGGCCAACTACTCAGGGTTGTTTCACAAGCTGAGAATAGTAAAAGCGTGAACAGTGGAGGTGAGGTTGACCTTGTGAATCCAGACTGAACAAAGGAGGATACTGTGGTGGTTAAGAGCTTGGGTGGGCCTCACAGTCTGACCTCGCTGGGGCACATGAATCCAATAACTTTGAGAAGTTTTGTTGCCCTTCAAGTGTATGAAAACTGGGTACTTGTTATAATGAAAAAAAAAAGCGCAAGTTTTAAAGGAACAACAACAGGGCTCACCGGAGATGTTAAAGGCACATCAGAATAGACTTGCCGAAGCTCCAAAGCAACGTTGAGGTACTCTTTGGAGCATCTGATGAAAACCAGAAATAATTTGCTCAGAAAACGCACGTATGAATTCACACCAACATTTGCATGCAACGCCCAGAGAGTCACAGACCCCCGAACATTCCTTCAGGCACTGGGTTAAGAACCTGGATTAGGGGCCGGTGCCAACCGTTGGTCTAGAAGCCAGAGAGTGAAGACAAGTTAAATGCGTTCCTGTCACTGCAGCTGTTCCTCCTGACCTATTTCTCTTGCCAGAACAGTTTCCTCCACTCGCCCAGTTCTACCCCCTTCTTCAAAGTCCCTCACTTTCCGGACGCCTTCCTCAGCCAGGGCTATCTGCAGAATTTCTCCTCTGAACTCAGTACGGAACTTATCAGTGCTACTATTTTGGTCCTTAATCATATGCTCTCTTTGGATGTTTGTCTCTGGATACCTGTGTGTGTGTGTGTGTGTGTGTGTGTGTGTGTGTGTGACGTATGTAAGTAGATTACAAGCAACTTGTGAGCAACACCATGCATCACACTTCCTGGTATATCCTCCCAGAACCAATGATGTACAGAACTAACAAAGAAACAGATGCCGTATGTGGCTTGGAAGGAGGCACTCATGAAATACTTACCGGACAAATGAATATCTTACTCCTTCCCTCACTCCTTTCTCTAATACTTCAAACTTAGCACTGTTTGCTCCTTCTGTCAAGAGCACTCTTTCCCCAGGACTCCCTAGCAAACTCCCATTTATGATTTGAATCTCAGTTCAGAATCTTCAGGGAAGTCCTCTGACCTCACTCTACCCCCTTCCTCCCCAGCTCCATGGCGTCGCCTCTGGAAGATCTCTGCCATGTTCCTACATGCAGCACGCAGCATATGGCAACGATTCCCCATGGGTGGTCTCCCCCCGCTGCTGGGAATAGGTGAGGCACGGTGCCTATGTAGTACACGGAGGGACACGTTTACTTGCTTATGCATTTATTTTAATGTGCATTTGTAACAATGTAATAATACATCAGACCCACAATTTCACACTGTGTATTGATGAGGGTGAGGCTAAGTAAAGAGGAAAAAGAGAGAGAGAGAGAAACAGAAAGGAGGTTTAAGGAAAAGTAGTGAGCAACTGACAACCCGCTTGTTAGGTATGGTTTTATGGCAGAATTTGTGGAGGTGAGGTATGTTTATTCAGTGTTTTTGAGCACCAGGCTGGCATTTGGAAAAGGCAGGTATGTCATAACATCCTGTCTCTGTGTCCATCTCTCTTCCTAGGAGGCAGCCCCAGGAGGGCGGGGATGGAACCTAAGGCAGCTCTACACCGTCCAGAGCTGGGGCTCAGGAGTTCTTTGGCTGAATCGGGTCAAAGAGGACTGAATTAAAAAATTCTGTCGCAGCACCAGCTTTGCCCTCCTCAAAGCGCTATTTTGTCTGCTCCCTGGAACAGAGGGAAGGCACAATGATAGGCCAGAACATCACAGCTCTTTTTCCCCCCGACATGTCCCCAAGTAGTCCAGACAGACCACTGCAGGAGCCCATCCTAATAAAATCCCACCGGATGCCTTCATTTGCTTCAACCTTCTTCCTGGGTTTTCTAGGCAGCACGAAAGCCTAGTTACGCTTCTGCAAAGAGCTTTCTTAACCAAGGGCTCTCAGAGTCTCTTCACCGTGAGCACAAGTTTTACCCACCCGGGCGTTTGCTAACTCCACAGAACAATTCTTATTACCTTAGTAATCATGAGTTACTGAAAGAGAGGAAACGCAAAACACGAACGCTGCACCAAGGGAAAACTTGGTCAACCGGCACTTGCCAGAAAAGCCCGGAGGGTGGGAATGGAGTGGGGAGGCTTCCGCGGGCTCCTCCCCAGGGGGGGCTGCTGCAACTTCCAAGCTGAAGGTCTTTGTGTAAGAGGTGAGGGGTGTGGTGGACCCAGAGACTTGTGGCTGGCTGGCGAACAAAGGAAGGAAAAGGGAAAGGCAAGGGTGCTTCCACTTTTCAAGGTAACATAGTTGAACGAATCCAAGATTGAATTGGCCGCAATCACTGGTGATTCATTTTGAGAATATCACAAAGGGCCTCTTTCCCCCCCAGTTTCCGCTGTAGGGATTTCCCAGGCTAAGAGGGCAGCCCAGTTTGAGTCACCGGGTTGAAGAAACCTAGAAACGATAACGTGAAACAGATCAACTACACCCATAAAGGACTGTCAACCCTGTGCCCGCAAGAATTCTTTCAACACTAATTTCTCTATCATCAAATCTGGGTTTTTGTAAGTCTATTTATAATGGGACTCCAGCTTTCTTTCTTTGCTCTGTATCTTCCCCCTCTGAATGGTCAGAGGGCCATCTAAGAAAGAACTGACAAGTTGAAATTATCATCAATTATGCTGGCTACGCATTACCAGGTATCACAATGAAGAGCTTTCCTTCTTTTTGGGGTGTGGCCAGGTATCTCTAATAGAGAGATTTCACAGGAGCTCAATATCATTTCATGTCTGTTCGACTGAAAATAACAGCATTTTTGAGTGCTGAGTGCATTCTAGGCACTTAACATTCATTATGTCCTTGATTTCTCACAAGAATCCCACCAGAAAGGTAATATTTCATTACTGAATTGTCAAGAAAAGCTAAGGTCTAGAAAAGCTAAATACATGATTGGTCCACCATCACCTAGAAAATAAGTGGCAAAGCCAAGACAGAACCTCCGCTTTTACCTGTTCCCAATTTTTTGTCTTCCCACTCCCCTGATTGCCCTTCTAGAAACTCTATAAAGACAGGACTTAACAAAAGCAAAAAGGAATGTGATTTAGTATGACAGTCAAGTAAAGTGTGACTCATCACAAATGTCCATAACATGACATATCTCTTGCTATGAAATAATTCAACAACCTCACTCCGTTCGTGCCAGTCAGCCCCCATAAATCCCCTGGGGCATGTGCCCTAATGTTCCCTATTCATCCCCCAGTCTGATACCTTGCAACCACACGCTGACATCACAATATTTATTTTGTTAATGGGTGGGAACAGAGGAAGTGGCCATTTATGGGGCATGCGTTTTTTTTTTTAAATGATTCCATTCCTGGCATTTGTGAACACCAAAAGCCCAGCGTTCAGCTCATTTCCCTGAGGATTTGAGGTTCTGAAAAGAATGTTTCGGGAGACTGGGGACTCTTGTCGTTTCTACTTCTAGGAGTATCTTCTCTCACTCTGAACTCATTGAACAACCAGAGTCAGTATAGGTGGCGAGAGAGCGAAAGAGCAGACATCTCTTGAAGGAGCAGAAGATGACAGAGACTAAGGGGAAGGCCAATCTTGGCGGCCAGTGTTCATGACTCTTTGCCACACCCAAATCTGGTCGCCATGCTATGCCGTCCGCGGTATTCACGCCTTGCCATTGCTTTTGTTTTCTGAGTATGGGTTTCAATGCTTAGTGGTAATCCACAGGGTATCATCTTCTCATTGCATCTGGCGCCATCTTCTCACCAACAGCCTCCTTATTCGTGGACTGGCTGAAATTCACTGCTCACTTCAGCAGTGATCAAAATCAAGCATCAGGGCCTCACGGCTCCTAACTGACTCAGAGTTCCAGGATCCGAGGCAAGCCCCACGCTGTCTCCTCACGAGTCCCAGTCACATCTGTCAGGGTTGCTCTATTGGAAGGAGCTCTGCCCGTAAACTTTTAACTTTCCACTGTGCGATGTGCGGCCACGCAGGCACTTCCAGTCCCACTTATCCCCAGGCCAAATATCGGGGTAACGACTGCCCTTTGGTGATGATGTCCAGACCCTCTGAGGCCTGTTCTCACACTCGGCAGCATTCTGTAGGCTGCTGGAAAAAACTGGAGCTGGACAGGCTTATAAAAAACAAGGAATGTGCCTCCTCCTTAAAGAACCCATCACCTCAGCATACTCTCCCTGGGAGGTTTGCATTCTTTAGAGTCCCCAACTTTCCATGCATAATCCTGGGCCCGTAGCTTCTGTTTGAGTGGAAGTGAATCAAGATAGGAAGGACACACACTGTTACGATTCCCATTTGCAGATGGTGAAACTAAGACCGATAGGTTCAAATCATTTGACTGGTGTTACAAACCTAACTGAACATATAACAGTCAGGCTGGCACCAGATGCAATTCGAACGTTAAATAAGGATTGTTTTAGCGGTCATCGGAGGTGTACTTGTGGGGGGTGGACAAAGGTGAATGCTACATACCTAATGCATCAGAAGCAGCAAATGAAAGGGGGTGGGGTGACAAAAGGGGGTGAGAAGGAGCTGTGGTAAGGCCCTCACAGTCATGAACTATTAATGGCCAAGGAAGGGAAAGTTGTTTTTGCCACACGTGGTTGAATATGAGCTTTTCAGGGCATGTGCTCACACCATCGACTAACTGTGGGGAACTCAGAGGAAAAGACTTACGTTTCTCTTTGCCTTGGTTTCCTCATTTCCTTAAAGTACAAACAATACCACCTACCTCACAAGGTTGTTGTATGGAAGAAATTAGATAATCTAGATCAAGGTTTCTCAATAGTGGCATTATTGATGTCTGCAGCAGGAAAATCCTCTGTTGGCCAAGGCAGTGAGGCTGCCCTGTGCAGTGGGGCATGTTCAGCAGCCACAATGGCCCCCTGGCCCCCTACTGGATGCCAATACTGTATCCCTCACCCTCAGTCATGACAATCAGAAACGTCTCCAGACATTGCCAGATGTCCCTAGAGAGGCAAAACTGCCCCCGGTTAAGAACCACAGATTTAGCAGCGCCTGGGTGGCTCAGTCCGTTGAGCATTGACTTCAGGTCATGATCTCGCGGTTCATGAGTTGTAGCCCCACTCTGGGCTCTGTGCTGACAACTCAAAGTCTGGAGCCTGCTCCGGATTCTGTGTCTCCCTCTCTCTGCCTCTACTCTGCTTGCACTCTGTCTCCCTCTCTCCAAAATAAATAAACATTAAAAAAAAAAAGAAGAACCACTGATCTAGACAAAGTGTAGGGGTACGGCACACATTTAATAAATCTTATTAATGAATGTCCACCCTCCTACCTACTTTTCTTCCTGAGATGTCTTTTCTGTGACCCCTTCCAAACATCTCCAGGTCTTCTGTTCCAATATTCGCATTTAAAACAATCTCTGGGGGAAGGGACGTGACAAATGCATTTACTTTGGGAGTGTTTTCACTTCAATCTGGGTAGAGCAACCTGAGCCAAGGACACCACATCAAATGAGTTCAGTGTAAGCACTAGTGACCTGAGTGAGACCAGTATTTCAGGGAAGTTTCCTTCCTGCCTTCTCAGAAGATAGTTTATGCAAAGGGTTATATATGCTACCCACTTGTAAGATACGAATTAATGGTTCCCAAATGGTTCTGTGGAACTTCAGTTCTAAGTGGATGGGAATAAACCACATAATTAGAAAGTTCTGCAGTACATGAATTTAAGAAATTTTGGGTAGACCAAGATTAAACAGATCTCTTTACTTCTCGGGTCTTCTCGGGGTCTTTCACGTGCTACTCTGCACCATAATTACTCATGAAGAGATATGTTTTGTAGCTTTTTTGAAACTCATTTTTATATGGCACCAATTTTTGTAGGCCAGGAGTCAGCAGACTAGAGCTTTGGGTCAAATCTGGCCTACTGGCTATTTTTATAAGTAAAATTTTATTGGAATACAGCCAACCTCATTCATTTACATATTCTCTATGACTACTTTCATACTACAATGGCAATTTGAGTAGTGACAGAGACTGTAGAGCGTCTAAAGCCTAAATTCTTCACTACCTGGCTTTGAAAAGAAGAAGTCAGTTAACCCCTTTTATAGCCTGAATGGTTTGTGAAAAACACTGCTTTGAAGAACCTCAGTGTTAGAAAGGATTTAAAAGGTTACTGCTGCTTGTGGCAGTGTGACTTCACAGTGGCCAGCTCCTTCAACATCATCTGGGGAGCTTGTTAAGAATGCAGATTCTGGGCATCCTGTCCTGACCCACTGAACTAGACGTCTAGGGGCAAAGTCCAGGAACTGAAGTTCAATCAAATCACCCACCAATTCTTACGCACAACTGAGTGCTGCTGGTCTAACCTGATTGCCACCCGGGTAACAGAATCTCTCCTCAAGTGTCTTTGGCCTCCTTCCTACCTCGAAGGGTGGGGAACTCACTACCTTCCCCAAAGCCCATTCTGTTCTTAGGCTGGGAAAATTATCAGAACGTTCTATATGCTGAATATATATAAGTCCTCTAGGAAGCCTACCCATTGGCTTTCATTTCCCTCCACTCCCACTTACAACTGTGGAGTGCATGGAAGCAAGAAGGCAAAGGGCAAAGTTACCCAGAAAATCTACATTTATAATTCCCTGGATCTAGTATTCCTCAGGAAGCCTTCTCTGGCTGCTCCACATCCTGCCCTGTCCAGTGCGTTCAAAAAGCATTGGAGGTTCCTCTGTGCAATCTCCACGTGTCTGTGATCCGGTATTGTAGTGAAAGGTCCAGATATCTGACCAACTCAAATAAACCTGAAGCCCGAGCCCAGTCTATCACTCCATAGCTGTGGGGCCTTGGGCAACCGACTTTGCCTTAGATCTTCATTTCCTTCTCTGTAAAAAGGGTGTGATTATAGCACCTACCTGGGGATGGTTTTGAGGCTTTGATATTACAGGTATGACAGGGCTTAGCTCAGAACTGGTTTATAGTAAATGCTCGGTGTCATCAAGGAGGGGATGAGGTTGGTATGTCCCTGAGTGGACGATGACTTTCTCCAGGGAAGGGACCGTCCATAGCTTACCATCCTTTGAATGCCAGTGTCTATCATATAATAAAAAAGAAAGACCGAAGAGGGCCGATAAAACAGTGGCCAAGAGCAATGAGAATGAAAGAGCTGCCTAGTTTCAAATCCCTTTACCACCTGTTGCCTCATGTGTGGTCTGGAGGAAAGAGCTTGATTTCTCTATGTTTTAGTTTACTCCTGAGAGAAAGCACTACCTAGAGTGGTTGTGAATGTTAAATAAGATAATGCAGGCAAAGGACTTAGCACATAACAAAAGTTCAGCAAGGGCTATAATTATTATTGCTAACACCATTGTTATTAATAGTGCCCCCTCAGCATGCGCCGGTGGGTGCTTAGATAAGAGGCTTGCCTAGAAAACATGTCTGTGCTCATGAAGAAGTCTTAGCTCTTTTTTTTTTTCTTTTCCTACTTCTTATCCTTAGATCCCTTGGGAAATACATAGGCGGGGAGACAGCTTAAATTTGGGACTAGGCTAACAGAGGCCCAGGCAAATCCATCCTAGATTTATATACAGAGTAAATCCTGTGGCTACACTAGGCTGTGCACAGTTAACATTTCCCTCGGTGCCGTAAACCAGACGCCCCTCTCCTCCCCAACTGTTTGTAGCATATTAGGTGCAGATTTCACTAAACTCCTAAACAAGGAAATGACAGTACCCAAAGGAGATGGAAGAATGTCTTGTGTCCAAACCAAATAAAGGAGAGACCATAAATACCAGGGCTCTGAGACATCAACATTCATTCTCAGAAGGCCCGTCTTTCTGCTAAACCTGACTCTTTCATCCCCCAGAGCCTTGCCCTTGCGTACCTCCCTCCGAGTTGAGGCTAATGGCCAAACATGAGCACCTGGAGCTTTTATCACACCTGCTTCTAAAGAGGTCAACAAAGTTGGATATTGAATGTCCTACTGTCTGCTTTATGAGCTGAACATTGTATTAGGCTCTGGGGGCAAAAGACAGACACACACAATTCTTGCCCTTCTGGAGCTCATAGTCCAGTCAAGGATACAGACGTTAACCAAAGAATTTGTGGTTTGCACAGTGATGGAAGCAGAAGGAACAGGGCAAAGGCCCTGTGGCAGGAAGGAAGAAGGCATGTCAGAGGAACGAGAGGGGGCCTGCTTGATTATAGGAGCAAACGGCATGGTACAGAATGAAGCTGGAGAAGAGAGGGAGGTCAGACCACAGCAACACATAGCCGCTCTAACAAATGCAGTCTTTCTGTGCCAAAAAGAACAAGAAGCCACTGAAATATCATAAGAAGTAGATTGATGGGATTTGCATTTCAAAAAGATCAGAAGAGTACTAGATTGAACAGATCCATTAGGAAGCTATTACAGGTAGGCTGGCAAGAGATGGGTGCTGACACTGGCCAGTGCTGATAGACAGCAAAGGGGAAGACAGGCGGGACGGACCCAAGAGGTGGAACTGAGATGAGGAAACAATACCTTAGATCGCAAACTAGGAAATGTATAGCTCCATTCTCCTGAAAAAAATAATAACACGGGGATTTATAAGCCTTCAAAAGTAGAAAAGGAAAGGCGATTCAGTCTTATTGGGCAACATTAATGATATTTACAAATCTATCCTGCTCCATTACAAACTTAGCTCAAAAACTTTATGCATGATTTTGATAAGGGTGCCAAGACCATTCAGTGGGGGAAAGAACAGTCTTTAGAATGAATGGTGCTAGGAAAACTGGACAGCTACATGCAAGAGAAGGAAATTGCACCCTTACATAAGACCAAATACAAGTATTAACTCAAAATGGATCAAAGCCCCAAATGGAAGAGCTGAAACTACAAACTCTTAGAAGAAAACACAAGGCAAAAATCTTCACAACATTGGATTTGGCAATGATTCCTCAGATAGGACACCGAAGGAACAGCCAAAAAGATGGACAAATTTGACTTAGCAAAAATTAGATAATTGTGCCCATCAAAAAACACTGTCAACAGAATAAAAATGCAATCCACGGAATAGGAGAAATATTGGCAAATCACATATTTGATAAAAGATTAATATGCAAAATGTATAGAGAACTCCTAAAACTCAACAACAAAAATGATTTAAAAATGGGCAAAGGACTTGAATACACGCTACTCCAAAGAGCTACAAATGGCCCACAAGTACATGAACAGATGTTCAATATCACTAATCGTTAGAGAAATACAAACTGAAACTCCAGGGAGATGCCACCTCGCAGCCATCAGGAAGGCCGCCTCCCCCAAACTCAGAAAATAATGTGCTGCTGAGGACAAAGAGGAGTTGGAACCCTGGTGCCCTGTTGGTGGGAATGTAAATGCAGCCACTGTGGAAAACAGTATAGCATTGCCTCAAAAAATCAAAAGTGGTCCACCATAGGATCCACCAATTCTACTTCTGGTTATATACCCAAAAGAATCGAAAGCAGGGTTTTGAAGATGTATTTGTACACCAATGTTCACAGCAGCATTATTCATAAGAGCTAAAATATGGAATCAAGCCAGTGTCTACTGACAGAGGAGTAGATAAACAAAACGTGGTTTATCTCTACAACTGAAGGTCATTTAGTCCTAAGGATGAATGAAATTCTGACACAGGATACAATGTGGAGACAACTTGGGGGACATTATTCTAAATGAAATATATTATTCACCAAAAGACAAATACTGTGTGATTCCACTTCGAAGAGGTACTTAGAGTCATCAAAATCATAGAAACAAGAAAGTAGAAAGGTGGTTGCAAAGGCCTGGGGTTGAAGGGGAGACAGAGTGTTATTGTTCAGTGAGCAAAGAGAGATTCAGTTTCACGAAACGAACAGAGTTCTAGAGATGGGTGGTGGTGATGGCAGCACAATATTGTGAATGTATTGAATACCACTGAACTTTGTACTTAAAAATGGATAAAATGGTAAATTTTATGTTAGGCAAAAATCAGGGGGAAAACTGGCACAAATTCAAGGATTCACTGTGAAGGGCACAAAAGCAGCTTCACAGTGTATGCTCTGGTTAGTTGCAATATATAATTCCATAATCAAAATTCCAAGTTAGAAATAAAACTATTTATAGCAATATAGATCACTTTACACTAGCATTGGAGTCAGAAGAGAGTGGGTTCAAATCCCAGCTCAGTCACTTCCTGGCAATTGACTAGTAATATCTCCGTCCTGACCCTCAGTTTTCTCATCAGTCCAATGGAAAGGATGAACCCTGCCTCGTAGGGTTATTATGAGGCTTGAAGGATATGACATAAGGATTAAATGTGGATCATGTGTATACACTGCCTAGTCCTGAGCTAGAGATATATATATATATATATATATATATATATATATATATCTCCATATATATATATTTTAGCTCTTGTCTCCATCGATGACACACTGCCCGGCAGGAACAGACACAACAGGAAGAATGAAGGGTGATTTCTTTCAAGACAGGAAAGTCGTACCATGTCTCCATCCCCGGACGATCACCTTCGACAGGGGCTGGTGGATTTAGAATCACAGTAGAGAAACCTCTTAGAAGTAAAAGGATAGAGCAGTTTCAAACATTTTCAGATCACAAAGAAATACATTATAGGCTCTGAGCCACTTACAAACTCTGCTGTTTTCCATTTGATCTGATTGTATTTCATTAAAAAAAAAAAACAATCTGGTCACGACTCAACCAAAGTGAGGTGTTTTTTTTTGTTTTTGGGGTTTTTTTTTTGACCCTGGGGTCATGACTCACAGTTTGAAAAACACCTGGTTAGGGAATTCACAGTGTGCGTCCTTCCGGGAAGCCTTCCTGGAACACCCTCACCCTGTGGAGGCTGTTCCCACACTTGAATTTCCTTGGTTTCAATGATTCCAGGCTATGCCTCACCATTTATTCATAATGCTTCTCTTGCCTCCCTAGATAGACTCCCCGTGGGTGTAGCCTTCCAAATCGACCCTCCTAGCCTCCTCCATTACTTCATATCCAGGAGACCTAATTTAAGAAGCTGGGACAGTTTAATGTATATTGAAGGTAGCACAGGTAGGGGCAGATGGCCAGGAGACTAGCATCTGGTCCAGTTAACCTGCTCTGGCCAAGCACTGGCTCTGTGCCTTGCACTGTGCAAAGCTCAGGAAGAGGACGGCTTTCTTCCAGACTCCCAGGGCCCTCGAGGCTAGGCATGTGCTCAGATTGTGGGAACAGAGCACACAAGCTTCAGCGTAAAGCCTCCGAGGGCTCCTGAACAGGGACACCTGGCACGATGAGACCTTTGCCCTGTGCAGAAACAGCTTCCTTAGCAATAAATAGAGCAAGACTCCGTCGCCTGAAGGCAGGGCAATGGCGCAGATGGCCTTGCGGGGCCTCAGCTTTGGGAAATAACCGTTTGCACTGAAAGCTCCCCCTCCCGTGTGAAACGCACGGAGAAGGGCAACTCTGCGCAGGCGCTTCCTTCCAGCAGGCTGGGAAAAGGAGCTGCTCTGATTTCTGCTTGACTGTTTAGGCTCGGGATGGACGTTCAAGACCCAAGCAGCTGAGAAACCATCCCGTCGCTGAATTGACTGCAGCCCCACTAGCGTGGAGAACAGCGTGGCTGTTGAAGAGGCAGACAGCAGTGGATTTCCAAATTGCCTCCCCCACTTCCAAGCCGTTTGACAATGAAGATACATACATATACATATATATATGATATATATATATTATATATATGTTATATATATATTATATATATTATGTATATAATATATATATATATATTTTTTTAACCTCTCTGAGCTGCTCTTTCCACACTGTAAAATGGACTAATAATAATATCTCTAGAATAGGGCTGTCAGGAGCATGAAATGAGACTCATATACGTAAAGCCCCTCATATAGTCCCAGGCACATTGTAAATCTTTAGTAAATGGGAGCCAGAGTTATTATTTTTCAACACTCAATACAGCATAATTGAGGGGGAAAAAGGCAGTCACCTGAAACAGCTCTTCCTCCTTTCAGCCAAAAGGACATATTTTCCTAGTGAGAAAACGTGGATGGTAGCCCTCCCTGCCCCCCCCCCCCATGCTTCTAGAACACCAAGAGATTTTATCTCGGGAGCCTCTGTGTGATGCTAATGTACAAACATGACTTAGCTGATGATCACCTGTGAGCATTGCAGATAGAAGGATGCCTCTGGCATTGGCCACCTGTCCCGTGGGGGGACCTCCCAGGCTCAGGAGACTTCAGCCAGCCTCTGAGCTTTTCAGAAGCAGATTTTAGTAGATACTCTTTGGAGGCCTCCCCACTCCTCCCCTGGTTTTCCCCACACCTGCCAGAAGCCCTACTCCCTCCTCTGGGAAAACACACCCCTGGCCTGCTCCCTGTACTGACTCCCAAGGGCCTTCATCCTCCGTGAAACTGTCCCTGAGGACTCCAGCCTCTATCAACCCTTCTTTTCGTTGAGGTCTTACAGTGAAAATCTACCATCTAGAGCAATGCTGTCTCACAAGAATAGAATGTGAAAATAGAATTTTACATTTTTTAGGAGTAACATTAAAGAAATTAAAAAAAATAAGGTGAAATTGACTTTAAAAAAATATTTTGAAGTCTGCTGTGTGTTTCACGTTTACAGCATATTTCAGTTTGGACTAGCCACCTTTTGTGTGCTTCGTAGCCATGTGCAAAACAAGGAGATTTTGAAGACTGAATGCTCCCCTCAGAAAAAAAGTAAAATATTTCATTAATATTTTTTCATATTGATTACATGTTGCAATGATAATATTTTGGATATAGCGAGCTAGATAAAATATATTATTTCCATTGGACACTCCTTGGCTCTTTTTTTTTAAGATTTTAAAAAGTTTATTTATTCATTTTTGAGAGAGCGTACGTCAGATAAGGGCAGAAAGAGAGAGGGAGACACAGAATCTGAAGCAGAGGCTCAAGACTCTGAGCCGTCAGCGTGGAGCCCAACACAAGGCTCGAACTCACCAACCATGAGATCGCCTGAGCATTCCACAAGCCCCCACTCCCTGGCCCTTAAGGGCCACTTCCTGCTCCTTTTACTAGAAAGCAAAGGCTTTCCCCCACCCCCTTGTACCATGTACTTCCCACACCTGGGTCTGCCCCCAAGCCAACAAGTGGATAGAGAAAAAGAAAAAATGCACAGTTACCCACCCCCAACTCTTCAAACGTAGTTCCTCTGGTCAGAGAGAAGGTTGGGGAGCCTGCCTAAACTCTGCTGCTGTTGTCACTGACCAGGACTACAGCTGACAGGTCTGAAGCTTGCCCACGGGCCGGAGGAGAAGGGGGAAGAAAAACCAAAAGAAAAGACATAGATTGCCCCCACTCTCTCTGTTCCTTAGGGTCCCATTTACACTCCTTGGACTAGAAGCAGGGGCTCTTCTTGGGGTTCTTTCTCCCCGTAACCACATGCTGTTTCAGGATTCATATTGCCCTTGAGCCCGGACCAGAAAATGTGGGAGTAAAAACCTAGGAAATTCATGGTCTCAGTTTTACTTAGAGTTCTGGCTTCTTTTTCTAATCCACCTGCTACCACTTACTTTTCAGATTCCTCAGAAGCTGCGTGCGTTTTGTCTAGGGTTTTTGCCTGCATTCAGTGGGAAAAATAAGGTAGAGTGTGTTTATGTCATTTTAACAAGAGCCAGAATCCTCAAGAAACACGTTTTTCAGTGTGTTGTATTGCATTCAGTCTCTATGACACTTGATCATACACAAATGGCATCTATAGAAACTTAGATTGGATTAATTAGGATATCATATTCTAGACCATGCCAAGTATCCACTATACCCACACACTTAGAATGGAACAGACTGCTTTTTGCATTGAGAACAAACACAAAGGGATTTCAACACTTGTCCTTGAGTCAGGAATGAATGAAGAATAACCGGTGACTTTTTTCTTTGTGAAAAGTTTAAACATCTATTGCCCCACATTACTGACCGTCACATATGTGTTTAGTTACAGAATGTATATTACCTCCATGTTTTCAGACCACAGTTTTGTAAACATCTGACTTGATAAGGCAGCTGTTTTATTTATTTGGAATCTCTGATCATCACTCATAGTAGCCTTAAACTTCCTTTTATGGTAGACAATAGAGTTTGGAATTAAGTAATTAAGCATGGATTGCTGAGAAGAAGTACATCCATTTATATGGATCAACTAATTTCCCAAAGTATTGTCCACTTAACCAAAAAGGAAGTGATCCACACCTCTAAAAATCATTAGAGGGCCAGTCATTACTTTGGACACATGATGTGCTCACATACTCACACAGAGCTGATAATGCACTGATAAGGTGAGCCAAATTCCAGAAAATGTTGTGAAATAATTGGGTGGTTAAGAACATCACAAAACGGCAGAGTTATTGGAAATGATATCGTGGATATTGGCATAGTAATATGTACAGCACAAAATGTTTTTATTTATTTGGTTATTCCTTCTTATAGTCATCATTTATTAAGTGTCTATGATGTGTCATCTGTTTCCTAGACCCTCTCATATGCATAATTTGTGAGTAACCCCAGGTATGTTCTGCTTAAACCAAACCTTACACATAAAGTCTGAACTGACAGAACAGGTATACAGAGAAGTATACAAAGATAAGTTATTGAGTTCTTAAAACAACAAACTTCAAATTCTTTCCATTTACACATATTAAAGCTACACACATTTTGGGGGACTAGAGACTCACTAAGGGGCAAAAGCCAGGGCTTTGGATCAGAAGCACCTAGATTCAAATCCTTAAAATTAGTTTAAACCTCGACCTAGTCATCTCTGACTTTCATTAGATAACAGTATCTATGTCAAAGGATTGTGGTCAAGTGTGTATGATATAATGCAGCTCAAGTTCAGAGCACAAACAAACATGTGGTAAGCTCCCAATATCTGTTTAACTACTATATAAACTATAAAGTTTATTTGTATGATATATAAAGCAAATTATTTATCAATGGTTTATATACATATATATATATTTTTTTCAAATATATGAATTTGTTCTATTACCTATAAGTTTAGAAGAATGATTACATGTAGAAATAAGACAGGGAATATGCCGGAATCAAATATTTGAATTTTCATGTTTTCACAACTCCTGTCCTCTAAATGATATCAATTTAATATTTATCTCATTTTCTTGGGCTATTTTTATCTTTCTCACTTACTAAGCAACCATAGTGTATGTTTGAGGATCTACAGAACCCATGTGAGACATCATCCTTGCTCTCTCGGAGTTTACTTGCTAAAAAGACAAGAGGTACTTGAAAAGGTAAATCTTTTGGAATGAGGATTATTTGTGTTGCTAAACTTTGTGCGGGGAAAGAAGGCAAGTTCACTCACTCTTCTCTTTATGTTTCCCTCACTGGGTGGTGGCTTTAATAAGATAAGAATACTTAAATGGTTATTTTCTTGTGCTTTCAAGTGGGGGTTGAGTCTTTGAGTGGAGTGAGCAGAATACAGAGCAGAGATGACTGCACACTGAGATAGTCTGGGAAGTCGAGAATCATTTAAACAGTAATATAATTTGTTAAGTACCTCCTGGGGCCTAGGCTCTTTGCTAGATGTTTTCACATTTAACCCACACCATCAGGATGCGGTATTACCTCCATTCCACTTCTGTGGTCGGTGAAGCTTAGAAATGCTTAGTAACACGCACAAAGTAAAGGAAGCAAAGCCCAGTGTAAACCCAGGAGGGTCTGGGTTTTTTTGTTGTTGTTGTTGTTTTGTTTTGATATCAGTCCTTAGCTCAAGTCAAGAATAGGTAATGCCTTAAAATGCAGATGTCTGTTCCTCTTGAATACCTTCCCTTATCCTTTCTTCAATGGGTACAATTCTAATGATTAATGTGCGACGCTGAGACCCTACCTGGCTCACTTCTGTCTGTGTCGGACGTTGCTTAATTAATCACAGGGCTTTTGTCCACAGAAACTGGACTTCACTTCAGAATCCTTCTGAACACAGCATCCCAAAGCAGTCAGTCTCAACCAACTGACCAAAATTAATACTAAAAATCTGTTTGATGTGTCTCCCATGACACCCTGCTGATGACTTTACTAATAGCACATATAAGACTACGTTTAAATGATTCGCTTCCCTTTTAGTTTTAATCGTAAGGCTTCGGTGACAGGACCATTCATCTTCCCAAATCTAGCCCCTGTCCACAGTCTGCCCCATAACACAACAGGCACCAAGTAGAAGTTTTGTTGGATCCAATGTAAGAAAATACTTTCTGTTTAAACCTCTAGGACTACTAGGGGTGCCTGGGTGGCTCAGTCGGTTGAGCGTCCGACTTCGGCTCAGGTCATGATCTCGTGGTTCGTGAGTTCGAGCCCCGCATCGGGCTCTGTGCTAACCGCTCGGAGCCTGGAGCCTGCTTCGGATTCTGTGTCTCCCTCTCTCTCTGGCCCTTCCCCCCCTCTCTCTCTGTCTTTCTTTCTCTCTCTCTCTGTCTCTGTCTCTCTCTCTCTCAAAAATAAATAAACATTAAAAAATAATAAACCTCTAGGACTACCAAAATGCTGAATATGTTATTGGCTAATAATTAGAATTGCTAACATTTATCAAGAATTTATTATTTGCCACAGATGGAACTAAGTACTTCACATATATTAATTTTTAAATAGTGTTTAAACAAGGATTCCATGAGATAGTTACATTATCCCCATTTTATAAATAGTGATACTCCAGGTCAGAGGGCTTAAATGATTTGCACAAGGTCACAGGCCCAAACCCACGTGTTCTGACCCCCAGACCATACTCTTAACCACTACACTGGTTACAGCAAAAGCCCATACAGGATATAATTTTCCATCTCATGGCATATTTATATAACTGTATTGCTGCCCATTACTGGCCTTCCAGAACTCAGCCAGGTGGTCCCTGAGCTTTATTTCAAAATTTTGCCAGAAAATTAACATCTTTCCCTGCTCTTCATTGGGGTCCTCCCGCTAAAACAACAACAATCCCCCCAAACATGTGAATTAACCGATGAGAAATAGATTAAGGTCCCGGAGAGGTCTCTCCTCCCTTTTCCAGTTCCTTATCCCCAAAACCATTTTCGGGTCTACTCTGTGCTGGCCACCGTGGCAGGTGCCATAGGGTACAAAGTTGAATAAGACTTGCTTCCCCACATGAGCATACTCACAGTCTAGTACAGAAGGAGCTGCATAATAACCATGGGCTGTTATTCAGAAAGGCAGGGAATGCTCTGGGTGCATGAGGAAGAGCCACTCCGCTTTGCCTGAGAATCCTGGATGGTGGCAGAGAATCATCCGGGACGCAAAGGAAGGAAGGGCACGCTGCAGAAAGGATATATGCAACATTGTGTTTCAGAGTCTAAATCCAGGCATTCCAGGGACATAACTGTCGATTTCAAGTCTCCTGTAGGTCCCTCCTGTCCCTGGCAACATGATTTGGGATCTTGTAAATCGAACTCCAGTAGATGTGCCCTGGAGCTCTAGAGTTCCCGGCATTGAGGCGACCTCTGTACATATGTTTCCTACACCAACACATGGGAATATTCTTCTATTTATTTATTATTTCAATGCGGTGGTTGATCATGGTGGTTGAAGGGTTATCAGGAGTTTTTGAGGATTTTAGTGCACCTTTTACATACCCTGAGGGTCCACCTTCTGAAATCAATGAACGCCTCATGAGCATATTCTTCCAGAACTGAGACCTTCAAAAAGAGGCACATAAGTTCCCCAATTTCCTATGAAAGACATTATTCAAGTGTCCTCAAGTGACAGATGGTCTAATAATTTGCAAATACGTGCTCCTCACACTCTGAGGTCAGCTCTGTTTTACTTAAGAGCTTTCACTCACACGAGTACCATCTGGAGCCCACATCCTCTATCTTAGGCTTCAAATAAATCCTGATTTACCTCAGAAATATTTGCCAAGAGTCTGCTTGCTAGAGAAATTACCAGTTTCTCTTCTTTGAGGACTGCCTTTGCAGTATATGAAACCTACCTGGTAGGCGTCCATTGGAATACTCTTTAAAATGCTACAAGAAGATACCTATTGAGACAAAGATTTGGGGAACTGAAGCTAAATCTTCTTTTTCTTTTTCTTTTTGGTATGTGTGGCGGGGGGTAGTCTGCCAAGATTAAATCATTTTCTTTTAGCTGAAGCATCCTAATCCAAATTAAAGCTGCATGTGCTACATCATCATCCCGAATAAATACTGCTGAGGTTCCTTTGCCAAGCATCTTTTCAGCTAGCAGAATTTGTAAGTCTGGGGCACATTTTGATCCGATGATGTTATGTATGTAGAAGAATGAATGAGTGCTTGAGGATGAACTTCAAATCGTGAAGGAATCATGTGCTATTGTGTTCTTTGAAGAACCTGAAGAATGATTTTGTGGGGTCCACCCCCTAGTATGCTGGTGGAACGTTTGTGGCTAACACCTGGCAAAGGGAACCTGGGGGCTGGTGCTGAGGTCTTCTCTCCGGGGCAAAAACCAAGGTGCATATAAGATTTTATCAATAATTCCAAGGTGTTATCCAAGCGCAGGCCTGGGTCCACAGCACTCTGGAAAATGCCTTAAACATTGGAACTAAACCACTGAGAAAGGCAAGGAAGCTCATCTAGCTACTCTGTTTTTGTGCCAGTCATTAAACCCACAGACGCTCTGAGCACTGGCCAGCTTGCCGGGACTGGAAATGGACCACTCCTGTCCTTTCACACTGACTTCCACCTGAGAGCAGGAAGGCATCCCTTTCCTCTCCAAAGTGGACCCGGATGCAGCAGATTCAACTAGTTTTAACTTTTTTTCAAACTTGATTAATAGTCATTTGAGTCAATTCCGGGTAGGAGGTTGGTCCTGCACACATAATTTTTTTTTTTTTTTTTTTTTTTTTTTTGTAAATAGGGAAGTGAGTAATTCTTAAGTTTTAGGGCAGGAAGAAAATCTGGAACTCTACCAAGTTTATTACATTTGGGGGGAACAATTATAAAAGGCTTTTTAAAATAAATTTATTTAGGAAATCACCCACAATTCCATTATCTAACAATAATGTTTTTGCCACTTCCATGTTTAAAAATCTAGTCTTCTCAATATTAAAACTATAAAAATGGGATGATGGCACCTAATATTTTGCAGAATACATTTCATTATCAAAACCTTTTGATCATTTTTTGATACCCTTAATTCCTAAATATATTCAAAAAGTTGACATGCAGCGTCACCTAGTAATCCACAGAATCCTCTTTGGAAACGCTGTAAAAAATCAAACCAGAAAATATCTCAAGAAAGTTAACAGAGAAGGCTCTAGTAAGAAAAAAACTGGGTTTGAATCCCAGTTCTCCCACTAACCAGCCAAATAAGCATGAACAATGCATAAATAATTCAAGTCATAACCGTTTAGTGACCACCTGCTACGTGACAGGGACTTTGTGAAGGGTCTTGCCTGTGTTCATTCTACTTGGTCCCGGAACCCCATATGGCTAGTGCTATTAGTATTCCTACTTTGCAGATGAGGATATAGAGGCTAAGGAATGTTTCCTGAATAAGATCACAAAACGAATCAACACGAACTTGATCTGGCCTGTGTCCACTCCACCAGACTGAGTTTCCCTGATGCTCCTCCTCTGACTCTTGGAGACCTGGTCCCCGCCCCACCTCCTTCCCCACCGCTGTTAGTTCCCCTAACACTGGGCTATTTCTCACTCCCAGCCTTAGCACCAACTCGAACACTCAACCCTCCCCTTCACCCTTTATGTTTCCCTCTCCATGCCACTTGCTCCAGGAAGCCTTCCTGATACTTCGTTACACACTCTCTTCATTATATATTCTCTTCATTCATATGCACATGTTCATTAAGAACACTTATGGGGGTTAATTCTTTTGGTAACTATGAGTTCACCTTCCATCTCCCCTGCTAGACTGAGGCTCCAAGGTGCCCTCACATCTGTATTATTTACCCCCACAATGTGAGTAAGTGACTCATCCTGAAGTCTTTAACTGGCAAGGTGGTCAGTTCCTATTAGCTCTTTTCTAAACCTGTGACTTTCAGCATGACAAAAGAAAAGTATAAAAGATGAAAGAAACTGCTCAGTTAACTTGCAGGACTTTGGGTGAGTAACCTTGAGACGCTGGGGGTTTTGAAAGCCTGGTCCATCCTCTGTTTCTTTTTGAACAGAAGCTCGAATATGCATACACCATTTTTGCCAAGAGAGAACATGAATGGCTATGGAGGAAGTGCATTTACACTGCTTTTTCAGCCACATGAAGCTTTAAGCCCACGGAACTGTCACTAAACAAAAATTTGATCGCGGCCACCAAGCTTCTCCCACTATAATTAAGACTGGAATAAGAGGTCCTAGAGTGGTTGTGCTAAGGCTCAATTTCTCCTGTGAGGGGCACCCCTGCCTCAGTTTCCATGGCTAAATAAATAAAGGAAATGCTGCATCAAAACTTGTCTTGAAAATTCACAGGGCACGTTAGCACATTAGTCAGACTGGGAGGTCCTGCGGGGAGAAAAAAAAACTATGTAACTTTGTTCAGTTCCTGAGTTTATTTGGCCATGTTTAGTCATAGAATGCTGCCTTGGATTAGACTATGCCAGAAGCAGACCCTGAGATAAGGATTTAAGTGCAAGAAGGTTTATTTGGGAGGTGAATTTGTAAAAAGCACCAGAAGGGGAGAAAGGGAGTGAGACTGGGGAGGGAAGGAGGCCGATGCAGGATGCGTGAATGAGCAAATTTACCTCTGTAGGCAACTCAAAGGCAGCCTCGCTGGGGACCCATGGAAGAGGCTCACCAAAAAGGTGACCTGTCTCAGCAGTGAGGAAACTGGATTTTATTCACCCACTCTCATCAGTCGTACACCGAGGGCTGCTTTGGGGGCCACTAGCTTCCTGGCACTTCCGGGCCACTAGCTTCCTGCATGGTAGCCGGAGCATGATGTCAGGCAAAGAGTAGCAGGTGTTTACAACAGAGCCCCGGGTGACATGCACAGGGACTGTGAGGGCTGAGGGGAGGTGGGTGGGACCATGTCTGCTGCACCAGTGTCCCTCTCTGCCTTTTCTTTTTTCACACAGGACACCCATTCACACCTGGTGGACGTGGTAGTTGAGGACCAAAATCTGGAAAACAAAATTCCAAAATTTGAAATTCAGGCAGTTCGATGAGTTCCCAGAAGCTATCCTTCAGCTGAACACACGGAGTGAATGCTATGCTGTAGTTTGCAAAACCCCAAAGGAAATTCCTGTGAATGCCACCAAATACCAAACATATAAATCTCAAGGCTCAGCAGAAATAGCCTTGGAAAATCGTAACTTATGGGATGCTACCTCAAAAAGCCTTCTAGGGATCCAAACTTAGAATGGGGTTCTAACCCAGGCTGTCTGTGAAAGCGAAAAACCCTATTTCCCACAGCCAAGAGCACCTTGTCCTACCGATGTATGGTGACAGCAGGCTACGTCCACAACAAGCTAGGGCTTGTCATGTAGAGATACAGACAAAGCCGGAGAGCTCCGGGGAACCCCACTCTTATGGACTGTCTTACAGTCAAGCCAAGTCAGACAATATAGTATCAAGAAACCAATAGAGAAAATAGCCATCGATGGTGGTACAGACTATGAAGGCATTAAAATGGATAATGGGAGAAAGAGCAGCTGGGGGGAGAATCACTTTAGGCTGAGTGATCTGGAATGGCATCCTTGAGGAGGTGAAATACGACCTGTCACCTCCTTGCTTCAGTGGGAGAGAAAGAAGGGGATTTTAGGAGGATGAAATAGCAAGTTCAAAGGCCCTGAGGGGGGAATATGATTGGAGTATTTAAGGACTCAAAACAGGGGCCTGGAGTGTCCTGAGTGAAGGGTAGAGTGCTAACAGTAAGGTTGACAAGGAAGGCTACAGTTGTAGTGTTGTGAGTAGAAATTTGGTGTATTTTCCCATCCTTTTCATTGTTCTTAAGGAAAAAAAAAAAAAACCTCTCCAAAAGCATCAGGGAACATTTGCTGAGTACCAAATGATGCTCCCATGGTCTAGATCCAATTCTATTTCCAGGCAGCCATCTTTTTTTTTTTTTTTTTTAAGACAGAGCACCAACTGGGGACAGGGGTGGAGAGGTGGAGAGAGAGAGAGAGAAAGAGAGAGAGAGAGAGAGTGAGCAAGCACATCCCAAGCAGTATCCACACTCAGTGCAGAGCCCAACACAGGGCACAATCCCACGACCCTGGGATCATGAACTCAGCCGAAATCAAGAGTTGGGCGCTCAACCGACTGAGCCACTCAGGTGTCCCCAGACAGCCATATCGATAATCTCATCTCATTCTTCAGCATCTCCCACCAAGATCTCAAGTGGCCTCAGAGATTAAAACCTGACTCTAAAAGCTGAATGCCGACCTACTCTTCAAAAGTCTTACAGCCCAGTCCCATAAAAGCAATAATGCAAAGAAACAGGGCACAGTGTTGCTAGGACTCACTTTTTGCTGGAAAGATGTCTGCTGAGTATACACCATCTGATCTCACCAATGGCTTCAACCGAACCTTCGAGGCATACCCCAGGGCTGTCCCTCCCGGACTGCCATTCACTGACTCTACAGGAAGGATCCCCAGTGGCACAGTCACAAGACTCCCTCAGGCTGTCCCCTGAGGATGCTATCGGATAGGCTGTCTCAGGAGTGCACTTGGCCTTGTATGGCAAGAGAAGGTTGCTTCTTCACCCTCTGGCAAAGCCTAGGCCAGGAGATGAGGGGAAAGAAGAGGCTAGGTCTTGGCCTTTAGGGACAGGGACATCCCAACAGAGGGCTCTGTCATCCTGCAGGAGCCTGGACAAACCTCAATTTTCTTTTCACTGGCAGTTACTGGGCACCTGATGTATGCGGAACAGGGCACTCCTGCAGAAGTGAGTCAAGCACAGACCCTGCCCTCAAGGTGTTTGTTATCCTGTAAAGAAAGAAACACTGGCCTCTCCTGGTGGTAGCAAGCAGAATGGAATCAGGGTCCAAAGGGACATTCGCACAGAGAACTTCAGGACAGTCAGGGGAAGGGAAATTCATAAGCTCCCTGGCTTTCTTTGGCTTTGATGGCAGTTAACTGGGCTGACCAGGTATGTGTAGGACTTTATGGCTCCCTTGTCACACTGATGAGTCAGGCTTTTTTGGGCTGAGGATGAGGCGACACTATGTCAGGCAACGGAGCACTATTGTCCAGAGACACGGGGAAGTGAGTAGGAGGAAAACAGCTCATGGAGACCTGGAACAATGTCCCCTGTTCCTCGCAATGAGAGCCACTCTGAGATGTCTTCTCAGAAGAGAGTTCTCTCTCCCACTCTCACTACCCCCACCTTTTGCTTCTGCTGTTCCCCCTACATCTGGGTCCTCTCAAGATCTTTTTAACAGGCTCCTAGGTAGACAGTCTGTTGGGTGTGAAGGTTACACTTAACCTTGGGCAGGTTGCTTCATCTCCGTGTGCCTCGGTTTCCTCATCTGTAACAGGTGGATGTTAATAGTACCTACCTCAAATGGAATCTGTGAGGGTTAAATGAATTAATACACAGAGACAGAATGGTGCTGTCTCTGTCGTCAGGCTAAGGTGCTTATCTCTGGTTCCCTAACTGTGGCCAGGGTAACACACTCTCGTGGACGAAACGGCTATTTACCAGTTACATTTACTTGGAAGGCAGCTGGGGATATTAGACGTGTTAAGGTTTCCTGGATGCTTAGAACCTCTTAGATTCCTCTCTTCTATATCACAGTATATTTCAAAACAAATTTTAAAACTTAAATGCTATCAGAAACGAATACAAGATCACTAAAAACCAGTTAGGAAAAAAAAAAAAAGAGTCTAGCAAAAAGCAGATGAGCATCAGAGTAGAGGTGGAAGGAGTCACTCTCCCGACGCTACAGTAATCCTTCTAATTCCATGTGGTCTGCATGGAGCTGACCCCACTGCAGGGGTGGGCCCATGGACCAGGCTGTCTCTCCCTTAGGACTTCTGCTGTACTTAGTGAATGCTGCTCTTTTCTCCCGGGACCCTTAAGAGATAAGGTTGAATATGTTTGAAGCTTCTGACGGTGAAGAATAGAGAAGCAAGCACATTCCAGCTTTCTGGATGAAAAGAAAGAAGGGTGGGAAATGAAAGATCTCCAATGACAGTTTGAGGACCTGCATCCAGTGGGGCCCCAAATGATAACTTCTATTTATTGGCCAAAAAGTTATATGAGCGAATATGTTTCTTTTATATATTTTTTTCACTTCAACTTGTTTTGGCTGAGATTCTGTTACTTGTCAATGAAATAATTTTGACCAACCATCCAGAAATAACCACATTTGCACTTGTGTATATTTCCTTCCAGTCTTTTTTTTTCCCTCACTCAATCTCTCTGCATAGTTTTTTTTTTTTAAATGGAAGTGGATCTTGATCTACAAATTTTAGTACTTTTTTTTCCCTTCCTGATCCTGTTATAAAATTTAGTGCCTTTGATTAGCATCTAAGTCTTTTGGGGAGAGGGCAGAAGAATTTCTGCTGCCCCCACCCTTCCCTGTCACCCTTCTGATCCCTGGAAGGTATTTCAGAGGGCAAGGGGCTATCCCGTGACATCCACAGATTGGCAGTTCCTTCCACGCTCAGTTCTATACCGCTGAGCTGGAGACCATCAGCTTTGATAGAAACTTTGGCCTTAGGTCAGCTTGGACTCCTGCCTGGTCTTTCAAAGCACTTTCCTTTTAAAGCCTCCAAACCCAGCATTTTCCATAAACATCTTGCTGCTTTTTTTTTTTTTTTAAGTGGAGAGAAATTCAAGGGTGAGCATATTGTATATTAATGGTGGTCTAGAGACCTGAAACACGGACAGGAGTTTCAGGAATCCAAAAAGGGATGCACAGCATGCATTTGACTGGCAAGCAACCATTTGGAGGATAATTAAAAATTGAAAATGCTGTAATCACATGGTAGGAATTATACCTGCGATTCCTAAAGAAAATCTGAGGTGAAGCAGCCTTTGCTTTATAATTAGCATGATGAAATAATACAGGCTACAGAACATTTGCTAGCAATTATGGCTTGCTTGCTCTGCTTATAGCTCAAAAGCAACAGCAACGTTTGTTTTGCTAATCTCTCCTCCGGATTTGTGAATTATTTGTTTTTATTATCTTAAAGATAAACTGGAAAGAAAAATCCAACGCAGGGGGAATTTTTATAAGACAGAACACTCGAGTTGTCTTTGGATGTGGACACCACACTTAATTTAATAAAAACCAAAGCAGACCATGTTGGAAGCTCTAACGGAGGAATGTGTTTATAATGAGGGAAGTGCCACAGGTCAGAAAACAAACATGGGCTTTGAAACTGTGGATAATGGTCATACCCGTGATGCCTTATTCTGCCCGGTGATTCTGAACAAGTCACATCACCTTCCTGGATGCTGACTGCCCTTCTCTGCCTAGTGATAGCAATCATACCTGCCCATCTCAGAGGCTATGAAGAATGCAGGAGATAGCTTTTGATTATGAAGAGTGCTTTTATAAATCCAAAACGATAACACTATTATAGTGTTCCGATACTGTTCTCTAGAACTTACAGAGGGCTCACACATCTAACAGATGCTGCTGTTATAATTCCTAGCCATCTTCCCCACCTTGTAGATCACAGATGTCAGCTACTTGAGTAGAGATACTGTTTGAGGGTCAGACAGTCAGGGATTTTAACCTCAGCGTGGGCTGTGTGACCTTAGGCGAGTTAGTGATCTCTCCGGTCTTGGAAACATCCTGTGTGCGGTGGAGATAAAGAAACACGTGCCTAAGGGTGCCTAGGTGGCTCAGTCGGTTAAGCGTCTGACTTCGGGTCAGGTCATGATCTCGCGGTTCATGAGTATGAGCCCCACATCCGTCTCTGTGTTGACAACTTGGAACCTGGAGCCTGCTTCGGATTCTGTGCCTCCCTCTTTCTCTGCCCCTCCCCGACTCACACTCTGTCTCTTTCTCTCTTCCCTCTCTCTCTCTGTCTCTCTTTCAAAAATAAATAAACATTAAAAGAAAAATTAAAAAAAAGAAAGAAAGAAAGAAAGAAAGAAACACCTGCCTAACTACCTGAAACCTTTCTGGTAGATAGCAGGTACATATAACTAATTACGGTAAGCAGTAACACTCAAGTTTTAGGGTCAAATAGGCTGATAAATGGGTACAGCAAAATTATAACAACATCGTTAACAGCTGTCGTGTTTTGACCACCTTCTCTGCCTTGAGTGCCATTGTAAAACTTTCACATGTATTAACTAAATGATGCTCACAGCGCTTCTATGATGAAAGGACTGTCATTCTCAATTTATAGATGAGTAAACTGAGGCACGCAGGGATGAAATGTCTTACCCAAGACCATCCAGCTAATAAGTGGCCCAGCTGGGATATGGCGCAGGAAGTCTGGTCCCAGAGTCTGCACCTGTAACTTTCATACTGCACTGTCTCTCTAATTGCTAACATTTATTGAGTGCTTACTATGTGAACATTGTTCTACCACTTTTCTAAGTGGGTTTCAATGATTAACTCCTAATATTCTGAGCAAGCCTTTATTAGAGTTATTGTTTACTTTTCAAAAAATGATGCCTAGTTAAATTTGATTGTCAGATAAATGACAAGTAGTTTTTTATTATAAGTATGGCCCAGGCAATATTTGGGAGGTACTTATACTAAGAAAATATTGTTTACCTGAAATTAAAATTAAAATTTAACTGGGCATTCAATATTTTATCTGGCAATCCTACCCTGTGGGGTAGGTGGAAACTAATCTAGTTCCTTGTATTGAGCAGACTTCAGGAAACAGTAATTTCTACCATTATTGGTATTTTCAGGTTATTCTGACATCTGTTTAAATTGTTCCCCTAGCCAACTAAAATGAGAAGCTATATGCATACAAAGAGTAATAATTATGATATACTAATAAAACGTTAAAATAATGGTGCCTCTGTAACTTGTAGAAACTATCCAAATGGAGTCTCATGACAATCCTGTAAATATTATCTCTATTTAATAATGAGAAAATGGAGTCTCAGAGCCATTAAATAATTTGCAAATAATTATTGGCACACAAATAAAAAAGCTAAATACAACATTACACTGTGGTTCCTAGGATATGAGAGCTGTGCCATTGTATCTCAGGGTTTATAATGACGAAAGTTAGTGGGAGTTTGGATTCTAGCCCCAATTTCCATTAACGACAGGACACATCTAAAAACTCAAGGCACAGTCAGCTCTATAAAACGAGTCAGCAGCAAAAGAAAAGGCAGATGGAAAAAAATAACATCTTCAAAATCACTATTAAATCGTCCAAAAGATCATCTCACATACTTTTTCCTTGCCCCTAGTGAGATTTCTATGGTGCCACAACCCTCAGGGATATGTCTGGAGAGTATCCATTTATTTTGAAGTTTTAATGTTCCAGGTGCTTTGATAAGAACTTTACTACCCCCTCAAGTAACCAAGAGGTAAAATTCTCATTGCATATATGGGAAAACCAACATTCTGGAAATTGTCATCTACACAAGGTTTAGCTTCTGGCTGGAAAGTAACAGAGCTGAGCCTGCACCCCAGTCTTATATGACTTCACAACCTCTTCTTCTGAAAGATACATGATACACGTGCTGCCATGATCTATCCCATCCCCACTGCAGACATTACTAGTCGATCACGGTGTTCTTTCTCTTTGAGCCTGGAAATGACCACAGAATCCTTCTACTAACATTACTCTGGGCAGCCACTACAGGTCAACAGCAGCAGACATTCAATGTTATGCCTAGTAGCCACCGCTGCAACACCTCCTTCTGATGCACACCTCCGTCTTAATGGTTACAGTGAAACAAGAGTCAACTCTGCCCGCTACGTGATGGATGCTACCTTAAGGAGACTGTTTGGTAACTTCCAGAAATGGAATTCGACTGAGATGTGATGGTTCAGAGGATGCAGTCCAACCGCTACTTATAGAGACAGAGAGGATACCATGTGAAGAGCCCGGGGCTCTCTGCCACCAAGCCAGTTGTGAAGCCACCATTTCCAAAGTCTTGATGCTGCTGTGATGGTCTGTTGCTTTCCACAGGAGGAAAACTGCACTCTACTCCTGCCAAGAAGGAAGTTTAAAACTCCACCTCCTCTCTGAGGAGTTAGATTTCACTCTCAGACAGCATGCTCTCACTGGCTACCGACTGGTTTGAAGCTGAGAGTGCCCTCAGATTGTGACACGGTACAGATTGAGGAGAGAAACAGGCCACTCCCCTGGCTTCCCAGTCTAGAAACCAAGCCCACTTGGTTCACCTCTTTGTGCCCCCAGTTCCTCCCAATATCCCCCCCCACCCCCAGCCCACATATAATGATGCTTTTCTTCTTTCCCTTTCTTGGGGAAGGATTTAAGAGCTGTATGGACACACCCGATTCATTGTTAGTGAAAGTTCAGGAAGAGACCGTGAACCCAGTTAGGAATGAGCAGAATCAAAATGAGAGTAGGAGGGAAGGAAAAAGGGAACATTACCCTTGCAATATGCCTACTGCTAAGATACTATAACTCAGAGATCTCACGATTGGGACCCCCAAATTGTATTTAGGCCCCATCCTCCTCACCCTCATCGTTATCGAAACCGGCACAGAGCAAGTTTATCAGGGTCAAAATACACTCCAGCACAGGGAAAGTCTATGCAGACTCCACAAATAAAGCAAAAACATGACAAGCTTGGAAAGGTGGCCCAAGGGTGTGGTAAGTTGCAGGGGGTGCACATGAGGGGAAAGGGAAACAAGTGAAGGTCTAGAGCAGGCAGCCAGCGCAGGGAGGCACCAAGTTCGAAGGGAATGTGTAACGTGCACCACTATGAAGAGTGAGAGAGGTAGATTTGTAAACCCTGACATGGGGAGTGGCTAAGAGCTTAGACTCCGAAGCCCAGCTCTGAAGACTGAACACAGACTGAATCACCTCCTGCCAGCTCTGGGGCCTCAGACAAGTCACCTGTAATTTCTAGGACTCGATTTCCCAATCTGGCAACAGGAACATAAATAGCACTTGTCCTATGGTGCAGTTCCGAGAATCGTGGTGAGATCATTTGTCTACAGTGCTTAGCACAGAGTCTGGTACCTAAATAATTCAGCACATGTAAGTTGTCCCCATATCTAAATATGCCCACAATACATTATTCAGACTTTTTAAAGTTGTATAATACTATTTATTAAATTATCCCATTTACCTAAAGCATTTTCTTTATACATGTAGATGTGCACAAAAGGAGAAAAAAAATAAAGCTTTGAAAGCTATGGACCAAACACTGTTAACCGTGAGGACACGATGATTGTTTTTTTCTGCTTTATATATCGCTGTATCTATTGGTATTTACCTGAACTAGAAGCTTGTATTATTTTTATAAGAAAACACAGAGAAAACTGTTAAAAATACAAAGCAAAGGACTTCTGACCCTGAAGCTTGGGGTTTAATGTGAGTTCTAAAAGGGACCAAGGTGGCTACAACAACCTCAACAAAGGAACAGATGTCCCCCGTCAAGGTAAACCTTAGTCACGAGAGAGGACAAGCACTTGGCCAGAGTGTAAATGAAAAGGATGAAAGGGCTTGGTGACGCAAAATGGGACAAAACACACAGGCTGTGAGGCTGCAACACAACACCTAGTAGTTCCCACGCCAGCAGACGATGTGACCCACTGTCCACCATTTTTAATGGAGTAAGGTGCTTTGCGTCGTCTTCAATGAAGGTAAAGCTTATTCCTCTGCCTACAGCTTTGTCTGGACTGCACGTGAGGTGGATGAAGTTTGGAAAAAGAGCAATGCATCTTGAAGAGAAATTGTAGAGCCTATTTGCCAAGTGAAGAAGGCTTTGTATGGCCACCTTTGACTGATCTACTCTGAGAATTTAAAAATAATTGTGGGGCACCTAGGTGGCTCATTCGGTTAAGCCTCCAACTTTGGCTCAGGTCATGATCCTACGGTTCATGGGTTTCAGCCGTGTCGGGCTCTGTGCTGACAGCTCAGAGCCTGGAGCCTGCTCCGGATTCTGTGCCTCCCTCTCTCTCGGCCCCTCCCCTGCTCCCTCTCTGTCGGTCTCCCTCTCTAAAAAATAAAGAAACATTAAAAAAAATTAGGGGGGAGCACCTGCGGGGGGCTCAGCCGGTTAGGTGTCTGACTTTGGCTCTGGTCATGACCTCGCAGTTGGAGAGTTTGAGCCCCATGTCAGGCTCTGTGCTAGCAGCTCAGACTGGAGCCTGCTCTGGATTCTGGGTCTCCCTCTGTCTCTGCCCCTCCCCTGCTCGCACTGTGTCTGTCTCTCTCTCAAAAATAAATACACATTAAAAAAATATAAAAAAAAACTTTTTTGAAAACAACTGTGAAAATATAAAGACAGGCCTGCTGATCGGATTGAGGTTTTTGGAACTGGCAATGAACCCAAGAAGCTGATTTTAATTGAATGGAGAGGTAATAAACATTTGATTGTATTACTCTAGCTGCAATCTGTATTCCAAGTATGATTTTTCAGCCAATATTTCATGAGTGAAAATAACCTTCTTGCCTTTCTATCTTTTGGAGAAGGTGTTGACAAGGCACGAAGCATCTGAAATAATCCTCCATTGTATTTCAGTTTCTGTCTGGGTCAACGAAACCATAGGCTTTGTGTTCTTAAATAACTCTGGGGTAGGAAGGTCCTCTTCCCAGGTGGCTCGTCCACACAGCTACAAGCTGGTGCTGGCAGAGGCCTCCGTTCCTTTCCACACGTGCCTTTTCACGAGGCTACTCGTGTATCCTCTAGCACGGTGGCTGGATTTGGCCAAAGCAAGTTATTCAAGAGACTAAGGCAGGCACTGCAATGCCTTTTATGACCTACCCTCAAAGTCATAAGCTACTAGCCTTGGACGTTAGCTCAGGCCAGTCCTGATTCAATATGGGAGGCAAATACGAAAAGGGGTAAATAAAAGGAGATGAGGAGTTTGGGGAGGGGGCATCTTTAAGAATGGCTTCCAGATGGCTTCCAATACATAGTGACAGTTTTTAGAACCCATCGGAAGCAATATTGAACAGAGATTGCAGAGCTTATCAAAGCCTGGGTTAAGGGCTGGAAGTTTTGAATAATCAAAAGATCCAACTGTGAGGCAGGAGATGAACAACTTGGCCTCTAAAGTGTATGTAGGCTCTAGTTCGGACCCATTTCCTAGTTACCTGTAAGCTTGAGACCCTCTACCCTAGAATTAAATGGACAGCAGTGAAAAACTGGTTCCTTCAATAAAATATTTACTGAGGGTCTGCTATGTGTCAGACACAGAGCTAGGTCCTCTAGCTACCTCTGCCTAACAGTGCCAGCCCCAAGTATAAACACTTACCTGATAAATGAATTATGTTTCTTCACAAGAAAAATCATACGATGCCATGGGGAGCGAAATGAGCCAGGCACCATGAAGGAAGTGATAGTCAACTCAGAAATGATGAGTAGGAAAGATCTAGAGGAGGGAGAACGAGGAGGGAGTTGTTGGTGGAGGGAACGGCATGTACGAAGGCCATGAGGCGGGAACATGATAAAGTACTATGAATCCTGAACCTCCTGGCCTACACTCAGGAAGTTACTGATCACTGATTCACTCGACTCACTGCTTGATTACTGGGAGGAAAGTCTTTATCATTTAATACCAAATTATTTCTTCTTTCAGTTCTAGATAAAGATACGTAAGCTCTTTTCCAGACACCCAAAGCACTGAGGCAACATTGTGAGGCACATATTAGGAGGAGATAACTGCTCTTCTAGCTTACAGAATAGGAAAAAAATATATCTGAATTAGCAAAGAAAACATAACTGGGAACTTAATTGCTAAAGGCCCCGGTTCCTCCCAATGCCTGAAATTAAAAATGAACAGCCTAAGAAATGAGTGAAGTGGGTATTTAAATCTCATGACCACTGACATCATAGGCATCATTGAACACAGGCAAATCATTACAAAGGGACTCTCAGCTATTTGTATGGATGGTCAGGACCATCCCTTTTCTGGGCTCTGAAATGACCTCAGGTATAAAAAAATCATAAATGAACAAAAGCATAACCATGTCATGGTCCCTTTAAGATAAAACTGGCAGTGTTTCACTAGAAATTACTGACTGTTCCAGAGACGACATTCTGTGTTCTGCAGTAAGGAGGAGAGCTTTTTTGTGTGTGTTTTCTTCCCTCCCATTTGGTTACAACAATGAGTCACCATTACCTGCAAAGCTAGACATGTAGATTTGCTTCTGGTGCCAGAAAGGCAAGACATTAGTTGGCTGGGATTTAAAATGAGAAGGGTAAAAATGTTTAATTTACCAGATTTAATTAAACATGAAAGCTTCCAGGAAGGAAAACATGCTCCCCATCCCCCATTCCCCACTTCTAAAAAGTCTCTACTGATCTTCATTCCAAAGAGGCTACCTACATTACAGAGCTAATTTTTAATGATTTGTGTAAAGCATCAATTTGCCCCAAATTAGAAAAACTGTGTAATGAGGACCGGTACAGACAGAACTCCCAAGTTTTATCTGACAAAACCACACCTCTGAAGGAAACTTATTTAAACGCGTTTATATAAAGGCTATCTCTTCTGCCCACCTGTCTTTGGCCTCCATGAGGTACAAAAAGGTGAGGTAGTGGAAACATAAGCTCATACATTTCCTAAGAATATGATGATTATGTACAATGCACAGCAGGCCTGAGTTGCCTCTTAAGACAACGTCTCTCCCCAGCCCTTTCCCCCCAAATGAGGTCTTCCCAGGCAAGAAACCTGACTCTTATTTTCATAATGCTTCAGGCATGCATAGCAAAGAGCAGCTCTTTCTGCCCCTGTACTTGAGACAAGACTCCTGCATCTGAGCTGCGAAGTTAGGATTTCATCTCTGTGTCTTTGCGAAACTGAATAGTCAGAAAGAAAACAAGAGTCGACCCATTCTACACCTTTCCAAAAATAAAGGAAGGAGTGAATAATGAACGTGAGCATACACTTTTAAAAATATCTCCCTGGGAAGCTAATATAGATACGGATATGTATGAATTTCAAGATATCCACTGGGTTCTCCGGGCACGGATGGGTTGCCTTATAACCAGCCCCAAGATCTCTTTCGTGTCTGCATATTCACCTCAAATTATGTTTCAAGTCCTGAAGGCCAATTTTCTCAGTTTTAAAAAAAAAATTTTTTTTTAACATTTATTTATTTTTGAGACAGAGAGAGAGACAGAGCATGAACGGGGGAGGGGCAGAGAGAGAGGGAGACACAGAACTGGAAGCAGGCTCCAGGCTCTGAGCCATCAGCCCAGAGCCTGACGCGGGGCTCGAACTCACAGACCGCGAGATCGTGACCTGAGCCGAAGTCGGACGCTCAACCGACTGAGCCACCCAGGTGCCCCTCAGTTTTAATGAAATATATCCAAATGTGACTCCCACGACGAAGTGACAGTGGAAGGGTATACTTTTGGATGCTGGAGGTGGTGGTGAAGGACAATAAGCTGACAGCTTTCTAATGTAAAGCAGAAAAGGGGGTGTTGAACCCCAAATCAAGAGGAAGCATATTTTTTGAGGGTAAGAACCGAGTCTCTTACCAAAAAAAGGAGACAATGTGACTGTAAGTGGGATTTTTTTTCCCCAGTTTCTCTAAAGGGATTTTTCAGGAGCATATTGTTCAACAGAAAGCATTACCTAGATGAGACTGTCCAGACCAGAATTGTTTTTAATGCTATTTTCTGCACTGTTAATACTCAACAAATAAGCAGCCATATTCCAACGGTGATCAGTCAAGTACATTCATTGCTCTAGCATCTCTGCATTCATGGTGGCTTTCTTGAATGCAGATAGTCATAATGGATAAAGGCAGACACTCTTAAAGAGCCATTCATGTCTGAGTCTCCTTATACATTTCCTTTATACTCTCCATAAAAAGACTTCTATTCTCTTTTTACTTTTCTGTTAAAATTCTCTAATATCTTTGACATTCAGTACCGGCTTCTTCACCTTCACTTTCACAGAAATTTTTATAATTGCTCAAGTTCATTCACCTAGGGAAGACAGGGGCATCCAGAAAGACGCCATGAACTTGTCATTTTGTCTACTAAACACATAGCCCTTCATCAAAAAAGAATCTCTTTTAATTTGGGAACTATCACTTCAGCAGCTTTCGGTTCTGATGGGAATTAGCTTGACCCATCCACCTGCTGAAATGAGAAGCATGTGACCCAGCCGGACCAGTCATCCTGCCTCCTCTCTGTGACCGGCCAGATAAATCCACATATGACCAATGTCAGCCAGTAAGAGTCCTGTTGGGGGTTGACCCGTGGAGGCACCCCGTTGACTCTGATGAAGATGAACCTGGGAAGAAGCGAGCCTGGAAGCTTCCATCAAACCTGCCCCCGGGCATCGGAGGAAGCTGAATGAGGAAATGGAGCCCGTCCATACTCCAAAAGAAAGAACCGAGAAAGGGAGAGAGTAGACTTTGAGTCCTATCTCTGTCATTGTTCACGAAGCTGTTCCTTCAGATATGTGAGCAACCCATGATTCTCCCAACTAATCCCCCTCTGTAACTCCTCTGGTAGTTCAGGTTGGGTTTCTGTAACTTCCTGATGATGGTAGGTTCTAACAGTTGTAACAGCATATCCAGAAGCATCTTGCACAGTGGTGTGCACAGAATAGGTACCTAAAGTATGTGGGTAAATTAAAGGGCAGATATTTATTTATTCATTCATTCATTCATTCATTCATTCATTTTAATATATGAAATTTATTGTCAAATTGGTTTCCATACAACACCCAGTGCTCATCCCAAAGGGCAGATTTTTTTTTTAAACAAACGAACTGTAGAAAGCAGAAGAGGGATTTCTAAATCGCACAACTATTTGAATTTTCTTGTTATTATTGGCACTAATAGTGACATTGTGTCAGACCTACTGACATTTCAGGTGTTCCTGTGCGAAGTGATTAAAATAGACCAATGCCGTCCCGTGGAAATACAACTGGAGGCACACGTATAATTTTAAATCTTCTAGGAGTCACAGTTTAAAAACAAACAGGTGAAATTAATCATAATATACTATTCTATTTAGCCAAATATGTAAAAAATGTGTAATTCCAACATATAATCAATATAAAAACTACTAATGGGATATTTTAATATTCTGTGTGTGTGTGTGTGTGTGTGTGTGTCCTAAGTCTTAAAAATCCGGTATGTCTTTTACACTTAGAGTATATTTCTATTTGGACTAGCCCCGGTTCAAGTGCGCAGTAGTAACACGTGGCTTGTGGCTACTAGAGTGGACAACTCCCTGGTTGTAATTCTTATTCTACCACCAACTAGTTCTATGACGTTCAAAAACCTATCTGATTTATTTGGGCCTCAGTTTCTTCATCTGTAATACGGGGATAATGATAATCATCCCTTCATCATAGGATGGATAAAGATAGCAAGGTAAGTAGGTTGGATGAAATTCCCGCCACACGGAGCTGTGTTCTAGTGGGGAGCATAGACAACTTACTGTTATAAATACAGGGAAACAGCAGAATGTCAGACAGTGCCAGAAGACAAAAGGTTACAGAGAAGGCAAGTAACTCTTCGGGGGATGGAGAGAAAGAGCGTGCTTGGAGAGATGTATCAGAAGGGGCCTCTCCAGGAAGGGGATCGGTCACCTGAGAGCTCCATAGTGAAACACAGCCAGCCCCACCACCATCCAAGGTAGGAGGCCAGGACCTGTGTTCCAGGAGCCTCAACACTGTCTTGCAGAAAGAAAACCCAGAAACATGTCGCACAGAGAGGACTCCCGTACTGTAACCCACGTGCCTGCAGCCGGCACCCGGTCGTTTTCTCAGTTTCGGTGGGATGAAATGCTGGCAACGGCCGCTTAGGGTCTCGCAGGCTTTTCTCGGGCAGCTGCTACATCTCTGCCACGCGCCGTGAGAAAGAATTAAAGAGAGAAAACCCTATTGACAGAAGGAGGTGTGGGCCTCGGTGGTATGAAAAAAAATCAGGACCAGGTAATCTCAGGCAACTCTGGGTTTGGAAAAGACTGGTACAGGTGCCATGGGGCAACCCCGACAGATCTTCCCCTTGAGTGTGGAGTTTCGGGACAGTCCTGAGCTTGTGAGGTCCTGCAGAGACATACTCTCTGGGCGGCGTGCCTCTTACATTGCTGCTGCCGAGGGCCAAATTGTCCTGGCTCGGGGCTGGGCCCACTGCTGGCTGCCTTGTTTTTATTCCCGCAGCCTGTTTCTCTTTGAAAGCAAATTGCTCCCCAGGCTGTTTATGACATGTCTGAGGCAGCTGGTCTGGTAGCCTCTGGAGTGTTCCGGGTATGCCCTACAGGTAAGGGAGCTTAAGAAGGCTAGCTGCTTCTCACATCAACACGGGCTCCAGAAAAGGGTCTGTGCCAAGACCTTGCTCAGTACCTAATATACCTCAATTCCTTTCATCCTCCCTCAAACAATCCCGAGAGAGGTCTTACTACCTACATTTTGCAGCAAAGGAAACTGAGGCTCATAAAGGTTAAGTCATTTCCTCAAAACCACACACCAATTAAGTTGTGACTCCAAACTCTTTGATATCTCCCCTGTTCTGGGCTAAATGGCAACAGTTTAGGCTGGAGAGAGGGGAAGTGCCGGGCAGGTCATGTGGTAATCTATGGGTCTTTCATAAGTAGGAAACTCAAGCAAGGGAAGAACTTGAACTTGATTCTACTCAGTCTCTGACTTCACACACCCAGGTCACTGTGTGTCGATTTCTCATTTTGTTCTCGAGTCAGCTCCAAAGACAACAGATACTGCGTAGAAAAGATGCACTTTAAGGGCATAGGGAGTGCATCGCTGGGAACGGAATCTAGAGAAAGGAAGAAGGAATTTGGATCAGTACTGCAAAGCCAGATGTTGAATTCATTAATAGATGCCTTTAGGAGCGTTTTTAGAAGCAAAGGATCATAAGATTGAGACCAAAATTCAGATGAGAAATAGAAAGCAAAAACAGATTGCATTATTCATCCTCAAAAGGTCATCCTTCCCACCTGCAGCAGCAATTGCAGTTTAAATTTGGTTACGTCATATGGGATCTATACATAGACCCACAGAAGCCTTGAAACCTACTCTACCTCTTGTCATCCCCGCTTACTGACGCTGCCTCCTTGTCAGATTCAGTGCTTTTTTTTCCCTTAACATCCTTGGTTATATTTGATCTCCCTGACACTCTTGTCACTCCCCCTCCTCATTCCTGTGTCCTCTCTTGCCACCTGTGAGATCATATGTGCCACGGTTCTATTTACTGTATAACAAATTAGCCCCAAACCGAGGGGCTCAAAACAACGCACGCTTATTTCATGATTTTTGAGGGTCAGGAAGCCAGGCACAGCTTAACAAGGTCCTCTCTTTCGGGGTCTCTCTCAGGCCACAATCATGGTGCCAGAGGGAGCCCAAGACCTCCTCATGAGGGTACAATCTGCTTCCAAACTCATTCAGTGGTTGTTGGCAGGAAGATTGCCCATGGGTAGTTGGATTGAGGGCTTCAGTCGGCATTGGTCGATCATTGGAAGCAGCCCTCAGTTCCTTGCTAGGCGAGCATCTCCAGAGGGAACTTCATCAGAGCAAACAAGAGAGCAACAGCAAGCAGAAATCAGTCTTCTGTAATCCAATCCTGGAAGTGACATCTCATGACTTTTGCTGTATTCTAGTGGTTAGAAGGAGGTCAAGAGAGCCAGCCCTTGCTCAAGGGGAGGGGACTGCACAGGAGGTGGGGACGAATGGTGGCCATCTTATAAACCTGCCTATCACAAAAATCACGTGCAACATTTCTTTTTGGTACCATACCTGATATATCTCAATGTCCAGTAAATGATGGCTGTGTTTGACATTACATTCTCCTGCTCTCCTACCTCTTCCACTGCCCTGGAGCTCACCCCAAGAGGATGGAACAATTATTGTGGCATGAAATATAAGAAAACTTAAGCATCCATCCCCCACACCTCTCCACATACATACTTTTTCCCCATTGGGAAGCCAGCTTAATCTTTCCAAAACCCAAATCTGATCATGTCCCTTTCTGCTTAAAACCTTTCAGTGGGACCCCAACATCCTTAACATACCCTTATCATGGCTTTGGAGGCCCTACATGTTAGACCCAGATGAACCCCTCCAATCTCGTTTCTCTCCACATCCCCTCTCTCCTTTTATGTTTCAGCCATACTTATCTTCTTTTAGCTCTACAAACATACAAGGATTTCTCTCTCTCCCAGCCTGTGCTAAATATACTCTCTCACTTCAAGCCTTTGTACTCTAAGAAAAGGGGGGGAGTTCCTTATCTAGAACCTCCATGAGGGCAGAGATCATGCCTATTAGATTATAAGCCCATCCTTAGGACCCAGCACAGGGCCTGGTGGCAGACAACAGCCACAGAGGAAAGACTGTGCACCATGGAAGATGGCGGCAGAATTTCAATTTGCCCTGACAGCACCCCACAGGCAGAGGGGCTATGGACCTGCTGCATCCAGGGTTTACTTTCCAGCACCTGCCTCTTCTACTCTACCTCATCCCAGGATGCCTTCTTGGAGAACAGGAAAAGGTGACATCATATCTTCCAGGCGCTGTGTTTTTAGGGCAGGGAAATACATGAAGACACATCTGTATCAAGTATTATATTGTGAATTCCGGACATACGTTTTTGAACGAATGAAGGACGTAAGGCATCCAAATACAAAGAACACGCGTCCATCTTGCAGACGACGTCAGCTAGCACTCATTACATACTTATGACATGTCCAGCAGGCTGCAAGGGGGTTCACAGGCAGCAACAGCAGCAATCCCTCCTTTATTGTTTACAGCACTGTGAGCAGACATAATTATTCCTGTTTCATGAATGAGGAAAATGAGGCTCAGGGAGGCACAGTTACTTGTCTGCCATCATGCAGATAAGAAGCAAGCTGAATTGGGACATGATAATGACAATGACAGCTGCTGTTAAGTAAACCTTTACCATAAGCCAAGCTTTCACCAGTACTTGATATGAGTCCTCTTACTTAATGCTCCTAGCAACCCATTAGAATGGGGACTACCTTTATCACTAAATTAGAAATGAAGAAACAGGCTCAGGAAATTTAAGAATGCTGCCTCTGATTACACAGCTCGAAAGAGGCTGCATTGGAATTTACTTTTTTCAGTGCATATTTTATTACAGTGATATTTTAACAGATAATTTCACTTCCAGATATGGAACATATTAGTATGTTAAGACAACAGGCTGATAACAGTAGCCAAGGTTAGCCCTTTTCCCATAAGAAAAAATGGTGGTATAAATACTTAAGAAGCTCAAAATCATCACTTTAAGAAAAATGTATCTTACAGTGAGTTTTAGTTCTACTTGATAGGAAAACCAAATGAACTTAAAGCCGGACATCAATAGGCTACTCACCGGCATGTTATTCAAGAAAAGAAAAACATATTAATACACAAAAATAATGAAATGTTTGTATTTCTTGTGTTTTCATTTCCTATTGTCCTAAAAACAATTACTCAAATGTAATTCAGGATTTTATTTCTCCAGCCTGGCTGCTCACTTGTATTCTGGAATGTGATAGCACAGACATTAACTATTCAGAATATCATGACCTACTGTTTGTGGCTTTCTAGTGTTGTGTCATGCTCCTACCCAGCCCTGGGATGTGAACCCAGGACCATCTGGTGCCTCAGATCATGCTGTTATCACCACACAAACTACCTACGCAGGCCACAGTATGAACCACAAAGCATGGGGAAAATTTGTTCCTCAAATACAAGATGTTTGAAAGCTATTGTGTGCTTGTGCAAGAAAAGGCCACAAACTCTCTAGATTCCAAAAATAATTACCCCAGGCTCCTTTGAGTCCCTTCTGGGTAACTCATCGGGAAGATTTCCCAATGGTCCAATGGTTTTAAAAGCAGACCGATAATCAGAATCAGCTGGAAGGTCCTTAAGATACATATTCCCAGGGGCCACCACAGACCCACAGACTCAGAATCTCCAGGCCCAGGGATTAGGAATCTGATTCCAGAGGCCCCTCAAGGATTCTGATGCCCAGCCCGATGAGAGCCGCCGGTTTCCCCAAGCCCGTGTTCCCTAGAAGAACACCACCCCGTTGGGACTTCCATGCCTGCCACCTCTTTCTTCACAAACTCTGAAGGAGGGTGCTTTACTGCCAGCTGGTGATTAAGAATAAGCAAGTTCAGCCTGAAAATGCATATTCTTTTCCAGGCAGAACTTATAAGCTCCCTTTTCCAACATTAAAAATAAGATGATGATGACAATGGTATCTATAGTCACTTATGGGGCATCTACCACGCACTTTATGTACGGCATCTCTAATCTCAGCAACTCTACAGGGCGTATTTTATTCTCCCCAATTTTCACGTAAGGAAACCAAGGCTCAGAGAGGTTAATTAATTTGTCTAAATGTGTCCTTCCAGCAAATGACAGAAACAGGTCATTTTAACTCCAGAGTCCAAGTTCCTTCCCTTCCCCTCTAGCTGTGTCACCTTGGGTAGACACTTAACCTGTCAACGCCTTAATTTCTCCCCCTGTGTAAAGAAGAAAGCAAAAGTACCTAACTCACAGGTTAGATTAAAAGACACGATGCACATAGCACTCAGAGCACAGTAATATCAGATATTACAGTAGTTGGGTTTTATACCAGGGTTTCTCAAACACGTCTTGGAATGCACACGTCCTCTCTAAATAGTGTGTTAAGGATGCTGCAATGTTCCACTGAGGAACCCAGTTTCACTCTACCTCTAGCTGGAAGATACATGTATTTCAATCACTTAGCTTCCACCTAATACTTTGGTCCAACCAAGAAGGAAAGGGGCCTTTCACATGCGATTTGGAATGGCATTGCTTGGATGATCTCACCATCCACCAGCACTTGGAAAAGGCCCTACTGGAAGAACATACCAGTAAGAAGTACTTGCTTTGATACTGGCTGCTAATCCCATGGCCCAGCTTGACATTGTCTCTTAGCAACGTCCTGTCCTTTTCCCCTTTTCATTCTTGTGCCTCTAACGACACTTCCTTTTCTCCGGTTTCTCTTCAGCCTCGGGCTTTCACGGCCCCTTAAGCCTCGTTTACACAGGGAGAAGCAGGAGCGAAAGGCCCCGTGCACATATTTATGTTAATAGTACTGAAGGGAGGAACAGCCTGTTCTGGGGGCTGCTTTCCAACTGTCACATAAATCAGTCAGAAAAAAAAAAAAGTTACTACTTTCACAAAGACACTGCCAGAGTGGTCTTGGCAATGCATCATCCCCCTAACCCCGCCTTCTCAAGTGCCTTCAGTAACGTCTCCCTCAGTTGTCAGGAAAGAGAGGATGAAGGATTTCAGAGATGAGGAGGATTTCCGAGTCAGAAGGGACCTTTGAGATCATCCAGTGCTAAATCACATGGAAACTTCTGGTAAATACCTGTGCCTGGGGCCTTTCCCCACAGATTCTGGTGCTGTTGTTTGGCCATGAGGCACAGGCAAGATTTTTAAAGCTTTCCAGGTGACTCCAATGTGCAACAAGGGCTTGTGGTACTGATGTAGTGATAGCCCCATGAAGAGAGGACCAGACCTCCCTCAGATCATGCAGGGAGTTAGTGATATCGGCAGAGCCCTGACACCCTGTCACATTTTCTCCCATGATGTTATGCCGTAGCTAAGTTCTGGTGTTAACCTGCAGAAACACTAGATGGTGATTTTACTAGAGTTGTGGATCCAAATCACTGGACGGGCTCCTTCATTGAAAAAAAAATTTTTTTTTGAAGTTTATTTAGTTTGAGAGAGAGTGAGAGAGAGAGAGAGCGCACATGCATGCAAGCAATGAGCAGAGGAGGGGCAGAGAGAGAGAATCCCAAGCAGACTCCACACTGTTAGCTCAGTGCCCGATGTGGGGCTCAAACTCATGAGCCACGAGATCATGACCTGAGTGGAAATCAAGAATCAGATGTTTAACCAACTGAGTCACCCAAGCGCCCCAGAGGCTCTTTTAAACTCACTTTCACCCACCTTGTTCTACCTGGACCAATTGAATCAGAATTTCTTGGTGAAACCCCAGCACACAGATTTTGAAAAAGCCTGTGGTGGCAATTTTGATGTGCATCCCAGTCCAAGAACTAGCCTGATGGAGAGACCACCCATTTTGGAGTTAGAAAAACTTGGGTTCATATCTCTGGTCCATGAAATACTAACTGTGGTTCCTTGGACAAGTTACATGAGATCATCCAGTGCTAAATCACATGGAAACTTCTGGTAAATACCTGTGCCTGGGGCCTTTCCCCACAGATTCTGGTGCTGTTTCTTCATCTGCAAAATGGGACCACATAGGTAATTCCATTCCTCACTTTTATAGTTCAAGAGTCATTTCTCCTAGGAAGTCATAAGTGAGCTTTCAGAGGAAGCCATTCACCCAGCTTTCCAGGAAATGCTCTCTTAGAGAACACACTAAACTTCTCCTTTGTAACACTGAGCATAACTCATTGATCAAGTAGTATGGGGCTTAATACATGGCTTTTGAATGAATGAATAAGCAATTAATAATGATTCAACACATGTATAATGGATTACTCGCTCTTCGTCCCCACCACCAGAGATGAGCTAAGAAGTCGAGCTGTCTTGTTCACTGCTGCGTCCACGGTGCCTAGTGTAAGGCAGGCTAAACAAATGACTGATATATACGAAGCACCTGGCACATATCCACAGTAAATGGAACATGTAATAAATATTACCTGTTGTAACAATTATCTTCAGATAGGCCCCGTGTTTTACCCAAAGGCTCACAACAGATCTGAGACTTGAACTCAGTCCTCTGGACCGCCAGGCTCATTTTCAATCCATGAGGTCAATCTGCCTTAAGGTTTTCCTACTGGGAGGAGGGAATCTAGGAAAAAGTGGCAGGTTGTCTGTGCCCACTAGAATAAGCTGGAAACCCAATGGGTTCTTGCATGCTTCCAGCCTCCACTGTGCAATCCACGCATGCACACATATTTGCAGACGATAGTGACTGTTGGCATAAGCATCTTGATTCTTTCTTGAGAATGCTTTGGGTCATAAACTCCTTAAGGGCAGTAACCATGGTTTTGGCTTCCACCACAGGCTACACCCATGGGAACTCCGCTGTTCGCTCATGACAGGTTGGTGGCAGCACCACTGTGTTGATCCCAGCACCATACACATGGTGGGTCCAAATACCTGTGATGATTTCTGGGGTGCCTGGATGACTCAGTCCAACTCTTGATTTCAGCTCAGGTCATGATCTTGCAGTTGTGAGATCGAGCCCCACATTGGGCTCTGTGCCAAACACGGAACCTGCTTGGGATTCTCTCTCCCTGTCTCTCTCTGGCCCTCCCGTGGGTGGTGCACACACACACTTTCTCCCTCCCTCCCGCACCCCTCCCTCAAAACAACCAAACAAACATTAAAAAAAAATGAACACCGGCGGTGATTTCTGATTTCCCCACTAGTCATCATGCTGTCTGTGATTAGGGGGAAGCTGGTGAGTGGAGGGGCCCAAGGAAGAGACGACATTCACGTTATTGGCTGCATAAGCACACAATGTAGAAGGGAGTTCAGAATAAGGCTAGGGGTGGATGTTTCTGAGAATAACTCTGGGTGATTCCTTGTCTCTCTGTATATATCACATGGAAATCAAGAGCTTTTCAAATGTTCATTTTATGTGCTCCAGATGTTATGCCAAGTACTTTAAAGACAGAATATCATTTAATGCTGACTCCGAGTGGTTGAAATCATCACTGTCAGTATTTTACAGAGGAGAAAACTGAGGCTGAGGATAATTTGCTAAAGGCTACAAACACCAGGATGAGCCAAGAACAGCCCTGGAAACAGACCTAAGTGATGGTTCCAAGACCATAATTCATTCATCAAATGTTTACTGAGTGGTACTATGAGCCATGTTGTTTTCTAGTTGCAAAGTATGTGTTACAGATGAAAGTCAAAGTCCTTGTGGGACTTAGGTTCTGTCTAGGGGAGACAAACCATAAATAACGAACCTAAACATTAACTAAATTATGTGATCTGTTAGAAAGTGATGGTACTACGGGAAAAATAGGGTAGTGCAAAATGGTGGGGAGTAGGTTGGAGGTGAGTGTGGAGGACAGGGTGGGAGCGTCTGTGATATAGGTTTGCAATTTTAAATATGGTGATTGAGAGAGGCCTCAGCGACAAAGCCACATTTGAGGAAAGAAGGAAAACTTCAAAAAGCTCTAAATTATATTATGTTCATTCTGCCCACCCCCCTAAAATGAATGGATGGATGAATGAGTGAAGTACCACTGATTAGCACCTGCTATGTCTCAGGTTCTGTGCTAAGGGCTTTTTCCACAACTTCTCATCAAGTCCTTACAATGACCGTATAATAACGGCATCACCTCTGTTTTTCTGATGAGAAAATTGAGACCCAGAAAGGATAAAAGATACTGTTCAGAATTATTTAGTTAATGAGTGATGGGGCTGGGATTTCAACTCAGCTCTTCAACTCCAAAGCCCATGCTCTTCTTACTACAGGGTGCTGATGAAGAGTATGGGGTGGCTGGGGGCTGTGAACACAGAGACACAGCATAGACCCACCCCTGACTTGAGAAAGCCACCCTGCATCATGCCCCACAAGGGCAGGGCAGCTGTGAGGCTGGGTGCCTGCCTGGTGAGCCAAGTGCACACAGGTGTAGGTAGCATGGCTGACGTACGGTGTGCCCTACATGCCATATCTCCCACATAGGTCCTCTTTTCTCCCCTACCTGGTTTGAAATATGTTTCTTCAGTAGTTACAGCAGATAGATGTAAAGAAGCAGTTCTTGAAGAGCTATACCATTTGCCAATATCAAAAAGCTTATGGTTTCTGGAAGCTCTCCAGGAGGGCTGCTCTTTGACCAAGGACCAGTGGCACCCTGGACACTGCAGGCCAGAGGCTAAGATCTTTCTAGGATGCTTTTGAAGGGAGCTTTCATAAACTTGCCGGGGTCTTGTTCTTGACCAGACAAGTGTGGCTCTCATGAATGATCTCCCCCATGTCTGGGGCCTCTTTTCCATACACTACACTTTCTCTTTCCCAGGGACATTAGGAGCTCCACTGTCTAAGAGGACTTTACTTGAATGCAGGTCGACCCAGCCTATGATGTATTCTGTCTCCCTCCAGCCTCATGAGGCTAGCAGTCCAGTCATACCAAATGACCTCCATTTGGAAGCATGCAAGCAAAAGGGGTGGGTTGCCTGAGTGACACTGGTCACTCAATAATGGACCTACTGAGACAATGAGGCATGCACATGAAGTGACTGGTGTGTGAGTGCTTTGCACATCAGGAATGCCACAGAATATACTTTGGAGATAATAAGGAAGAGGAGAAGGATGCTAGAATTTTCTCACGAATGCCCAGAGTTTCACAACCTTGGTCCATCCTTTGACCCCAAGCCAACCCAAAAGCATAGATTCTGTTGTTTGTACCCACTGTGCATACATATGTTGAATATTTTTATATATAACAATGACAACTAGTATTAACCCATGTTTATGTTTTGAAAGCATGGATTCATGGGCATTTATGTCCTACATCTCATTTAAGTGATAAAACAACACAGTTAATGGGATGTAGTGATTTAAATACCTTTTTTGCAAAGGAAGAAAATGAGGCCATAGAAGTTCATTGACTTTCCAAGGTCAGAGCTGGAGAATGATGGGAGTATAACGTGGGGCCCTGAGTCACATCCTCATGTTTCTTTCCTGACAAGGAAAGGCTGTTAGGTACCAGATTCATTTGCAGCAAGAACAGTATGATCACACTCCACTTGTCTCTCTTCTTCCTGTGTCTCTGTTTGCATGGGGTCCCTATTCTTTCATCCCTTCCCTTCTTGTTTCTCTCCCTCCACCCACCTTCTTTCCTCCCTCTCCCTTTTTCTATGTCTCAACTTGGATTTAAATTTATACCAGGCTGAAATGTACAGAAAAGCTCCATTACCAGGTGGTCTCTCCTACATCTTCCTATGGCAGAGACCCCAAGAGGGACATTGCAATGAAACCTTAGTACATTACTCCGGAGTTCTGAGCTGGTGGCATGCCCGCGTGCCTCAGAGGAGGCAAAATTCTCATTAGAACCAGCATCAATGATGGCATCCCATAACAGTGTGGGCTCACACAGAGGGAGAGAAGATCCAGGTTACCTAAAGTCAAGGCTAAAGCCCTAGGCCCTCAGGGCCCTTCCTCATGACTCCTTTACACCATCACACTTTGATATATTTGCCTGTCCAACATGTGTCTCTCCACTTGACTGAGGTATGTAGGGCATGAGGACCATATGAACTGTGTCTGCCTGGTTAGCACTGTCCCTTTGGTTCACAGCACAGTGTCAGGCATTGTGTGAGCCCTCAGAAATATGTGGGGAATAAAGAAATGAATGAATAATGAAGGAATGATGGAATAACAAGAGCTTAATATGTCATTCTCGTTAGGACCACTTGTCTTTTGAAAGAAGATTCTAATCAAGGATGCCTCTTAAGCCCATTAGAATTTTCACAAGGAAGGGGTTCCACCTGGGAGGCCATCCTGGAGCGAGCGTGATGAGGAGTGCATCTTTCCAGCATTTCTCAAATGGTACCTAACAGATGCCTTCATATGAAATCAGTCTCATCACCAAAACTAAGAGTGGCTGGACCTCAATGAACAGGGACTTTGAGGAAGTGGAGGGGGAAAAAAGGCAGCTGGGTTTGACTTCATTCCACCCAGATGTCCTTTCTGTGAGCCTCTGATTATTCTATCCTGAATCTGAAGGAAACGTGTAGAGATCTTGAGTCACAACCTAGAAGGCCAAATTCTTATGGGACAATAAAAATCTGAACCAAATGCTGGCCCTGCTGGGTCCGTCTGTTATTGGAATTAAGTCCCCCTTTTCATTTTATTCAAACTGAAGAAACTTTCTGGCAGGGTGTCAGGTTTCAAACAGAAATGTCAGCCAAGGGCTCATGAGGCCAAGATCCGAGCAAACTTGAATCAATTTATGCTTTGGGTAAAACTTCATATGGAATTTAGTGGTCTGGTGGGTCCATTTGTTAAATATTCTTCATTTGCATGTCCTGGACTAAAACCCTGCAAGGAGCTGTGTATAAAATCAGCATCAGAGGCCAAAGTAACCTCTTTTACCCAAAGTGAGGGTACATCTGTAGATGAGTGTGAAGGGCATACTAGAGTGATTTTCTTCCCCAATACGAAAGCAGAAAAGAACTTGAACATGTGCTAAGCTTGATTCAAATCATGATCTGCTACAGCCAAAATTAACCCTATTCATAATAACAATAATAACCTTTACTGAATGTTTATTATATGCCAGGTTCTATACTATGCACCTAACATTTACTGGTCCATTAATCCTTTTGATGATTCTACAAAGTAGGTTTTATTCCTTGCTCTATTTGATAGCAAACGAAACAGAGGAACAGAGCTTCCGAAATGTGCCCAGCTTGCAAGCCAGCAAAGATCAGGATTGAAAGCTGGAGAGTTTGCCTCCAGAACCTCTGCCCTTAATGTTGGTCAGGGACCGGTGGGGTAATGAATCCCATAGGCAGAAATATAAATATGATGCCTACAGCAGGTTTAGTTAGAATCTCATACCCCATGGGGCATTTTTAGAACCCCATTTTGATGGCAGAGATAGGTAAGCCACACAGTAGAACTGGGTTTTTCCCTTGAGATGCTGCTATAAAGAGAAAGCACTAGGATAATTAACTGAAAAATCCAGTCTTTGAACACTTTTGCTTTGTACCAATATTGTGGACAGATCAGGATTCCCCTTGTTCCCTGAGATGTTGAAGAAATGTTTAACTCACCTCTTTGCACTCTTAGCATTGGATGGATACAGCCAGGGACTGTCTAGGATCCCGTGGCTGTGAAGATCAGAATGAAGAACAACACGGCCATAAGGAGATGCCCTGATGGGGGACTGGCTGGCCTCACCCATCCACTAAATGACTCACAATTACACACTTGCTCTTTGCAGCAGGCTTGAATCAAACTCAAACCTAATCAGCAAACAGATGACAAGATGCCCGACTGCAGTACTATGGATGAAAATGCAAATTAAATTCTATTTTCCACATATCATTTTGGCAAACATTTCTAAGTTTGATACTATCAATCATAGCAATGGTGAGCGGAAACAGGTCCTTTCTCCTGATGAAAGTGTGAATTGCAAGAGCCATCTTGGAAAGCATTTTGGAACTATTAAAAATGTATACCACCTGTGACCTAGCAATTCTGTTTTATACATATTCATAAGAATGTTCATTACATTATCATTCATGGTATCAAAAAGTTAAAGATAGCTGAATGTAATACATCCAAGCCACAGAATGTTATACGGCTCATAAAAAGACAGATATTTATGTACTGACAATAAAAAATGCTTAAGACACACTGGTAATTTGAAAAATCCACACAGCATGATATTATCCAATGATATTATCACACACACACACACACACACACACACACACACACACACACACACCCCAATCCATAGGAGAAAGGAATGAAAAATATACACCAAGCTCAGAGATGAGATTACCCCTGGGGAAGCCCAAAGAATAGAGAGCAATGGTCACAGGTACTGTCATCATTCAATCATTCAACAAATATTGTCTAGCGTCTTCTGTGTTCAGCATCGGATGCTACTTTGTGATCAACAAAACACAAAAATCCTTGCAACCATGATACCTATGTCCTGGCATTGCTGTTTTGTTGTGTTTATAGAACAGGAATGTACTCATATAATACTTGTGTAATTGAAGGTAAGTAAAAACAAAAGCAAATTTAAAAGCACATTTTTCTTTTTTTCTTTTTTTTTTTTTTTTTTTTTTTTTTTTTTTTTTTATATATGAAATTTACTGTCAAATTGGTTTCCATACAACACCCAGTGCTCATCCCAAAAGGTGCCCTCCTCAATACCCATCACCCACCCTGCCCTCCCTCCCACCCCCCATCAACCCTCAATTTGTTCTCAGTTTTTAACAGTCTCTTATGTAAAAGCACATTTTTCTATTAACAAAATGTCAAGTGCCTGTTTTGGCTTTTGAGAGCCTTTTCAAACAGTTCCAACCATAAATGTGTATTGGTGACTGCCATGTGGCTAATGAAATTCCTCCAAGGACCCCCTTGGATGGTTGGCACAGATGGGGCGCAGTGACAATTTCTTATTGCACAATGGCAGGCAGAAAGTTGGTCCGATCCTTCATTAACATTTGTGGGAGCATCATTAGACACAAGTAGCACAAAGTAGACATTGGGTGCTAAAACCCAATCTGATTATACATATATTCACCAAAATACATGTACAGGATGTACAGGATGGTCTTAGCACCACTATTCATAGTAACCCCAAACTGGAAACTGTCTATCAACAGTTGAAAAAATGAATAATGTACTATATCCAACAAAGAAATATTACACAAAGACGAAAATGTATGCATGATAACTATATGTAACGATATGGAAGAATCTTACCAACACAGTGTTGAATGAATGAATCCTAGTAGAAGAGTTAGACACCACCTAATTCCATTTATTTATATGACATTCAATAGCAAGCAAAACAACACATGACACCGGAAAACAGGATAGTGGTTATCCTTGGGAGGAAGTAGTAGCTAGGGTGCATTATGGAGACTCTGGAGTGTGCTAGAGCTATTCAACTTCTTGCTCTGGGTGCTGGTTATTTAGTACGCATCATTTATGAAATATGTAAAACTGAGTTTTACGGTTATAATCTGTGGATTTTTTAATAAATATATTCTACTTCCATCAATAGTTTACTAACAAACAAGGGGTGCCTGTGTGGCTTAGTCGGTTGAGCTTCTGAATTTTGGCTCAGGTCATGATTTCATGGGTTCATGGGTTAGAGCCCCATGTCTGGCTCTGTGCTGACAGCTCAGAGCCTGGAGCCTGCTTCAGATTCTGTGTCTCCCTCTCTCTCTGCCCCTCCCCTGCTCGTGCTCTGTCTCTCTGTCTCTCTCTCAAAAATAAACATTAAAAACAATTTAAAAAATAGTTTACAAAAGACAAAATTAAAACCTAAAACCCTAAAATCTAACCTGTTTCTTGAATCTCATCTTGGGCAAGTCACATGCCTCCTCGGGGCTTCAGTTTTAGCATCTATAGAATGGAAGGATTTGCTAGCTGATCTGCATAGGCCCTTCCAAATGCATAGTTCTGTTGTATTACTTCTTCAATTCCAATACTCAATTTCTGAAGCAATAGGAAAAAAAGAGAGAAAGTAAGCCTTGGATCATTTGCTATCAGAATTTGTAGAAGGCTTACAAAGTCACATGTATCCCATTTTCAAGGCATTTGTTGTAAATTAAAGACACAATTAATGAACAAGAGAGGTTCTGTCTTCCAGGAAAATGCACGGAGTTCATTCTTTCCCAAAGTGCTCATGGGATAAGTGTGAATATGCCAAATACTGCTTTCTGCCAAGCCTCTTCCTATCATGCCAATTCACAAACCCTGCGATGGGGGAGTCAGCAATTGCAGAGGTGGGGCTGTTCCTGGTAGGAAGGAGGCAGCTACCATGCTCACAACCTACTGCTGTTTGAATAGGCACTTCCTCTATGAGGGGAGTTGGTTCGTAATTTTCCTCTTTCCGCTACTGGAAGTCCTTGAATGGCAACATCACAGCCTGTACCCATTCACAACAGGAAAGTTTGACATCCGCAGACACTCTTGGCACAAGAGGAGGAAAAGTCCGGTCCTGTGTGTCAGCTTCTATATTAGAACCAGGAAAGTAATTTCTATAGTGTAGACCATGCTGTAATCTTCACACAAAATGTTGGGCTCTAGGGACTCTAGGGAGCCTTTTCCTAGTTGTAGCCAAACCTCACTGACATTTGCAAGGCAGGACCCCAAGGAGGGCAACAGTTTCAGGACCCAAACAGACACCCTTTATTAACTTTAACCCCAAGGAAAGGTGATTTGGAAGTGGAAAACAACTTCTATGGAGTGTGCTCACTGTAGGGACGTTATCCTGTTCAGGAGAACTGAGTCTCATATAAAAGGTGGGTTCTCACAGAATACTAAAGTTAGCAGCTGAAAAGAGGCAAGCACAAAATCTGACAGGGGGCTTGGGCATGTAAATCAGCTCTTCTCAAATGATCACAGGTGAAGGCCAGTTTTGTTGTTTCCTTTAATTTTGTTTGGTTAATTATTTCTACGAGTTATTTCATTGTTATTATTTTATTATTTCTAATCTAATCTAGTCAATACATTTTTCAAAAATATAATAAAAAGGAATGATTAAAAACAGAATAAGGATACAGGCAAAATAGAAGCCCCAAGTTCTGATTACTAGTTTCAACAGACATTATTCTGTCAGGTGGCTGGAAAGGCTCATGAATGCTTCTTCTTGATCTGGGTGCTGGTCAGATAAATGTGTTTAGTTTATGAGAATTGTTTGAGCTGCGTGCAACGTCTCCATGTATCCACTGTTAATCCATGGCGGTCTGGGGATCTCTGGACCATGGCTCACTGGATGCTTTCTCACACTTCCAAGAGCCTTCTTCTTTGGGAATAAAGAGAATGAACACAATGGCCAATGGCCAAGTAGGGGAAAGAATATTGTGATAACAAAGGTGACTCAAGAAGATGGAAGAACAGGTAGGAAAGTAAATTTCTCTCAGAAAGAAAGGTTTTAATGATGAAGCAATTTTGGGTAATGATGGGAGAAACCTGTTGCTGTCATTAAAAAAAGGACGAAAGAGCATCCGTAAACGGCCAGATTAATTCTGTAGAAGGACGCACAGAGATCTCTGCTCACTGTGTTGGATAAATCCAGGTGCTAATCGGCAAATATGCGCCACGTGACATACTAAAGTTCTTGTCCAGGTCAACCCTGGGACACTGGGCAGGTCAAGCATCACTTCTGTCTGCTCATTTCCTACTCAAAGATTGCAGATGGAAAACCAATTTTTACAAAACCATTTTTCCTGTTTCACCAAAGACCAGATATAGAGTTCATGTCGATATCCTTACAGATAGTGATTCTTGAAAGCAAATTTAGAATGAGGGAAAATTACCACAAAACATTAGGAGAATAAATTGTAAAACTATTTAAAGTCACAGGGATTATTTCTCACTGAAGCAAGCCAACCCTTCTCGTATTGTTCTGGTATCTTGGACAAGAGATTGACTTAAGTAGGTAAGACACAAGACTGAAATCCTACAGGCATTTGAGTTTCTAGTCCAAGGCAGCTGTTGGGTGATATCACCCAGTGCGAGAACAGCCATGTGTGGAGAGAATTAGCAGATGAAAAGCAAGTAAACTCGATATGGGGTGTATAAACGTGCTTTCTCCGTCTCTTTCAATTCTCCTTATAGATAGACACACCTAAAAGTGAAGTTACATATGTAGATGTTTATACAAAGCATAAAGGACACAGAAAGGGCCTGAGACATAGAAAACAGTGGAGGAAGATAAACATTTCATGATTCAGATCATGTTGCTGCCCCAATTCATAGAGTCTCTAAGGGAATAGCGATTCAACTCTTTCTATTCAACTCTCAGCTTCCTTCTAAGGAAGAAAGAGTTTGCTATGAGCAAAGGAAGTGCCAAAAAAAAAAAAAATGCCAATTTGTGTCACACTAACAACTTTCTTAAGGCTGAATGTGGAGTTCGTAAACTCTTAGCTATAGTGAGCGCAGATGGCCTTGGGTTCTTCAGAAGGACTGTGGGAAATCTGAGAGGAGATCAAATTAGACACCCACTGATCAGAAAATGTTCTGACATCAGAGTTTTATTTGCAACAAGTGGCGGGGTTAACTCTTCCATGGCACCTGAGGTGAACTCAGAAAAATGGAATCCCTGAAACCATGTTTGGAAATGATTTCACTGAAGACAGAGAGAGACAGCAACTGCTGGAGGGAGGACAGGACAGCAAGCAAACCAAAGTGAGACTCTGTAATCGAGACGACCTGTGGGGAAAAATGGAAAAAGAACAGTCCAACTTGCCTGCCTCAGACAAAACAACCTTCAAAGGCTACCTTCTTCCTAGTTGGTGGGGTACAGTCACTTAGAATAACTACCAGTGCATGATACATATTTAAAACTCTCCTTTCTGGGTTTATAATTTTCATAGAGGCAACTTCCTGCAAACTCCAGTAATGAATGTAAGATGATGCTCCTTTGGGGGGTTGTAAAGACAATCTAAGAACAAGTCATTTCAGAGGAACAAACTTCGCAGCCGGAGATCATTTCCATTGCATAATGTGCTTATCCTTGAAGCGTTCATTGTTGCACTCTTACCCGGGTGGGTCATTATTTTACTTACCTCATCAGGGAAATCATTGTTTAAAAACCGAACATAAACGGTGAAATAGTTTTCTACTTATCTTTTCCAGGATAATGGCTTCCCTCCCCCACTTCCCGCCACACAAGGGTTAGGCCCATGTGGGTGATGAATTGCTCCAAGACTCTGACAATCCCAGAGAGAGGGACAAGAGTAAAAATAACTAGCTGATTACCAATAGGGAGCAAATTGGCCACTTGAGAATTCAGTGGCTAGAATGACAAATGAGAAAATGAAAATCCTCATCAAGAGACTAGACTTTCTGATTAGTCCAAGTGCTGATGACCACTTTTCATGCCTCTCCCTCCCTGCTGGGTGATGATTTACATCTGATTGGACATCATCTTGTATTTGGGGCAGTCGTTTCTAAAAGGGTGTTTGGAAGACTTTGAAGTACTTAATTATAACCAGGAGACATTTGGGGGCTGAGCAGTGAAATGGAAGATGCTCTGTCTTTGGCTGTGGAATGTTCATTTATACAAGGAGCCCATGTCTGGTTGGTTTGGTCTGGTTTTTCATTCCATCACCCCATAAGGCAGCCTTCCAAGGTTTTCTGGACTCTAGAACAAAATAAAAATGAGAGTATTCTTGGCTAAGGGATCCACATGCAAGGCAGAGTCAAGGATTTCAATATGTGGATAGACTGGGCTTTCTGTTAATAGTCAACTACTAAAAATAGAAATAGTTTGGGAATCCTTTGAAGAGAGGCCATTTCTAATAGCCCTGATTTGAACAAATTCATCAAGTGAGGGAGGATATTATAGAGTGAACCATAGACATGCTAGCTGTTCTCAAAAAGCTTAAATATATCAGGGGTGCTAAGTCATAGATAGAATGAGATAAAACATGACCATGAACCATGAGCCCCCCATTTGGGGATAGCCATATGAGCTGTAAGAATTAAGAGGAAAAAGAGGGGATTTGAAGTAAGGTAATCAGGATAGGATTCATGGAGAAAAGTGATATGACCCAGGCTTTGAAAAATGAATAAAACTATAGTAAATTTCTAGGTGAAAAGAGCTTCAGTGAACAATGGTACTAGTATTTGTTTGTCTTAATGATTTGGTATGGAGTGAATTGAATGGTTTATCTTGTGCAAAGGGGGTGTAGAAAGGTGACTCTGAACATAAGTTTCCCATGTATGCATGGGCAGGGAATTACGTTTGGTCTTAAGAGCCTGGAAGAACATTAAAGGTTCTGAGCAGAGTTAGAACTCTGTTAGAGGTCTGTTATCTTTATCTGATGAAAAGAAAGCAAAACATTGTTCTCTGGAACTTCACCAACAGGTATGATCAACAGATAAGACTGCCATTTTGATTCTTCTTTGGCTTTCACACTTGTGCTCTGGAAGAGAGGAATGAATAACACAGCGCCTAGCATATAGAAAAACTCAACAAATGCTGACGATCGGATGAATGAAGCTGAAATTATTTAGAATCAGAGTACTTCTATTTGGTAGGACAGTTGAAAAACATCTGAAGTTACCTCAGCCCTCTCAAGAAGTAGCAATGAATAGTTTGAAAAGAACAAAATTAGGACTTAAGTGAACTTAGGCATTTAACTTCACCTTCTTGGGTCTGAATTTTCCTCACATGAAAAGACAAGTTTTATGAATGGGTTCTAACTGCAGAAAGTTTTTTGTGAGACTATCTTGGGAGAGAGATGCCATTCCCAGTTTATGTTGAAGACTCAGAGGAGCATATATCCAAAACAAGGCTGAGGACCAGTGGACTATGTTCCTTTTAAACACAAAGAGGCTGTGATTCTGAGTCCAAGGATGATTTACTTCCTGGATGGACAAATGGAACATCTGATGATACCATAGCTTTGCCAATTTTATCACCTTGCAGGAAGCCTGTTTCTGATTGGGTTAACCAAAATAAAGAGGAAAATCTTTTTCCTGTCAACCCAGCTTTAGATTCCCCAGCAATTTAAGGAGAATTATTGATCTGATCAGCCATACTGGGGTGTAAGCGACCATCAAAAGAGATGAATCATTGAAAGACACCTACTCCCATCAGAACATGACATTGGCAATGTGTAACCTCCAACATAGTCCTTTTTTGTAGAATTTTCTTTCTCTATATCTACTTCCTTTTTTTTATACTGGCTTCTGTTATAAGATTATTGGAAAGAATAACTAGTTAATGATGGGGGAAAAAGCAGTTGGGAAGATTATATGCTTTTGTACTCAAGACTATTGTTTAAAAACAATATGCAATAATATTTTTGCTGAATGTACACACTCAAAGTCACTCTGATCTGGGGATTTGTCCAGACAAATATGATGCTGACCAGTTGAAGTAAGAGCAGTTAAAGAAAATGTTATTGTTCCCCAGAAGCTATATCATCAGTGTAAAACTCCAGCATGGAAAGCTACTTCTGGCAATTTATAATGAGGCAAGACACTTATTAATGATTTTTGGCTTAATATATTAATGAATAGAAATCCGAGGGGTAAAGGACTTACAATGTAATAAGGAAAACTCAAGAAAAGATTAGGCTCTAATCAAAATAGACTGTTTTTAGACTGATTTTCATAAATTTAACTCTTTTCCTTTATTTATACCAAAAAGAAATGCAATGTGGAAAGCTGATTGCTATCACTGAAAAAAAAAGAATGGATATTAAATTTTAATATAATATTAATAAGCTGCAAATGCCAACTTACAAGAAGAAACCATATATAGGCAAGAATATAAATTCTTGGAGAGAAAATTTTCTGCCTATAAATATTAAGAAATTTATTTTCTATTTTTGAATAGTAATTTCCAGGTTTAACTGAAAAGCTGATTAGAAAAAGCACCATTGGAAAAAGAGCTAAAATAGTGATGTTTTGAACAATGACAATAACATTTATTATGATTACCTTTTCTTTCTATTCTTCCTCCCTCTCAATCCCTTCTACTCTAATAATGCTGTTCCTTACCATTCATTAGGCAATCTAGACTGAGGAGAGACAATTTCCTCTAAGAAAATGTGTTAAGAACTTTTGTTTACCTCACGAATAGAGTTCTCTGGATGATACTTTCCAATAGTGAGTCAAGATCACTCTATTTGCCACTTAACTATTCTAGACTTGTCCATATTTTAGTATTTTACCTCTTTGTCATGAAAGCAGAAACTTCTACTCCATCTGTAATTTTCTTGCTTCTACTGACAACAGTTGTTTATTAAAAGTACCTAGCATCCAAATGTCTGTTTTCCACTGTGCATAGTGACTTGTTTCTAGTTGCCCAGAAATGAACTTATGGGTTAACTCCAGCCTGAAGCGGTACCATAGGTTATAAGTAACAAAATGTTTAGCTCAATGTCCCATAGTGTCAGCAAGAGGAAGTGCCTGATAAAAACCTAAGTAAAGCTGAAAAATGGCCCGAATTGCAGTGGGCTTTATGGTACAATCCCAGTGGGGGTCCTGCGGTTTTCCACAGCACCGAATCTACTCCCATATCATTGCTTATAAGTTCTGAGAAGAGTTGGCTCAGTGTGTGTGTACTGTGATATTGATTTGTTATTCTAAAAATTACTGTATATAATAACTTTTTTAAAAAAATATACTGACCTGATTCTACTATGGTCAAAAGTAGGGTAACACTGGGGACATATTTTCATCATAGCAAACAACCAAGGGGGAAAACATGGAGACAGTTACAAAGGGTATAAACTAGGCTTACCTCTGTTGAGCTCTAATTGCTTAAGGATGAGAGGATCTGACTGTAGATGATTTATTTACCCAAATAAAAAAAACCACACAAGGGCATTTACTAAATGCCTTTAGCCATTTAGTTTATGGCATGTTTAAAAGCCAACAAGGACTTTAATTTTCTAGTAGTATGGAATCACTGGCATTTTCATGTCAAGCAGTAGATGTTAATGAAACCTATATTATGGTTGGAATCTCCACTGGAAACTTAAAGAATTTTGTGGTGTTTCTTCTTCACTATCTGAAACATAGAATGGAGTTTTCACTGAACATCTTTGTATTTGTGGAGATTAAGTTTGCAATGCAGAGACATTACATCTTGAATGTTTCATGGTGTCCTCAAGAGGTTAGGGAGAGTGACTGTGGTTTTCAAACCAATGTGATGGGCTCCTAAAATGCACACTAAGCTCGAAGGGATTCTGTGCTCCTCATTCATTCTTTATGATTATATCTCTCTTAGTGTATGGTTTTCTTTATTTCAGAGCCGAGAAAACTCGGTTTCAGCAAAGTTAATCAGTTATCCACAACGACACAGCTAATATACATTCAACCCAAATGAATTCCATTGATTTAACATCTTGAGAAATTTCTACTAGGATCCTGAACAGGCTGTACCCTGAGAGTCTACCTTGAAGGCTCTCAAAACAAGTAAAGACTTAACTGAATACCAGAGAAGAAGGAAAAGTGAGACCCCACACCTATATTGTTGAGGTGTGTGTGTGTGTGTGTGTGTGTGTGTGTGTGTGTGCGTGTGTGTGTGTGGTTTTTAGCTTCAGCTCTGTTAACTGTGTTTCTTGGACTTAGGGGAAGTCACTGTGCATGCCTTTCTTTTCCTTATTTGTTAAATTGAGGTGGACAAAAGAGTGAATGGATCAGTTCAACTGCATGCAATCTTAGGGCTGATGCTGAAGGATTCCAATGTGTGTGTTTACGCCAAAGCATGATATGTAAAAGTCTGGAAAATACTGTAGCTTCCAGGTCTCCTTTTCAAGGTACTTGCCTTTTCTCCTACCTCTCAATTGGAGAACTCCCAAAGTTCTACCCCAAACCCTCAGTTCTTCTCTAGCAGTGCTTTTTCCTTGGGTGGTCTCACCCTTTTCTAGCTCTTGTTTTAAAGTCTGTATTGTCTGATATTAGCATATCCACGTGCATATCCACGTCACATCCTTATAGTTGCTATTTTCATGATATATCTTTTTACAAACTTGTTCTCTCTCCATATATATATATATATATATATATATATATATATATATATATATAAAATCTTTGAATCCAAATGATCTCCTGCAGACAGCATACAGTTGGATCTTGCTTGTTTTTTTAGGGGAGGGTGGGGGAGAGGGGAAAGATGGGTGATGGGCATTGAGGAAGGCACTTGTTGGGATGAGCACTCAGTGTTGTATGTAAGTGATGAACCATGGGAATCTACCCCGAAAACCAAGAGCATACTTTATACTCTGTATGTTAGCCAACTCGACAATAAGTTATATTTAAAAAATAAAATCAAATACAATCTAAAAACCCCTGCTTTTGAACTGGATTGTTTGATCATGCATATTACATGGTATTACTGATATGGTTAGATTTACATCTGCCCCCTTGGTTTTTTATTTTCTAGGTCTCAAATTTCTTTGCTCCTCTGTTTCTCTTTTACTGTCTTCCTTTGTATTTAATGGATATTTCCTAGTGTAACATTTTGATTTCACTCACATTTCATTGCATTAAAAATATTTTCTTAGTGGTTACTCTAGAGCTTATAATATACATTTTAGCTTATCAAAATCTACTTCATATTTTTAGTAGCTTAGTTCCAGTGAAAAGTAGAAACTCTACTTCTATCAAGTGCTGTTCCCCTTCCTTTTATAACATGATTTTTCGACACATTTGATCTAAATATGTTACAAACTAAACAATGCGTTGTAATAATCATTACTTTATGTAATCTTATGTATTTTACAGGCCCTGGGAGAAGAAGAGCAAGTACCTATTTATAGAATTTATTATATTGATCTTTTTACCATTGCTGATTCATCTCTATTATTCCTATGGATTCAATTATCATCTGGTATCATTTCCTTACCCCCCAAACAGCTTTATTCCCAACCACCTCCTCTGTACTGTTGCTTTTGACTGCATTCCCTTTCTGTACAATATAAGCCCTTCAGTATAATTATATATACATTGTTTTATATATACACATTTACTTTTTAAAATCGGTTAAGAGGAAAAAGGGGGGAAATAATGCAATTACATTGTCTTTTTTTGCCATTTTTTAAAAATTGAGGTGAAACTGACATAACATATAATTAACCATAGTAAATTACAGAATTCAGAAGCACTCAGTGCATTCACAATGTTGTTCATCCACCACCTTTTCTAGTTTTAAAGCCTTCCAATGCCCCCCAGAAGAATATTCCACATCCATGAAGTAATCACCTGCCATTTTTCCCTCCCCCCATCTTCTGGCAAACACTAGTCTGCTTTGTGGCTTCTATGGATGTGTCTACTCTGGATATTTCATATAAAAGGAATCCTACAATATGTTTCTAGATTCTTTCCCTTAGCATAGTGTTTTTGAGGTTCATCTGTGTTGTAGCATTTATCAGTAGGTTCATTCCTTCTTTATGACTAAGTAATACTTCATTGTGTATATATATATATACCACAATTTGTTTATCCACTCATCTGCTGATGAACATTTGGGTTGTTTACAGTTTCATCTTTTGGCTACAAGGCATGATGCTGCTATCAACTTCCATGTACCATTTTCTATGCAGGCATGTTTTTATTTCTCTTAGATATATACTCAGAAGTAAACTGCTGTGTCATATACTAATTCCGTTTTTACTCTTTAAAGAAATACCAAATTATATCCATACTGCCTGCACCATTTTATATTCCTATCAGCAGTATACAAGAGTTTCTATTTCTCCACATCCTAGTGAATTGTTACTATTCTTGGTTTCCCCCCACCCCACCTTTTTAATAGCCATTTAATGAGCATGAGGTGGTATCTCATTGTGGTTTAATTTGCATTTCTTTAATGACAATGATATGGAACATGATTTCATGTGCTTTTGGTCATTGGAATATCTTCTTAAAAGAAATAACTTTTCAAGCCCTTTGCTTTTTTAAAAAATTGGGTTGTCTGTTCTCGTGTTTTTGAGTTGTAAAAAGACTTTATTTATTCTTAATAGTAAAGTGTCCCTTATCAAATATAGGATTTGCAAATATTTTCTCCATTCTCTAGATTGCCCTTCCACTTTCTTGATAATAGTTTTTGATGTATGAAAGTATTTCATTTTTATGAAGTCAAATTCGTTTATTCTTTTTTTCTTGCTCATGCTTTTGGTATCAAATCTGAGAATCCACTGCCAAAATGAGGTCATGAAAATTTACCCTTATGCTCTATTCTATAATAGCTTTATTATTTTAGTTCTTATATTTAGGTTGTTAATCACTTTTAGTTAATTTTTATAAATGGACTGTGACACAGGTCCAGCTTCATTCTTTCCTATGTGTATACTCAGCTGTCCCAGCACCATTTGTTGAAGAGACCATTCTTATCCCATTAAATGACCTTGGTACCCTTGTTGAAAGTCAAGTGGCAATAGATTTTTGGGTTTATTCTGAACCCTCAATTTTTTTCTGCTGTTCCATATACCTATCTTTATGCTCATACCACAGTTTTGATTGCTGTAGCTTTGTAGTAAGTTTTGAAAACAGGAAATGTGACTCTTCTGTTTTACTTTTTCAATATTGTTTAATCTATTTGGGGGTCCAAATAGATTTTGAGGAATATTTTCAAATTTGAGGTATATCTTCCCATTTCTGTAAAAAGGCCACTGGAATTCTGATAGGGATGCACTGACATTGTAGGTTGGTTTGGGGAATATTGGCATCTTATCAACATTAAATCTTCAAATTCATGAACACAGAGTCCTTTCCCATTTAATCAGATCTTTAAAAATTTCTTTCAGCAATGGTTTGTAATTGTCAATGTACAAGACTTTCATCTCCCTACAGTACTCTTTTGGATGCTATTATAAATAGAATTATTTTCTTAATTTTCTTTTCAGATTGTTCGTTTTTGTGTAGAAACATAACTGATTTTGATTATGTACTCAGTAATTGTGCCGAATTTCTTTACTAGCTTTAATAGTTTTTGTATGTGTGTGTTCTTTGGGTGTTTTGCTATATAGAATCATTTCATGGGCAAATAGCAAAAGTTTTACTTCTTCCTTTTCAATTTAGAAGCCTTTATTTTTTTTCTTGCCTAATTGCTTTTCCTAGGACTTCTAGTGCAATGTGCAACAGTAGTGGTGAAAGCCTACATACTTCTGTTGTTCTTGAGCTTAGAAGGAAAGTTCTCAGTCTTTCACCATTGACTCTGATGCTAGCTGTGGATTTGTGGTAAATGCCCTTTATTGAGTTCCATTATATTCTTTAAAATGTTTATTCTTTTTTTGAGAGACAGAGAGACAGAGCATGAGTGGGGAAGGGGCAGAGAGAGAGAGGGAGACACAGAATCCGAAGCAGGCTCCAAGCTCTGAACTGACAGCACAGAGCCCGATGTGGGGCTCGAACTCATGGACCGTGTGGTCCTGACCTGAGCCGAAGTCAGATGCTTAACCAACTGAGCCAGCCAGGTGCCCCTTCTTTAAAAAAAAAATTAACACATTATATTCTTAATTTATAAATTTTTTTTTTTTATCATGAAAGGATGTTGAATTTGTCAAAGGCTTTTTCTGAATCTACTGAAATGATTATGTGGTTTTATTCCCAATTCTATCAATATAGCATATCACACTAATTAATTCTTTTATGTTAAAAGACACGTTTATTATGTTTGAATTCCTGGAATAAATTCCATTTGGACATAGTATATACTCATTTTAGCCCACTGTTGTATTTGGTTTGTTACCATTTTGTTGAGGTTATTTGCATCTATATTAAAAGGGATATTGGCCTGTAGCTTTTTTTCTTGTGGTATCTTTGTCTGGTTTTGTTATCAAAGCAATGCTGATGTCATAGATTACTTTAGTTAGTATTCCTTCCTTTTCAAATTCCTGGAAGAGTTTAAGAAGGATTGGTGTTAATTCTTCTTTAAATGTTTGGTGAAATTCACACTGGAGATTTCTGGTCCTGGACTTTCCTTTGTTGAGATATCATTTACTACTTATTCAAACGTTTTATTTGTTCTACGCTGTGATTGCTATTTTCTTCTTGAGTCGCTTTTGGTAATTTGTGTGATTTTAGGGATTTTTCCGTTTCATGTAGGTTACCCAATATATTAATTGGATTATAATTGTTAATTGTATTCTCTTACATTCCTTTTATTTCTATAAAGTAAGCAACAATAGCTCCACTTTCATGTCTTATTTTAGCTATTTGTGTCTTCTGTGTTTTCTCACTACAGCTAAAATTTGCCTAATTTGTTGGTCTTTTCAAAGAACTACTGATTTCATTGATCCCATTTTCTATTCTTTGTTTATCTCTGCTCTAATCTTTCTTATTTCCTTCTTCCTGCAAACTTTGGGGTTAGTTTACTCTTCTTTTTCTAGTTCCTTATGGTGTTAAGTTAGCTTGTTCATTTGAGAGCTTTATTTTTATTTTTTTACTTAAAACCATTTTTTTTTAACATTTATTCATTTTTGAGAGTGAGAGAGACAGAGCATGAGCAGGGGAGGGGCAGAGAGAGAGGGAGACGCAGAATCTGAATCAGGCTCCAGGGTCTGAGCTGTCAGCACAGAGCCTGATGTGGGGCTCAAACCCACAGACTGCGAGATCATGACCTGAGCTGAAGTCGGACGCTTAATCGACTGAGCCACCCAGGTGCCCCAATTGAGAGCTTTATTTTTAATGTAGGCATAAAAAAGCTCTAAATTTCCCTGTGGGTACTGCTTTCACTGCATCCTGTAAGTTTAAGTATGTTGTGCTTTCATTTTCATTCTTTCTAATTTCCCTAGTGATTTAATCTTTGACCCAATGGTTAAGAGTATGTTATTTAACTGACACATATTTGTGACTTCTCCAGTTTTCTGCTATTGATTTCCAGCTTCAACCTGTGTGGTTGGAGAATATATTTTGTATTATTTCAATGTTTTTTAATTTATTGAGAATTGTTTTATGACTTAACATATCGTATATTCTGGAGAATGTTCTGTATGAACTTAAGAAGAATGTGTATTTTGCTGATGTTCAATGAAATGTTCTTTAATATGTCTTCTAGATTTAATTGGTTTATAGTATTGTTCTGGTTCTCTCTTTCTTGATTGGTAGTTTGGCTAGATGTTCTATTCATTTTCATTTTTGGAAGTGGAGTATTGAAGTCTCCAACTATCATTGTAGAAATGTCTATTTCTCCCCTCTATTTTGTCTTTATTCGCTTTGCATATACACTACACAATGTCCTTCTTAGTCTCTTATTAACAATTTTTGACTTACATCTACTTTGTCTGGTATTAGTATAAAAACCCAGCTCTCTTTTGGTTACTATTGGCATGGAATATTTTTTTCCATTCTTTAACTTTCAACTTATTTGTGCCTTTGGACCTAAAGTGAGTCTCTTATAAATAGCATATATTTAAAACATTTTTATTTTTCTTTTTTTCATCATGATAAGTGTAATCTTTAATCCTTACCACCTATAACCCCTCCCTCCCCCTGCCCACCTCCCCTCTGGTAATCATCAATTTGTTCTCTGTAATTAAGAGTCTGTTTCTTGGTTTGTCTCTCTTTTTTTCTTTGCTTGTTTTCTTTTTTAAATTCCACATATGAGCGAGATCATAGTATTTGTCTTTCTCCGATTTATTTCATTTGGCATTATATGCTCGACCTCTATCTATCTTGTTGCAAATGGCAAAATTTCTTATGGCTGAGTAACATTCCATTGTAAACCTATGTATCACAACTTCTTTATCCATTCATCTATTGATGGACACCTGGGCTGCTTCCATAGTTTGGCTCTTGTAAATAAGGCTGTAATAAACATAGGGCGCATGTATAAAACATTTTTTAAAAATCCATTCTGTCAATCTCTGCCTTTTCATTGGTAAGTTTGATTTACATTTAGAATTATTACTGATAATGAAGGACTTAGTTCCGCCACTTTGCTATTTTATATATGCCTTATATTGTTTTTGTTCCTCAGTTCATCAGTACCAACTTCACTTGTGCTTGATTTTTTTTCTAGCATAGTATTTTTTATTACTTTTTCATTCCCTTACCTGTATAATTCTTAGTTATTTTCTTAGCGGTTACTATGGGGAATACAGTCAAACCTTCAATATGTATCAGTCTAGTTTGAACTGATACCAACTCCAACTTGGCTTCAATAGTATACATTAATTCTGGTCCTATCCAGTCTTCCAACTCATTTTTATTGTTATTATTATCGCAAATTACATCTTTATATATTCTGTGCCCATTAACATAGATTTACATTACTGTTTTATGCATTTGTCTTTTAAATAATACAGGAAACAAAAAAGAGAAGGAAAAAGCCCCAAATTCTGTAATACTAGCTTTTATGCAATTACCTTTACTATGGTAGAACTATACCTCTAGGTCTCTTTTTAGCATTCTTTTTTAGGGCAGGTGTATATAAACTCTCTTAGCTTTAGTATCTTGGAATGTCTTAATTTCTCCTTTGTTTCTAAAGGATAATTTTGTCAGATGGAATTCTTAGTTGACACTTTTTTTTTTCTTTCACAATAAATATATCATCTCACTGCCTTCTGGCCTTCATGGTTTCAGAGGAAAAAACTAGCTGATAATCTTATTAGGGATCCCTTATATGTGATGAGTCCCTTCTCTTCCTACTTTTAAGATGTGCCTTTGCTTTTGACAGTTTGATTAGAATGTTTCTTGATGTGGATCTCTTTTTTCTCCTTGGAGTTGTATGAGATTCTTAAATGTATAAATTGATGTGTTTAAGCAAAATTAGGAAGCTTTCCCTTGTTATTTATTCGAATATGTTTTCTACACCCCTTTCTTTTCCTTTTCCTTCTACTCCTTCTAGGACTTCCAGAAAGCATATGTTGATACCTTTAATGGTATCTCATAGGTTTTTTTGGCTCTGTTCATTTTTCTTCATGCTTTCTTCTTTCTGTTCCTCAGAACTGGTTATTTCAATTGTTCAATAGTTTTATCTTCAGGTTTGCAGATTCTTTCTTCTGCCTGTTTAAATCTGCTGTTGAACACCTTTTGTTAATTTTTCATTTCAACTTTCATATATATATGTATATATATATATATACATATATATATTTCAACTTTCATACACACACACACACGCACACACATATATATATACATATGTATGTATATATATATATAGGCATTTCTATTTAGTTCCTTTTAGAAATTTCTGTCCAGGTACCTGGGTGGCTCAGTCAGTTGGAATGTCTGACTCTTGATTTCGGCTCAGGTCCAGGGTCTTGGGATCGAGCCTTGCATTGATTGGGCTCTGTGCTGAGTGTGGAGCATGCTTGGGATACTGTCTCTCCCTCTCCCCCACTCACGCACACTCTCTCTCTCAAATAAAAAAAAAATCTGTCTTCACTGGTATTTCACTAATTGTTCCTACATTATTTTCTTGAATTCCTTTAGGTCTTGTCTATTAATTCCTTTAGCTCTTCACATACATTAGTATCATTAAAGTCTTGTCTGGTATGCCCAAGTTCTAGGCTTTCTCAGAGATATGTTATGTTGATTTGTTTCCCCTATGAACAGGCCACACATTTCTGATTCATTACTTTGTAATTTTTTGTTGAGAACTGGACATTTTTTATGTCATAATGTGGTACCTCTAGGATTCAGATTCTCCTTTTCCCCCCGGGACTGCTGATGTTGCTTGTAGAAGGATATAGTCATCTGTTTGTTTACTGACTTCTCTCAACTATTTTTGCAAGGACCCTTTTTCCTGTCAGGTGTGATCGCTCACTAAAGTCTCTGTTCTGTTATCTCAGTAGTTGGCTAGTGGCCTGATGGAGAATTCCTTGAATGCATGGATCCAATAAAGAAAGAGAAGTAAAGGCATTCTATTCTTTTAATTACCCAACAAATGCTGCCCTGAAGCTGCTTCAGTCTAAGAGGGCTGCAATAATAGCCAACTCGTGCACTGCTCCCTCAGTAATCTGCAAAACAGATCAACACATATAACCCTGATCCTTGGAAACCAATGTGCTTATTGTACAACCTGGCAGCTTCAAGACACATCAGAAACATAGGCTGCCATTCCCACAGCTACCTGATGCAAGGCCAGAAAATGGAAGAGGGTAGCTCCTCTGTGAAATGCAAAAATTCATTGGCCAGCATCTCACTTAAGCACTCCCCTAGATACTGCCAGAGTTTGACCAGACTCCAGATTTCCAATAGTTGATTCTGATTATAAATGCCTCCTCAAAAGTGATTTTTTCCCCCAGGGGTGGGACTGGTTCCTGAAGTTTCCTACTTCATCGTCTTCCATGACATCACTCTACATTGTCTTTTAAAATTATCTGTATTGACACTCCATGTTTGTGTGTGTGAGTGTGTGTGAGTGTGTGTGTGTGTGTGTGTGTGTGTGTGTGTGTGTGTGTGTTGGTTCAAATTATTGTCTGATGCTACTACTTTTCAGCCCAAACAACTTCCATTGGCATTTCTTGTAAGGCAGGTCTGCTATCAACAAAATCTCCCAGCTTTTGTTTATCTGGGAATATATTTACTTTGTTTTCATCTTTAAAAGGATTTTGCTGATTCTTGCTTGACAGTTTTTTCTCTCATCACTTTAGATATGCCATCCCATTGCCTTCTGGCCTACATTGTAGTCAAAAGTTGGCTGTCTACCTTGATGGAGTTTCTTTGTATTTGATCTTGTATGTGATGAGTCATTTGTCACTGCTTTCAAGGTGTTCTCTTTGTATTTGACTTTCAAATATTTTACTATTATGTGTCTGAATGTGGTCTAGTTGTGTTTATCCTACTTATGGAACTTCTTGAATGTATAATTTTTCATGAAATTTGGGACGTTTTCAGCTATTAGTTCTTTGAATATTTTTTCTGCCTCTTCTGCTTCTCCTTTCCTTGTATTATTTTCATTACATGTATGTTGGTATGTTTAATGATGGCCTATATTTTTCTTATTCATTATATTCATTTTTCCTTTAAAAATTTTTTTTTCTTTTCAAATTGCATGATCTCTATTGATATCTATTCAAATTTCTGGGGCCATTTTTTGTCTGACAGAGAAAATCTACTTTTGAACTCTTCTAGTAAATTTTTCATTTCTGTTATACTTTTCAACTACATAGTTTGTATTTGGTTCATTTTTTATAATTCCTATCTCTTTATTGACTGTTTTAATTGGAAGACACATTGTTCTCATGGGTCCCTTTAATTGTTTAGACATGCTCTTCTTTAGTTCTTTGAACACATTTATAATGGCTGTTTTAAAGTCTTTGCTAAGTTCAACACCTGAATTCCTTCAAAATAGTTACTAACACCTTCTTTTTTTCCTTTCATATAGGTCACACTTTTCTGTTTCTTTGAATATCTTGCAAATTTTTTTGTTGAAAACTAGACATTTTAGATAATGTATTGCAGCAACTCTGGACATTGATTCTACATCAGCCCTTGCCCTCAGGGATTGATATTATTCGTGTTTTCCAAGTTATTGATTTATTGGTTTCATTACTTGGCTAAACTAAATCTGTGACGTCTATTTCCACCCAGTGTGCAGTTTGTGATATCCCTCTTATTTTTTGTTTTTGTCTTTTAGTCGGGTTATTTCGGGGTCACTAATTAATTGGCATTAAGCCACTTATCGGTTAAAGGTCGTGCTTAATCCTTGCTGGTAATTAGACTTTTGCCTTTACAGTGGATATGTGAGTAGCATTGAGGCTACTTCCACAGATGAAGAAGTTTACATTTTTTGTGCCCTGTTTTTCTAGGGACTACCCCTCTCCATTCACTCCTGAGGGTGCAGCCTCACATATACACACACAGTCTTCCAGACTACCCGGGATATATGTGATTTTATTTTTAAGCCTATCTTCTTAGAAGTTGCTCCTGGGTTCTAGTAGCTTATTACTCAGTCACTGTTTGGTTAGAGGTTATCCTTAAGCCCCTGGTGCCAATGCTAGATTTGTATTTATTTCATTTTTTTCTGTGTGGAGCTTGGAAATATTTTCAAGTCTGCCCTGTGTCTTGTTCTGATTACTCTTGAGTAGAGACCGTCTATTACTTGTGTACTGCTCCTTCAACCCCCAAGGTTGCCTATGATGCCAGGAGGGCTCTTCTTGGTGGTCAATTTTTGTGGCTGTTTTTTGTTTGTTTGTTTTTTGTTGTTGTTGTTAAACTTCTGATTGCTCTACATTTTACTCATTGCTACCAATGTCACGGAGTTATTAGCATCTTCATAATTAGTCTCCATCAAGATCACCATTGTTTTCAGCAACACTGTAGGCACAGAATTCACCATGTTTTGTTCCAAAGAAAGTCACTCCCCTCAGTCAGAGATGTAGTGTCCTGCCTCTCCACCCTGGACTGAAGCTCTATGCTACTGAACAAGAGTTTGGCATGGGGAGAGAGGCCCACTTCTCATGCAGTGACACCCCTGCTCTATGTCTATAATCAGGCATTGGGGAGGGATGGTGGCCCCTATTATTCTTGACTTGACCCTCCTAGCATGGGACTCCTACTCTACCTGAAAACTGCTCAAGCATGACTAGAGTCCGATACTATTGGCCTGTCATATTTGGCATATAGCTTCTGTCCCACAAGCTGGGGCTAGGTGGAAACTCCAGTCCACTGTGAAAAGAGCTTTTGAAACATGGGGTTTTGGGGAGACAATGAAAAATGCTGGAAGCCTGCCCTTTCATTGGTGATTCCGTAAGATATAGCTGGGAAGTGGGTATCATGGCTCAAATATTACAGACTTTATGGTTCTTACTGAGATTTAGTAAATTTATTTGAGTGAATATTTCTCCATTTACCATATGCCCTTAGGACAATTTCTAGAGACTTTAAGGAGATTTATGTATTTATATTTTCACATACTTGTATATATTTTTAATTCTATCTATATATTATATATATGGGGGGGAGAGAGAGAGAGGGAGGGAGAGAGAATGTCTAGATAGATAAATTTTCTTCAGCTAAATAGTTATTTTGCTGGGGTAAAAAGTTTACTGTGTCTATACTGTATCATTCCAGGAACTGGTCTCCTATTCTGCCTCTTAAATATCATCTATGAGGTAATGATGCCCATGTGCCTATCTCAAACCCAGCCTTTCATATGGACACCAGAGTTCCATATTTAGCAGACTATTTGTCATCAAGTAGGTTTGGGTTTGTTTGTTTGTTTGTTTGTTTGTTTTTACCAAAAATGTTCTCTACAGGTATTCCTTATTTCAGTAAATGAAACTACTATTGTCCTGGTTAATAAAGTAAAAAATATAAGCATCAGCCTGGATGCCTCCCTCTTACCAACTACATATAATCCACTGGCAAGTCTCATTGGTCCTGTCAACTGCTCACTATCTAGAAACTGCTCACTTCTTTCCACTTCCATGCCTCCTACCTGAGTCTAAATCATCCCCCCCTCCTGATCTATTAGAATAGACTTCTAATGCACTCTGCCTTCATTCTTATGTCCCCCACCTCCAATCCATATCATGAACAGTTCCCAGAGTGATCCTTTTACATATAATATAAATATATGTCCCCTAGTGCACACTGTGCGCCACTGGCTTCAGCCCTCTTTTCCTCTCCTGGAACCTTTTCCTCATCTGGAACCCCTCCCTTTCTGTTACAGTCACACTGTCCTCCTTCATGGTATGCTTACCTCTGTCTTGGTTCTCTCCTTCTCCCTTTCCAAGACTGGCATTTCTCCTCTTTGTTTTCTTAAATGTTACCTCCTCTGAGAAGCTTTCTAGGTAGTTTTCCCCCTATTATTCTCTCTTGCGTTGTCCCATTCATTTCCTTTGCAGTTCGTGACATACTTGGTAATTATTAATTTCTTTAATGACTTATTGTCTGCTGCTCCCACAAGATGGTAAATTCCAGGACAGCATGAAGCACGGTTGTTTTCTTTGCTGCTCTGTAATAAATACCGACTACTGGGGTGCCTGGGTGGCTCAGTCGGTTAAGCACCTGACTCTTGATTTCAGCTCAAGTCATGATCTTATGGTTCATGAGATTGAGCCCTGTGCGGGTCTCCACACTGACAGCACAGAGCCTGCTTGGGATTCTACCTCTCCCTCTCTCTCTGCCCCTCCCCAATTCACACATGCTCGCTCTCTCTCTCTCTCTCTCTCTCTCTCTCAAAATAAATAAACATTAAAATATATATACTACAATTATTAACAGCTCCTACTGACCAAGCACAGAATATGTGCCAGGAGTAGTTCTAAGATACACATACATATATACACACACATACACAAATATATATACACATAATTACACTCACATACATGCACACATGTATGTAAATTCATACACATGTGCAAACATGTACACACACACACTCATTTAATCCTCACACCAACCCTATGAGATAATTTTATTATTTTCACTTTACAGATGATTCAACAAAAGCAGAGGCACGTTAAGTGACTTGCCCAACATCACACAGTGAGTGAACAGCCTAACCAGACTCTGTTCCAGCTATTCCAGAGTCTATGCCCTTAAACATTTCAGACCTTTCTCAGTGCAGAGCCAGGAACAAAGCAGGTACTCAGTTAGTATTTGTAGAATCAAAGAACAAGGAGACTGACAAAATGATTCTATCATCCCCTAGAGCAGTGCTGTCTGACACAGCATTCTGAGATGATGTAAATGTTCTACATCTGTGTTGTCTTATACAGCAGTCAATAGTTGTATGTGGCACCTGACCACTTAAAATGTGGTTAGTATGACTCAAGAACTAAATTTTTTTATTTTACTTAATTCTAATCAGTCTAAATATAATAGCTACATGTGACTACTGCCTACCACATTAGACATTACAGTCTAAGATTTTATGAGGTGGTGTCACTTTTGATGCATTGAGATTTATATAGCCTTGATGAATTTAACTCCAAAACAGAAGACAAAATTCCCTTTTGCATTTCTTTTTTCCCTAGTGACTTCCACCCCCAGTTTTTCAAACATCCTTCATCCTCCTACTTTACTTCATTCCAGCCTGTAGAATCAAACCTCCTTCATGTGCAGCTCCAGCAAAGCCATTTTCCCCACCCCTCAACAGTTCTTTCGAGTCCTTCAAAAGTATTTAGTCAACCAACATCTAGAGCCTACTTGGATGGGGCCCTGGCCCAAGTCCTGGGAAGGGTGGAGGGAAATAGAGCCACAAAGACAAACTAAACAAGGTCCCTATCTCATAGTGAAGGGGAGTTGGTTAGACTAGTAAACTCACACATAGTAAGGAACCAATAAAGGGTGTGGAATGTAGGGGGGCCGGGGATGGGGGCAGGCTGAATGTCTAGTTTCGCTGCTGTGGTTTCCAAACTGGGACTCTGCATTGTCTACTTGGCAGAAATTGCTGCATAATGGCACTGATTTCACTTGCACTTGGACCACTAGAATAAATGGGATTGATCTGGCTTTGCTTTCAGAACTGAGCTTATAATGGACATGAGAAAATCTTACTGGTGTCTAGAAAGAGGCATCAGTAAGGAAGGAACTGCTATTACATTTCACCCTGCTGACTTGGGCGGATAGAAGATGGATCTAGTTCTCAGACCACCACCCCATCTTTTACAAAAAAAGAAATCATCAAAGAAATAGTATATAATAATTAGACTGAGACTCAAATATTAAAGAAGAAGAGGAAGAGGAAAAAATGTGCACATTAATCACCTAACTCATGGGCAATTACTACTCGTATTTCTAAACAATGTCCAGTAACTGGGGTAGTGAAAATGCATTTCTTCCCTCCCACCATTTGCATACTTGGCATCTCACTTACATTGTACATAGGTTACAGTAAAAAGATGCTGCTTTGTTTGGATTTTGCTTTTTCTGTGGAATCCATTATAAAGCAATGTGCTTTTGTGTGTCAAAGAGCAGAAAGGCTCCACTTCCTCTTTTCAAAAGGATTTGGGCAGAAGTCAACTACTGTATTTATTCCACGCAGTTCTCCTTTTGATTACTAGATGTGTGCTGGTTGTAGATGCCACAGAAAAGCAGTGAATGTTCTCACCACAAAGGACTTTCTATCTTAAGATGGGTCTTACAGCATCATGCTTCTGAAAGCAAAATGTTCAGTCACCTAAATGTCACTCTATAAATAGGAAGCATTTAAACACATAGAAACATCCAGATAATGCTTTCCATGCTTCATTTCTCATCTACATATCTGCTATCAGTGCATAGGTGGAGTGACCATGTATTTCGTTTTTTCTCAAACTTCCTCAATCTTACTCTTTTCAAAAAAAGCAGTTCATTAAAATCAAAAGAGATTTCACCGTGATAACTCTCTAACAATTTTCTTTTAAATTACACGACAGATTAGAAAATCAAAAAACAAACAGGAAAGACCTAGATCAACGGTCCCAGGCTACTCCAGACTAATGGAAATATCACCTAAGAAATTTACTCCCTGCATCTAAGTTTATTTCCCAAAGTGTGTTCCTGAGAACACTAGTTACGAGCGGTATCACACTGAAAACATTCCATAGTCAATACCCTAAGCCCATCTGCTCATGCAAAATGGTTGTGTTGGTATCATGAATATTTTCACCAGTATTTCCCAAGCCTTCCGATGTACCTTCCACTCCACCGCACATTCCCACTGCCACATAAAAACTCCTAACACAAGCAAGTCCTAGACCACCTTCTGCCAAACATACACATATGCAATAGCAAGTAGGCAAATACACATGAACACATACTGTTCTTGTAAGTTCTAGAAAGTCCCAGTCTACCTTTGGGATCTCGCATAAGCCCCTTGCGTAAAATATTCACTCTGCCTAAGACAGGCTGAGATCACAGTCTGCTGGGTGCTATACTAACAGACTACAGGACGGTGTCACATGACAGAGAGCTCCGTGAAGTGTGGGTGCAACACCTCAAGGACCAAAGAGATCAGATGACTGAATCCTCTGGTTCCCGTGGTTCAAGGGAGGGTTGTGGGGCTGTGAGATCATTCTGGCTTGTAATACATCTGAAAACCACTAATTTTAATAATAAAAAGGCATTTCTATTTCCTTTCTGCAAACCTATGGTGTAGATTGCAAAAGTGGCATTCACAATGTCTGAGCAACTACCTCTGAGGTACAAGTCTTTCTGAGGGTTGCTTCAAATGCTAATTTTTCCTACTGGGTAGGCTAACTTGCACGTACCCATATACAAAACATTACCCTGTTCGTTAAGTGCTTACTAAAGTAAATCACCACATTGATCCAATAATGCATGCCTGGGGATTCAAAGAAATCATAAACATGCTAAAGATTCTTACAAGTCCTACAAAAAAGAAAACTTTGGCTCAATCCAGAAGATTTTAACTTATGTGGCCTTGGAAACATCAGGACACATGCTTTTGAGGAAAACACTTATTTGATCTTGGAAGCAACCTACTACATATTGTTTCTTTTTAAAGTGGATTATTTTTTTTCTTCTTTTAAGTAGGCTCCACGCCCAGCATGGAGCCAAGCGCAGGGCTTGAACTCATGACCCTGAGATCAACAACCGAGCTGAGATCAAGAGTTGGATGCTCAACCAACTGAGCCATCCGGGTACCCCTCCAAAGTACTTTCTAAATAGAAGTGCTGTTAGATGCCATTCTAAGTCCAGCCAATTCTTTACAGACAGAGAAACGGTCATTCTGTTGTGACCGTAATGTGCAAGGATGTGCCCCGTAGAGTCTCATATCCTCTCCGCCCTGTTAATAAAAGGACAGTTCCATTACAGGAAAAGATCTCTTTCACTACCACTCTCTTTGTCAACTTTCTACCTGGGTTCTGTTTGGAGTGATAACCTCTAGCTCGTGACAATGAGGTAAAACGTGTAAATATGAATGCCAACAACTGAGAAGGTAGAGATAGCAGGAGACTGAAGATACCGTGGAGCAGCTAAACCAAGGTTGCCAACCTCTGATTAACTCATTAATTGTTTACATTTCTATTATCTATTTTGTTTGTTTGGCAACGAGACATATTTGTCACTAAGCACGCACTTTTGCAGAACCTCATCCCGTTAACTAAAGAACAGCCTTCCATTACCTACCAGGGAAGATGCAGTTCAGGGGCTGTCATGGGTGGCTCAGAACAAGCCCCCCCCAAAGCACCTGGGCCTCCCCTCTACTTCAAAACTCAGCATATCGCCCTATAGTACTGATTTGCAAACCTATCACTACACTGCGTGCATCCTTGTGGTACTGCCTCCCAATGGCTCGCACAGAACCAGGCACATGCAGTCCCTCTTGGGAAATCTGTTGATAAACTGATAATGTAGTATTCTCTCTTTCCTCAGTGATACTATCTCACTCTCCAAAAACTTTGTCCTTTTGACAGTGAATTTAAAAATAAAATACCACCTAACATTTTGATAGTGATGACTTTAAAAGACAGCAGTGGCTTGCGGGGTGGGGTTAGATGCTCTCGTATGGTAACTGAGGAACACTAGGTATAAAAATGACTGAGTTCTAACAGGGTATCATTGCTCCTGACAGAGGCTGATAGGATCTGGTGTGGCAAGGCGCGCTGCGGGATGGTGCTGCATAGAGGTCAAAGGCAAAGGCCGTGGAGCCAAACTTTCTGGACTCCACCCTCAGTTCTATCACTCACTTACTGGATGCCCTGAAGCAAGTGTCTTTTCCTCTCTGAGACTTTGTTTCCTTATGCTAAAATGGGGTGGTATCTAACTCAGGAAGTTTGTAGGAGGATTAAATACATTTCAAAATGAAAATATAGAACGTGCTTAACACAAGACATGGCACTTAGTCAATACGCAACAGATTTTAGTTATTGTTATTTTCCATCTCAGGTACTATCTGGCAGTTGCTTCTCAAAAATTCACAGAGCATCACACACATCTGTTCTCTACCACTTAGAAAGCATGCAATACATTTTTAATGAAAAATTTAAAAACAGTTAGTGGCACACCTATTAGAATGGCTAAAATCCAGAACACTGACAACCCAAATGCTGACAACGATATGGAGCAACAGGAAACTTGCATTCGCTGCTGCTGGGAATGAAAAATAGTGCGGCCACTTTGGAAGACAGTTTTGAAGTTACTTTAAAAACTACACATAATCTTACCATTCACTCCAGAAACTGTGCTCTTTGATATTTACCCAAAGGAGCTGAAAACATGTGGCTGCATAAAAACCTGCACGTGGACGTTTACAGGAGCTTTATTCATAATTGCCCACGCTTGGAAGCAACCAAGATGTCCTTCAGCAGGAGAATTGGTAAACTTTACTACAACCAGACAATGGAATATTATTCAGTGCTAGAAAGAAATGAGCTATGAAGCCATAAAAAGCCATGGGAGAACCTTAAATGTATATTACTAAGTGAAAGAAGCCAATCTAGGAGACTATATACTATATAGTTTCTACTCTTTGACATTCTATAAAGGGCAAGGGAAACTCTACAAATTTTAACGGTTGCCATGGCAGGGGAGGAGCAGGGGTGGGATGATAGGGAAGCACAGAGGATTTTTAGGGCAGTGACAATATTCTGTATAATGACAGATACCTGTCATTATACGTTTGTCCAAACCCATGAAATGTAGAACACCAAGGGTGAACCCTTAGATAAACTATGGACTCTGAGTGATAACAATGTATTAGTGTAGGTTCATTAATTATAACAAATGAACCAGTCTGGTGGGAGATGTTGATAATGGGAGAGCTGCACATGTTGCGGGGGAGGGGAGGGCAAGGAGTATATAGCCTGCTTCTGTACTTTCCTCTCAATTTTGTAGTGAGCCTAAAACTGTTCTAAAAAATTTTTTTAAAGAATTTAAAACCCAGCAGGTAGCCATGGATAATTTCTAAATAGCCAAAGGGATCACGGTATGTCAGAGCTTGGGGTCTGGGGTCCACTGGCCTGAAGTTCCCTCATAGCCTAGCTGTGTCACCAAGAGCAAGTCAGTTAACCCTTCAATATAAAATATAAAATTCCCTGCAGAATGTTTGGAAGAACGGGTTCTGCCTAGTGTCTTACACTTAGCAGTCAATAAATCTTAATTCTTTTTAACAAACCCTCTGGGAGGTTCTGATGTACTGTGCTGAATGAAAATGTACATTTTATTAAAATGTCCCTTTTTGGCTGTCTGAGGCCCTTTCTAAATCTATGACATTCAGCTATACATTGAGCACCAATCACCCTTGGAACTTTTCCACTCTCTGCGTAACTGTGAACCTTACCACGCTAAGAACATTACACACACCATGTCATTTCTCATTTAATAAAGCAAATTGCTACATGCAAGGGTAGTTATTCTCATTTGCAAATTCATATCTAATTAGCTCTCTAAAAGCAAACTGCAAATTGGATCCAAGCATATCACTCCTACAGCACTTGCCCTGGTGAACTAAAATGAACAGTGGGTCCATTCTGCAGTTTGCCAAAGATACTACATATGGTGATGAAATTGTGTTGACACGTTTCTCAGAAGAAATCCTAATCTACAGCCATACCACCCTGAACGCGCCCGATCTCGTCTGATCTCGGAAGCTAAGCAGGGTCAAGCCTGGTTAGTACTTGGATGGGAGAAGAAATCCTAGAAGAAATTCTTCTTGGTTGTCTGCAGCTATAGGCATTTTCCTTCCTTCCACAGTTTGAAGGGAATTGCAAGAGTTGAGTGACAAAGTTTTATGGAGACTGGGAGGCAAAAGGGTGACAGTGTGGGAGAAAAAAAAATCTCCAAGGGAAAATCATATGGGGAGGGACAGTCAACAGCCAGAACTAAGACCTCAGTGAAGTTCATGTTGTACAGGTGGAAAAAGTAAGTGGTGGACAAATGATTATCATTTGGGCAAGAGGCAGATCTCTTGTAGAAGAGATAGTATGTCTTTTGACAGTGGTATGTGGCAGAATTTTATTCTAGGCAGACTGGGTATAAAGAAGTGATGGGAAGCAAAGGATATAAAGACATTTATTATGTTTCCCTGTCCAGCACCCATGCCCTCGTTTTTTGAACTCAATGCCTCAGTTTCCTTTGAGGAGTCTTGTACTCTATGTGGTTCAGGTGCTGCTGATACCAGTCCCCTCTCTGCAAGGTATGGGAGAGACAAATGACCCAGATGCAGCCAGAGTGAATTTTCAGACCTTTCACTCTAACACTATGGGAAGTCATTTTCTTTATATATGAATGCCAAGCTCATAGGACATGAACTCTGGGCTCCTGGTGTCACCCAAAGAGGGAGCCTACTTGAACATAACACCAACATAGGGAAACAAGAGTAAGCAGGTGAAGAGAGGTGGCTTTGCTGGGTCACTGTTTGAGAATATGCATCCAGCCAGCCATGAATCCTCTGGACTTTTCTGTAATAAGAGTCAGGGAATCCCCTTTTTGCCTCAGCCAGTTTGAGTTAATTTCTGTCATTTGAAACTGAAAAAAATCTGACTCATTTCTAAGACAAAGGAAAAGTCACATCTACTTATAGTATGTACTACCTTTTCCTCAAACACCATGTATTGTTGATATGATCATATTGGTCTATAGTGGCCATGTTTTCCCAACCACTTCCCCACAAAATCAGCTTATCTGCTCATACAGGTAGAATTTTACTCATAGAACAGCCGAACGTCTGAATATCAGAACTATTCTGAAAACCTGGGTCATGTGCAAAAAAACACACTTCCTGATAGTAATAAGCACACAGTACCATTCCCCTACTGAACTCTTGAAGCATGCGTTTCAAACTCACATTCCTCTATTTAGTAATCAGGCTAAAAATATCTTCCCTACACTCTCTGTGTGAAGATTAAAACACATTGCTCAAAGCTGTTGCACCACATAACTGCAGCAAATTCTAAGTTGTCAACCAATACTTGGACCCTGTGGAGAGAATCCCAGGAGAGAATTCAGCCCTCCGCACCCCATCTTGCTATTTTATCTGCTGAGAGTGATTCACTCCAGTAACCTGGTTCCTCAGTATCTTAGTAACCACTTTATTATACAAGGGTGATCCTACCTTATGCCATAGAAAAGTTCTCCTGAGAAGCTGTACAAACCCAGGTGTGTTCATTCCAGATCTATGGTCTGTGCACTACACACGATCATTTCAAAGACGATCCATTTCAAAATCTTATGAATTGGCAGTTGGCAAGAGACTCCTAATGCTACGTCTTCTGGTATGACTTTTGCAATCATGATCTCACTTTTGTAATCCAGAGGCTATCATGGGATTTAGTACTTACTATGTACCAGGAATCATGTTAAACATGTTAAACATGTGCTGACCTGGTCACAAAAGCTCATGACATAGAATCTATTGATATTTTCAATTTACAAATGAGGAAACACAGAACAGTTGAGCAAAATTGCCGAGATCACACACTTAGTAAATGTTGAAGCCGAGGCTAAATTCTAGGCCATCTCTTCTACTTCTCAGAGTCCAAGTTCTGAATGCCAGTTGGGGGTTGGGTGGTCGTCCACACTGGCGTCTGCTCTGCTCTGCTGCCAGCTGGTGATGGGCACCTGAAAGAACTATTTGCCCTTTGGGAGTTCAGTTTTCTAATCAATAAAAGAGTGATCTCCAAACCCTCCTCCAGCCCTGGCACGTGGTGAGCCACAGGCCCTCCTCCTGGGTTCCTGAAGGGTTCCCTGTAGGCAGACACCTGCTAGAGCACAGTTCTCAAACTTACTGAACATCATTAAAGTCTAAGGAAATTGTTAAAAACAAAGACTTCCAAACCCTCAGGTAGAGGGGCTGCAGCCAGAAGTTCCAGGATGGGGCACCAAGATCTACATTTTTAATAAGTCTCCTGGGGGATGTTGATATATGAACTGTGATTTGAAAGAGCACTGGCAGCTCTTGGGAGCTAATCAGAAATGCAGATCTTGGGTCCCATCCAAGACCCACTGAATCAGAACCTGCATTTCACCAAGATTCCCAGGTCATGCTTGTGTATATTGAAATGATCCTAGAAAAGGGCCAACCTGATTAATCCTGACACCATACTCAATTTTGAAACCAAGGTAAACACAGCACATCCTTACCTAATTGCTACTACTTTTAACTTCTCTATAATTGCTACTCCTAAAAGCATCAACTGCAAGTGTGCTTTTCAAGATACCTTTGGCAGAGCCCTAGGCTTCAGTCCTCCAGGGCCATCTGGGGATAGGGACTGTGTGAGGCAGCCTACACTGAGTGGCCTCCAAGCTACAAAGTCTCCTTCAAACGAACCACTCCACTTTGATCAGTTTTAGAATTGCAGTTTGATTTTCTTTGAAAACAGGGTTTTGTTGCTTTAAGTTTTTTTCTCAACCAACATCGTGCTCCATAGTGCACATACATCAATGCCATTAGTACCTTCCCCATGATACCCAAGAGATGGGCTTAGGGAATGAACCTGGCTCCGTTTTCTCAAATGCTTCCCTAAGGGGCAGAAACATGACCTTCAAAATGTCAAAACCTGCTCCTGTTCCCAGGAGCACTATTAAGTTACTTTCCTACCCTACTTTAATATGCAATGACCAAGAAAGACACTAATGTGGAAAATTCTGAATTCAGCTCACATACCATTGCTAGTTTATAACAAAAGCTCTATGTATCTTCTCTTATAAACTAAAAGGTTCCCACCAGTCAATGGGAATTTGATCCTTAAGGTAAACACAAGCAGTCCAGATCTTTCTTTAGACCAAGTACTTTGGAGATATCTTTAGTGATTAGTATTGCTGGGTGGCTCTGGAGTTAGAGAGTCTCAGAATTTACTTAATAAAGAAGTTAGGGGGAACCTGGGTGGCTGAGTTGGTTGAGCATCAGACTCTAGATTTCAGCACAAGTCATGATCTCACAATTGTGAGATCGAGCCCCACTTTGGACTCAGTGCTCAGTGTGGAGTCTGCTTGGGATTCTCTCTTTCTCTCCCTCTCTCTCTCCCCCTCCCTCACTCATTCTCACTCTCTCTCTTTTTCTCAAAATAAATACATAAACATTTAAAAAAATAAGTCACAAGAGGTCCAGGAAAAGATAACCTCAGTTTTATTAACACCTGACGACTGGTTCTCATCTGGGATACACATAACAGTCATCTGGGGAACTTTGAAAGATCTTGATGCCTAGGCTATACCCAAAAAATTACATCAGAATTTCTGGGAGTAGGTCTCAAGTTTTAGTGGGTCCCTAGACATCTTCAATGTGTATCTGAGATTGAGAACCATTGACTAGGGCACTAGATATGGGAGCACTGGAGACAGAGTCCTGTAAGACACACGCTCAATGGCCCCGCTTGCCCCTCTCTTGGTCCCCCTCTTTCACATACAGATGACCATTCATTTATTCATTCAGCAGTTATTTATTGAAAATCTACTATGTACTCACTTGTAACTGGGAATTATAAACTCAAAAATCCTGTTCTTGTGGAGCTAACAGTACTACAAACACATTTTTTTCTTTTTAATTTTCACCCTAAATAGGTGCTATAAAGAAGATGAATTCTCCTGTTGGTGTAGTATGTAAGCATAGCCTCTCTGAGAAGGTACCACCTGGGTTCTGAGTTGAAGTTTGGGAAGGATGTAGTTAAAGGATCTAGGGATGAAGCTCTTACACAGAAAGAATAAGTATAAGTGGACCCCCAATGGGAATGGTATATTGAAAGGGTAGATTAAAAAAAAAGTCAGGGTGGCTGGAGCACAGTCAATGAAGAGTAAGTTAAAAGAAATGAAGTCATAATGGTAGGCAAGGACCAGATGGTGTAGGTCTTTACAGACCATATTAAAGAAAATAGAAGAGATAATCTGATAAAAGAAAACTTCAACAGTGGGAAATTATCCACACAAAAGTTCATGCCGATCTCACGAACAACAGCCTATAGTCTAACGTAATACTTCTGAATTTTATTTTACTTTTGTTTTTGGCAAGGGATCGGACAGGGTTGGCACTGTTCCTTGGGGACACATAATAAAATTGCCTGGGAGAGGGGTTCATTCAAGCTGTGTGACACACACTGTCTTTCTCCACAGGTGTGATTCTATTACACCCCCCTAGGGGTGTGACCCTTGTCCACAATGAGGGACTAAGAACAGGAGTAGGCCATATCCAGTGATGTCAAATAAAAACAATATGCACATTCAGGATTTGTAGGTCTATATATTAAGTCCAGCTCATTCACCCTAAATTTCTATATTCTCTAAGTATAGGATGTCCCACAACATGTCAATCACATGACCCAAACTGCATTCATCTTTATTCATAAATCGACTGGTATCTCCTATAATCTCTATATCAGGTGGTATAAACAGATGGTGGTTGAGGCTGGATCATGTGATGATTCTTCTCTCACAAGTCTGCTTCCTGGGCTGGGGTCGCCAATATACCTGAGTGGGAGCTGGTCAGGCCTCTCTACTCCCCTGTGGTTAAGCTGGTCTTCCTCAGAGCATGGTGGTCTCAGATTGGCTGACTTCCCCTATGGTAGGTGGCTTCTCCCTGAATGAGTGTTTCAAGAGACGGGATGTGGAAGCTGCCATGCTATTAAAGCCTGAGCGTGAAAATGGTCACAGCTTCACCTCTTCAATATCCTCTTGCTCAAAGCAGTTTCTGAGCTCATCCAGATTCAAGGGTAGGAGTCAAAGACTCACCTCTCAATAGGAGAAACATTGATAAATTTGTGGCTACGTTTTGTCCACCACAATATATAAAGCATATACACACAGCATGTGGTATAAAAATATGTACCACTGGAAATATATTTTTATATATGTATATATACACAAAGCATGTACATTATACGTACATTATGTATTATATATAATTATACATAATAATTAGAGTGCATGGTACATTTTAAGGTATAATGTTTCAAATACAATCTGCTATAATAGTAACTAAATGCTAGCCCAATCACCTTATAGTGATGTCCTATCATCTTTTCCTAAACTTAGTGGAAGATAGGATCAACAGATGTGGGGAGGAAATTGGAAGAGTGACCAAAATAAGCGGTGAGAAGAAACATTAACTTCCCTGTCAGAGGCATGAGTCACCCTCCATTAGGTGGGCACCACAGGATTTAAGGAAGTTGCTGTCATAATCCTTCCAATGCAACCAATGTGAGGCTGCCCAGAAGAGGAGGCTGTGAGGGAGATTCACTTCATTGCCCATGCTGGGTGTTCTGAATGCTTTCGTGTGAAAGGTAGCACCATCAGCAGGGAACAGGACACGCCAATGTGACAGTGAGTCACCAAGTGAAATCATGGCTGCTCATGGTCCGATGCCTGTCATGCTGGGAGCACAATAAAATTGTTCCAATGTCCCACCCCCTCCAAGGAAAGGTCAAAGAAGTTTCATCTTAGGGCACACATGAGGAGAGGAGAGAACTTCGTGTCTCAACTATTTATTTTATTTTATTTTAAATTCCAGTAGAGTTAACACAGTGTTATATTGGTTTCAGGTGTATAATATAGTGGTTCAGCACTTCATACATCTCTCAGTGCTCATCACGCATGTGTTCCTTAATCCCCATTGCCTATTTCACCCAACCCCCCCCCCCCCCCCGCCCACCTCCCCTCTGGTAACTATCAGTTTGCTTTCTATAGTTAAAATGGTAGCCTTCTTGGTTTGTCTCCTTTCCCCTTGCTCATCTGTTGTTGCTGTTGTTGTTGTTTGTTTCTTAAATTCCACATATGAGTAAAATGATATGGTATTTGTCCTTCTCTGACTTATTTTGCTTAGCATTATACCCTCTAGATTCATCCATTCAAGTATTTTCATATAAGAGTATTCTTGGATTCTTTTTGAGGGCAAGGATACCTCCAATTTTTCTTGACATTTATTGTGAGGGAAAAGTAAAAATTAGCCAAGCTAAACAAGTTATATATTATGTTCGAGAAGAATTCATTTTGACTTAGGTTTATCCCAAGTATGCAAGGCTAGAAGACATTAGAAAATCTAATTGATGTAATTCACCACATTAATATGTTGTGGTAGCTGGTCTTAGAGATGGCCTCTTGGCATCATATCCTTGCATAGTCTTCTGGCACTGAATCTGGGCTGGCTTGTGACTTATTTTAATCAACTGAATGTGGCAGAAGCGGTGCTGTGCCAATTCCAGGAACATGCCTTAGGAAAGACAGGCAGCTCCTGCTGTGCACATTGGATCACCATGTAAGAAGTCTGCTATCCAGCTGGAGAGAACTTCCGGAAGCCAGAGAGAGAGAGAGAGAGAGAGAGAGAGAGAGAGAGAGAGAGAGAGAAAGGCCTAAGACTGTGGACAAAGACTGGTCCAGCCATCCCAACATCTCAGCTGCACTGGGACTGCAAGCCATCTCTACTGAGATGCCAGACACGCAATGAGCCATGTAAGATGCTCCAACAGCCAAGCTGAGCTTCACGTGACTCCAGCCCCAGACACTTTCTCCCCGTGACTGCATGAGAGCATCCAAGTAACAGGAGCTGAACAGTCATCTTGCTAAGTCCTCTCATTCCACAGATGTGGAAGGTCCACCAAAATGGTGGTTCTTCTAATCCACTAAATACTGGCATGGCTTCTTATGATGTAATAGATAACCAAAACATTAAAAGAGAATATTCATACGATGATTTCCAAGGATGCAGAAACGCAAAAGGCATTTGACAAAAAAATTCTACACTCATTCAGGATTTAAAAAAAAGAAAAGAAAAGAAAAGAAAATCCTGGAGCAAACTAGGAATATGAGGGACCTAATTTACTTAATTTGATAAAGTAGAGCCACAAAAAGAACCCCAGCAGTCATTTCACTTGAAGGTATATTCCTACTCTCAGATCAAGAAAAGACAAAGCTCCTCACTATTACTTCTAGTAAGAATTATACAGAAGGTTCTAGTCAGCGCAGCGAGTCAAAAAAAAAAAAAAAAAAAAGAAAAAAGAACAAACAAACAAATGAAGAAAGAAAGAAAAAAAAGAAAAGCCATAAAGATGAAGAAGGAAGAAAAAAATCTGTCCCTTAAAAATGGTATGATTTTATATATATAAACCTTCCAAAACTATAGATATGTTACATGTATTAATACAATAATTAAACATCTTTTCTAGATATCAATATAAAAAATCAACTGTACTATATACTAGCAAACAAAAAATTAAAATTAAAATATAGCATTCATAATAGCATCAAAAATGTGTAAAAAAAAATCTAACAGATGAGTTCTAAGACTTCTAATGAATAAATTATAAAATATTAATAGACATTAAAGGAGACCTAAATAAATGCTCACAGATTGAGAGCATCAATATTATAAAGATTAAATTCTCCTCCACTATAATCCCAATTATGTTTCCAGATTTTTCAACAATATGAGAAGCTGAATCTAGAATGTATACGGAATTGCCAAGGATAAATATAGGCAAGAAGAACAACAGTAGTATGGGAACGTGTGCCCTGCCAGGGATCAAGAATTATTATATCAGAATTAACTGTAGATCAGGATAGGTAAACAGACCAGTGGAAAGGAGCAGCAAACCCAGAAACGACCCATGCATGTAATATGGGCGTTTGTTGTAAGACACATGCATGGCAGTTTGGGAGGGAAAGGAAAGATTTCAATAAATGTTGCTGAGACAATTGGGTATCCATGTTTTTTGAAAAAGAAGAAGGAAATATATAAATATATATGTGGAATATGTGCACATAATTATGGAATATATATTATATATAATAGTAATATGTTATGTGGAAATAAATATAAATATATATATCATGTACATAATATACCAAATATGTATATATAATTATAGAATATATAATATATACATATATATTTACATATATGTATATATTTATGCTTATAAGAAAGATATATTTATAAATATATATTTAAATTATATAATTTAATTTAAATATTTATATATTTCCATATAATATCACATACAAAATAATTCCAATTAGTTTCTGACTCATATAGGAGAGAATAAACCATGTTTTCAGGAATGCAGTGTAGATAAGAATGTCTTAAAATAAAAAGGACAATATGTAAAGGGTTATATATTTCGCTACAGTAAAAAAATATACCATTAAGAGAGTGAAATCTATATATTGGGGTAACACATAACCAACAAAAGGCTTGTTCTCAGAAAACAAAAAGAAGTCTCCCAAAACCTTAAGAAAAAAATAGGCAAGACAACAGAAAAAGTTCTGCAAAAGATTCAAGTCTTTTGTTTTACAAAAGAGGAAATCCAAGTGATCAATCAATAAATATATGAAAAGGTGCTCAACCTCATAATACAAGATATGCAAATAAAAACCAAAATGAAATGCCATTGTGTACATCTACTGGATTGAGAAAAAAAATTTTTAAGTGTGAAAACACCAAATGTTTGGAGAACACAGAACTTTGGGAATTCTCATACACAGCGGGTATGAATAATATAATCACTTACTTGGATATCTACTCAAATTAAAGATACACTTATCCCACGACTCAGTGATTTCAACCTTGGGTGTGTACCTTAGAGAAATGGGTGCGTATGTGCCCTAGGATGATTGTAGACTGCAGCAGATCTAACCTGGGATATCCACCTTGGGTACAATGGATAAATTACAGTATATGCACACATGCTGTGCCATGCAGCAATGTAAAGGGACACACGACACAAATAAATCTTGTGAGCATATACTGAGCCAAAGAAGTCACATACAAAACTATGATTCCATTTTGATAAAAATTCAGAAACATATATTTTGGGGTCTTCATTCATATTAGGTAAAACTAAGATGAAGAGAAAGATACCATAATGGTGGTTACCTCCAGGAGAGGCTGAGGGAGCTGTGATGGGCTCATGGGCTGGGGCAATGATCTTTTTCTGGCTCAGCATAGTAATTATATCAGTGTTCTTTTTTTCCTTTCCTGTTTTCTTGTAAAATATATAGAACATGAAATTTAGCATTTTGGCCATTATTAGCATATAGTTCTATAGCATTAAGTATGACATTCATACTGTCATTCAATCATGGATGCCCATTTTTACCATTATTCAACTAACTGCAAAAATGTTTTATGCACTTTTCTGTGGGTTTATCTCTCAAGAAAAGAAGCAGAGAAAGTCAAGGGTATGTGCAAAGACTTAGTCAGAGAGGTATTAACCATAGTTCTGTTTATAATAAGCAACAATATGAAACATTCAATCACTACTTTGAGTTGCATGAAGGGACGGATCAAATATCAACACACACAGACCTGTGGACGGGATTTCATACAGCCTCCAGAAATGAGATCACAGAAGAAGATGCCATGGCACGAAAGACATGTGAGGTGTGCAGTGAGGTGGAAAAAGATATTTATGATATATTATGCACAGACATTCCAGTATTTTAAAATAAACTACAAATATTTATGCAAGGAAAAAAGATAGGAGAAATACATTACGATATTAACTATGATTCTATTTGAATAGTGGTTTTATGAGTGACTTTTATTTTTATCGTTTTGCTCATTTGTATAGTTGCAATTGTGAGCAATGAACATGGATTACTTTTTAAGGGAATAAAAAGGAGCCAATACATTCTACTGGGAAATGATAATGAAGAAGAGACTAGAAATCTCCAAATGGGAATATGAAACCCGGAATTAGCTTCTAGGTATGTCTGGAGAACATCTGGAACCCTATCAGCTCCCATCAGCCTACTGGAATATAACTTTTCCTTGTCAGTTACCTCTTTCCTACCGGGTTACTTTTTCCCAGAGTCCTAGCTCTGACAGTGAGATGAAATTCTAGCTGTCTGCTCTGGAAAAAAATTGGGCCGTGGAGGCAGGGGGATCCTTTGAGAACAGCCGGCTTCTAATTGAAAGGAAGTGAAAATCCTCCAAACATTTGCACGCACAGTTGATGGATCATCCCTCACTTTTCCTCCATCTGGTCTGTGGCCTCTTGCAGAAACCAAGACAAGAAAAATGAAGTGTACCTGACACAGGGAATGAGGGGAGTCATTTGGATGACAGAGTACCAGCTCCCCATAAAATGCTTGGAGTGAGAGAGGCAGAGGGACAGAAGGCGCCAGGCACAGTGCTCATATCTGACTTCACGCTGGGTAAGTAGACACCAAACACAGGGCAAGTAGAGAGGACTCGGCAGTCAGTACACAAATAGGCTTCACAGCCAGGCTGGGTCACACCCTGTGCATACCTGTTAGCTCATCAGAATGGAATTGCTAACTGGTAAGCTGTGGTTGAATGCGCCCCACAACCCCGCCCCCCTCTCCGCCCCCCCCCCCCCCCCCCCCCCCTGCCCCATGCTAGTGATCCCCTACTGGGACCTTACTTCATAAATTTCTAAAATAGGAGAATTCAGATTATTTTATGGCAGGGAAAGAAAGTCAAAAAGCATTAAGTGGAAAAATACTAATAATTCGTTATACATATGTGTGGCATGCAACCACTATAATGTGCATTATAGAGTCTCAAGGAAGAGAAGGGCTGGGGGGCACAGAGGGACTTATGGGTTAAGGAACTATTTTATTTAATATATTTTTTTAAAGTTTATTTATTTATTTTGAGAGAAACAGAGACAGCACAAGTGGGGGAGGCGCAGAGAGAGGGGGAGAGAGAAAATCCCAAGCAGGCTCTGCATTGCCAACACAGAGCTCCACACAGGGCTGGAACTCACGAAACCCTACGATCATGACCGACATGAGCCAGACATCAAGAGGCGGATGCTTAACCGACTGAGCCACCCAGGTGCCCCAAGGAACTATCTTTTTAATTCGTCTAGTTCTTGTTAATAGGTGTGCTATAAAAAAGGGGTCAAATGAATTTGGGAAATGTTAGATAAAATATACACAGTTTCAGGAATTCCTAAGGTCTTTTTTTTTTTTTTTTTGTAATTACAGTGATTTTTTATTCCCTATACACGGCATGAGTGTCATCCTGCAGAATTGTTTTAATACCCTCCCCTCTGCTAATAATTACCCCAAAGCGAACACACATGTAAACTCCACCCAGGTCAAGAAATAGAATCTTGTATCCATCACTTACTACTCACTTAATATTAGGCAAGTTACCCTACCCGCCCTGAGATTCTCTGTGGAAAGGTCTTTAATTGACTAAAATGCGTGTGACTCTACAAATACAAATAGCGTAGACTTTTTATGCAGAAACTTTTTGACCATAAAATACCATCTAAGGAATTCACCTTGGAAACTGCTTCAGTAAAGTAATCCTTTTCTTGTCGCTTTTTCCAATGTAGGAGAGCAACAACATGCTCTTTTTTCTCACGGATTTCGCTGGTCGTGTGGTATCACCACAGGACGTTTCAGGGCTTTCCTATCTGATGAGATGGTTGTCCCCACACTGGCTTTTCTTTGTACTTATGGCAAGTGATAAACCTGATAAAGCTCAAACTACTAACAAGTATCAGGGGCTTTCATCAACCAGACTAAGTCCAGAGCCTTTGCAAAATGACCTCCCAGAACTCAGAGGTACTCTGTTATTGGAGCTATTAATACTTTGCCAGAGAGTACACTTTGTCTTTGTTTTCAGTCTATTTTCTTTCTCGAAAGAAAGAAAACAAATGGGCTCAAAGGAATGAATAGGGGAATGTATAGAAATTCCTTAAAAATTGCATCTCCATAACTTTGCAAATAAATGAGGAATGTATAATTTATGTACGCTTACATGCTTGTCACACCTAACCGTCATTCTATATGGCACTCTTGATTTTCTTTGAAAATAATGGAATACAAATACTTGGAGAAATTGGCCAATAGAAGGAGAATAGTTCAGATGTAATGAGGACTAAATTGATTAAGAACATGGCTAGGAGTTAAGTGGCCTTCTTCACCTTTCCAAAGCTTCCAGTTAAGACTTTTATTCTGCAGTAATGAAAACCCCAGCCTTATGAACAAAATTCAAATGAAGTTTATATGCCAAAAGAAATAGAACTTAGCATTTATTCTCCATTCTTGCTTCCACTTGGAAGGTGCCTTTTCCCCTAAGAACATGTTTAAAAGGATATAAAAGTGGCTTTCTATTTTTGGCCAGAAGCAGAAAATGAAAGACAATGGAGAAAAAAATATTAGCTCAGCTTTTCCAGGCTTGAAATAATGTGTGATTTTTGCTGTTTTTCCAACTTTTGAGCACAAGTCTGGTAGAATGCTTAATTCATTCACCTCGTGAATCACCTTTCTTTTGTGGGAATATTAATGCCAAGCTAAAATTTCTCCATATGAGGAAAGAAAACAAAATCAAACGCAGCAAAGCTGTGAGTAGTTTGGTAAATAAAATCATTCTGTCTCTACTTCATTAATTCTCCCTTCATCCTTTGGAGGTCCTGTGAACTGTAGCAGTGCATCATTTAAATGGTACCTTCAGGTGTTTCACTGAGACATAATTAAAATTGATGTTGTCATCTGGCGTTTCCTTGTGCAATTTGTCTAACTCCTCGCAAAAGGCAAAACAAAGCTCTTTGTTATGACTTTGTCTTTCTTCAAGAAACTGCCTAAGATTTTCTTCATGTGTTCTGGAAAACTGGCCAACTGAAAGAGAACTTAACGGATTCCTGAAGGGATTTCCTTAGCACGATATCCAAGTGGTCCATTTGGAAGGACCAGCCATGACAGGAAAGTTGGTATCCCCAAGACATTCCATTCCCTAGTTGAAAAGCACTCATGAATTTTTAAAAAAATCTTCTTTACATTGATTTACTCCCTCCAAAGATATGCATCAGGCTCATAGTATGAGCCTCCTGATAGAAATAAGGCTCTAATAGCCCACAAGACCCCACCTCTTAGTGGGGCTCACAGTCCAGAAGGAAGGCAGACATGAAACTCGTAATTAACAATAACACGTAATGAACACATCAAGAGGAAGTAACTGGTGATGTGGATTTAACCTACAGGTCAGGAAGGTCACCCTCCCTGAGGAAGTGAATTCAAGAAATCTCCCAAAGGATGCTGAGCGGAGATGGGGCTGAGGAAAGGACCAAGTTAAGGGAGTGATAGGGGCTGAAGGCCCCTGGAAATAAAAGAGCTAGGCATTTGCTTTCTGTCTTTCATACATAGTCCAAGTTTCGCCTTTAGTTTCACATAGACTAAAAACTACTTTCTCCTCCTACAACACCATTAATAAGATTCTGTTTTCTACTATTTTCATCTCTTTTGCGTTTCTTTAGACTATAATGATTTAATGAGAACTACTATTTTTGAACATTCATTTTGCACCTAGCCCACTGAATCCTCACAAAACCTTTTCTCCACAGTTGAGGGAAACAGAGATTCAGAAGGTTACCCAGTCAGGCAATTACTAAACTAGAATTCAAAGCCAGGTCTGAGACAGAGATATTCAAATAGAAGATTTTAACCAGTTTACTGGGGTTTCTTTAGGTTCAGATCTACCAACTATTTCATAAAAATGCTAGGGGTGGTAATGGGGAAAGGAGGTGTTAAAAAGATTCCCAGCACTCATTCAGCTGTTTTGAGTCTGAATCTCTGAGGACTTGGTCTGTGGATTTGCATTTTAACACGTTCCCCAGGTGCTTCCCTTGCCTTTGAGAATCACTGAACTTCATCCCACTTCCCCAGTGAGAGAGAAGGGGGTGGGGCTGGAAAGGGAGGGAGGGCGAGGGAGGAAGAGAGAGGAGGCAGAGGGACCACTGCTGATGCACTTTACTATACACTCTTGTCTATGTTCTTAGAACGCCCTTCTGCCTGCTTGGTGAAATGAAACATAGAATGGTCATGATTTTCAAACTGCAAATCATGTAGCCTCATGCACTGGCAAGATGTTAGGCAAGGCACAGAGAGCTGCGAGAGCTGCGTATTCAGGCTTCAGCCAAGCTGTGAAAAGTCAGGCTTTTTCAGAGGAAGTGAGATAAGACAAAAACTTACAAAAACAAACATCCTGAGGCTGGTGTTCAAAAGGCCACTGGCAAAATCTATAGTCTAATGTGAAGTGAGCTAAACAAACACATTACTGGGCCATCCAGGAAACGTGAAGCAGATGCCTGGAAGCGGGATGTGTGTTTTCAACCTGGGTAGAAATATCCCGGGGAGTGATGATATGGAATCAGACACAAAGTGCAGATAAAAACAACAAGGGGGATTGGCAACAGGCAGTGTCTCCAGGATGGACAGGAGGTGCTGCTGTTAAGTGGTTCAGAGCAAGTTCAGGGTAGGTGGGGGATCGGTGCTCCAATCTCACTTAAAGTTGCACGCCCTAGTTTTCTCCTAATCCTGGCATTACCTAATGGCAACTAATTCACAAAGGAGTGGTGGTGGAAACCCAGTGGCCCCTGCTAAAGCTTTAGAACTTTTGTTCCTGCAAAGATTACGGTGCTGCCCACAACCCCCCCCCCCCACACACACAACGTGTTATGTACTTTCAAATAAAAACAATACCAATTCAAAATATGAACAAAGGTAGTTCAGCAACATTCCAAGTTTTCCTCTGAGACTCATTTAATGCTTTTTGAGAAATACAAAATAGCAATTTCTGGCAAAAAAAAAAAAACACGAAAAAAAGAAAAGAAAAGAAAAGAAAGAAAAAAGATTTTGTGTGCTTTGCTGTTTCCCGACACACAAGCTTCACCGGGTGAGATAGCGTTCATAAAGTGCTTTCAAACTCCTTGGAACAAATGAGGTACTCAGTCAGTGGTAGTTACTATTATTTTGAATAATAGCAAGATATGAGGTGCCTGGGTGTCTCAGTGGTTTGAGCGCCCGGCTTCGGCTCAGGTCACGATCTCACGGTTTGTGGATTTGAGCCCTGCGTAGGGCTCTGTGCTGACAGCTCAGAGCCTGGAGCCTGCTTCGGATTCTGTCTCCGTCTCTCTCTCTCTCTCTCTGCCCCTCCCCTGCTCTCTCTCTCAAAAATAAATAAACGTTAAAAAAAATAACATCAACATATGTTCCCAGTTACATTTACTGCAGGCTCCTTCCCTACCTAGCTAAGGCTCTCCTTTCTGTAGATGCGATTTTGCCACAATGGTACTATTTGGCATTGTTGGAACCGAGCTCTACAGAAATGAGGAAGGTGCTCGTGGCTGCCCTCTCCTCAGGACCAGAGTCCAATTCTCTGGCATGGTTTCCCACTGAGCCCTTTCTCTCTTTATACTTTCCCTGTCCTATCATGACATTTAATTAGTTATTTTTTGCTTGCTTTTAATTAAAGAAACACTATTTACACTCATCTGGGAACCATTCACCGAATGCCATCTAACTCTTGACATTTGTTTAGAAACCATCATTTTATTTTGCAGAATTTTTATAGCATGAATATTTGATGACAGCCCTCTCCAAGCACAAGCTCCTTCCTCTCCTTCTAGAAGGTAATAGCAGTCAAGTCAACCTTTAAATTGTTGTGACCATCACACTGAAATTTCAACTGCATTTTGGATTTACATTATCAGTAACAATTGGGAAAACTGTTGTATATCTTAAAGTAACCACACATATTGTTGTTATGCTTTGAAATAGTACATGTATTTCCTCAAAAAATCTTTTTCCTGGGAAGTCGTATCTTCTGCCACCAGCAATGTTTCAACGTGGCAGTTGTCATGGTAATGTCTAATTATTATTACCAGTAAACTATTCCAGATCTAGATTTGGGTACAGGCAAGATATACTCCAGGGGGAAAAAATGATGGCAAAAACTCTTAACCACTATTTCCTTTGTTAAAAAATTGCATTCGGGTCACTTAATTCTACCCATGACATCAAGGATGCCTATTTTTATGAAAAGCTGGTTTTATACAGCAGGAAAATTGGCCCTTTCGTTATGATGCCTAATGATTCATGGCTGTTAGGGAACTCTTTCACAGAACAAAGCAGATTGGATTTGGTGGTGGACTTTGCATTCCACAGCATCTCTTAGGGTCTCTATGGGGTCAGGGATTTAAGTCTTAGAAATTGCGCTTGGGCTCCAAGTTGTCCAGTTCCATTTTCTGGAGTTTCTGAGGGCAATTGTAAAACTGGTAAAGAGGCAACAATGTGAGTTGATGCAAAACACCGCTGCCCATGAAAAGACCCGGAGGCACCAAGGGTCTCAGTTCTTAGCAGTGAGACAGAGATGCTCACTAAGAAGGGAATGAAGCATGGACAATAGAAAAAGGTGGCTGTAACAGGGGTGATCAAAATCATGTAAAATGAGTTAAACCTTTAGAAATTAGATAGGCACACTCTCTAGGTGGGATAGCCAAGGTTTTTCTGGTCCCAGAAGCATCTCACTGAGTTGCTGGAAGAGAATTCTTTCCTATATATACTTGTTCTTCTCATCTGGGTTCCTGATTCTTTCGTTTAGATCTGTGCATAAGAGCCAGGTTTTGGGAATCGTGGGGCACATCATGTTCTAACAAAGTTCTTCTGAGCACTTAGTATATCTAGAGTGATAAATACCCTATTTCCTGAGTTCTACCAAGTCCATCTGTCAAGTTAATGCCAGGATGCAGGAAGAACACTGTATGGATATAATAAGTTATATCCCCAGTTCAGAAATTTTAAAATATGAGAAGAAAAAGAGAGTTTATCTTAGAATAGGGTGCTGTGGGATATTCAAGAACGCAGTTATATTTAAGAATATGGCTTTAAATCAGACTGACCTAGGTGTAAATCCTGGCTCTGCCATGGATGAGTGAACTCGAACAAGTTATTTAACCTCCCTATGCTTCAGATTTCTCAACTTTAAATAGGGATGATGGGCAGTATTTCATCATTTTTTGAAGAGCCTGAAAATATTGTTAGTAAAACATCAATAGCACCATCATCATTGTCATGCTCCCAAGGTCTGGGCTAGAGATTCAAAATGTGATGGTTGTCAACACACTGGCACCAGGTGAGGGAGTAAGCATAGGGAGGAAGAATTTAGCACTTGCTATCTGGGTTTCAATCACCGCTCTGCAACTTCCTAACTGCATGACCTTGGGCTTACTTGACCTCTTAGGGCTTTAATTTTCTCGTTGGTAAATACGAACCACCATAGCACCGATCTCTAAGAGTTCACGGAAGGTTTAAACGAATGACTATACATAACGTGACCAGCCCAATGCCTGGTACGTGGTAATCAATAATTATTGGCAATTTTTCTTTTAGTATTATACTCTATTTACTTTAAATATCTTTTCTACTGTGGTAAAATATGCCATAACAAAGTTTGCTGTTTTAACCACTCTTCTCCTTTGCGTGTCTACAGGTTTGTCTTCTCTAAGTGTCTCGGTGAGTGAATTCGTATAGCATTTGGCCTCTTCTGACGGGCTCTTGTCACCTAGTGTAATGTCTTTGAGGTTGTTCCATGTTGTCACACCTTTCAGAACTGCCTTTCTTTTTAAGGCTGAATAATATTCCATTGTGTGTATATATCACATTTTGTTTATCCGTTCATGTGTTGATGGACATCTGGGTTGCTTCCCTCTTTTGGCTCCTGTGAATAGTGCTTCTGTGAACACTGGTGTATACAATGCTTATTAAAACACAGCATCAGGGAATTCATGGCAGCAGCAGCTGGATAAGGAGAAAAAACTCAGGAGCTCCAACATTTAAAGGACAGGCAAAGGAAGACTTACTTCTTTGGGAAAGTTCTTTGAAGGGTTCCAGGCAGAGGCAGGGTGTGGTGTCATTCACGAGGTGTTCGCAAAACATGTCACGAGTTTGATTTAGGATAGTGGGCTTGCACACGGGCAAGAGCGAACAAACAGATATACTGAGGAAATACCACGAAAAGGGATCACACCAGCAAGAAGAGCCATAATCGAAACCTCACAGCCTCTTCAAGAAGGCTGTGCTGTCCTCAAGTGCTTACAACGTGCTTGGCTCTGTTAAGTCCGTTACATCACAGCTTTAATCCTCTCTCCTACCCCAAAGTAGACCATCCCATCTAGGGGGTGAGGAAATCCACTATTGTGTAACTGCTACCGTCTCAGTGAGCTAGTGCTCAAACTAGCACTTTGCCCTGCTCGGCCTGCTGCGAAACCCTGGGTTTAAATGCCATGTGCTCTGTGCCCATCCTGAACAAGGCAAGAACTCATTTCACATTCAGCAAGGACTCTCCTGAATCCTTGTGTCTGCCTGGTCTTTTGGCACTGTCTTAAAGACATTTCCAGAATCAAAGGAGGACCTTTAAGTGTCTAATGGATTTGACACATGTATATTCTTATTTTTTTGGCTTGCCAAAGAGACCCAAACAACCTCTGAGCCTGTGATATCCCTGATCCTTTCTTCACTAAATTTTCAAGTTATGGTCTATGGACCACAGCATGTTAAAGCCATACAAAGAACAGAGCAGAGGCCAGGAATTTCCCTTGATCATAACCCCATTCTATTTTAGGTTCTATAAAAAAGGCAGCTCAAGTAAGAATGACACTTCCAGTTATCTACTGCTGCTACCCAAAAACGTTAATTTTTGTGGCGCAATCGTGGCATACCATGCAATTTACCACTTCCCAGGCAGTCCCTAATCTTCCATTTTCCTCCCAGGTAAGTTCACTCACGCCCAGTGGAAGAGACATGGGCAGCCCACACCCTGAATATTTCCTCCTAGAAATACTTGACATGTGACAGATTTGTTGGTGACTCCTCAGTAATTAAAGTGTCATAACAAGTTGAAAAGCCATTTCTAGAGATTCAACAGGCAAAAATAATTTCCTTTCTATAAAATGGTTATGTTGCCAGCCATAACTCTTAAACAGGACTGAAGTGATAATCAAACACAGTGATATATGTAAATTTGTTTTGCACACTATAAAGGACCTTATGTATGTAAGGGATTATTATTTTTATTATTACCAATTGACCTGTTTTACATTTGATGTTACAAACTTGAAAGTCCTTTGCATCAGAAAGCTATTGACGTATCATGCGAAAATCTAAATTAAATTCAATCTTTAGCTTTTTCTCTAAGCAAGCTTAAAAACCTGGAAAAGTGGCGCATGTGATTCTGGGTTTAAAGGGGTGATACGGACCCAGGTTCCTTATCCTCAGCATTGTCACTATGGACATTTTGGTCCAGATCACACATTGTTGTGAGGGCTGTCTTCTGCATTGCTGGATATTTTGAAGTATCCCTGGCCTCCACATCTACCTCTGACCCATGACAATCAAAAAGTGTCTACACATTGCAAATGTGCCCCAGGAGGCAAAACTGCCCCAGACTGAGAACCACTCCTATAGACAATGGAGCTGGAAAGGCTGCTGTAACAGCATGGACGATGGAAAGTTCTATATAATTGTAGATTTTTCAGTGTTGTTTCTGCTTTATGGGGGAAGCCCTTTTTAATCCTTCTCCTTCACAAATCTGCGAAGTTGAACTGAAAGTTCTGTGGTGTGGCACTGAATTATTGGCTGACTGTTGAGGCTTCTAGGGGATTAGACTTACTTAGCTAAATTAGCACTTGGATTCTATCAACATGGAGACCCAGAAATGAAAAAAAGTGAAAGCAAATGAGATGTGTGCAAGTGATGGGGCAGGGGCAGAGGGAGAGGAAGAGAGAGAATCTTAAACAGGCTCCCTGCCCGGTTTGGAGCCAGACACCAGGCTTAAACCCACGCACTGTGAGTTCATGACCTGAGACGAAATCAAGAGTCGGACGCTTGACCAACTGAGCCACCCAGGCTTTATATTTATATTTACAAATCCCCAAATGCTTTATATTTTGATGTAAAAAAAAAAAAAAGACAGATGGCCAACACTGCCCACACACAGCTCAGCCTCACACACACACACACACACACACACACACACACACACACACAATCTCTAAAGCTCCCAAGAGCTCCTGTGCTCTTGTCTTCTAGGTGAAACAGGAAAAATTTAGAGCAAATCAGTTTGCTGAATAGCAATTTTTTTTCTTTTTCTTTTCTGTACAGAAAACTTCACCAAGTTCTCAACCTCTGAGGAGAACTTTATCAAAGTTACTTGCTGTTGCTACCTGTTAAATAAGATATCAAAATCCTTAGAGCTTATCAGTTTCAGACAAGTCTGAAATATAAAATATGTGTCATACTTGACACTGCAGTTACACCTTTCCCTGAAAGGCCACCAAGGACTCTATAGTTTAATTAAGACTTCAGATTTAGAGAGGGCAACAAAGACGTAGATAAAGTGATTTCATCCAAGGCCATACAGATGGAAAATGACAGACTAAAAAGTGAACACCGGAAGGATTTTAAAGTTTCTTTTCCTGAGTTATTTTTCATCCCTCTCTCCTACTTCTATCTTCTTCTCTTTTTTTTTCATTCTGCCTCCCTTATCTTATTACTGATGATCTGTCAGCACAGCGCTTGGCTCCTAATACATGCTCAGGAAATACCGATCACTTAATCAAAGAAAGACTCAAACCACAGATATCAAGGGAAATGAATTAAAGCAACTTCCCACTGAAGAGACTATTTGCCTTAGAAGAATATGGCATTGTGACTTTTTAAAAGTAAAAGTGCTGATGGACGGCATTTTAAATTCATGGCCACAGATCTCAAATGGCCATTCAGTGGTGCCTAGCAATCCTACTGTTTGGGACATCCAATTCCCTTTCTCCAAAACAATGAGTTCATGAATAACCTTAGAACTCCATAGACATTTTGGTGGACAATGAAATACTAAAATAAAAACAAATGTATAGGTAAGACATTGGCTCAGCACAGCTTAAAGAAATGTCTGCTTTTGATGAAGCCTTTCCACAGGCAGTGGAACAGGCAAAGGCCAGTCAAAAATCTCAACTGGAGCTTTAAAATTCATAGCTCTGGTCTCCACACACTGCCATTTGAAAACAGAGATCATGCCTCCCCTTCTTTTAAGGTATTCCATGAGCATACACACAGACAAATTAAAACAAAACTCATTTTTGCTGGTAGTTCACTGCCTTCTCTATGCAACCTCACGTCAAGGAGATGGAAAAGAGACTAAAGCCAAGTGCACCTTCTAATATCCTTGCCCGAGCTCACTACCCGGCAACCACATGCACCACACATCACATGCAGACGCTTGCAGAATTCCAGAAGTTCAATTATTTTGCACATTACTATAATCACGGATATAGGTGCTTTGGATACTTGCAGTCTCTGGCAATTGACAGTTTCAAGCTGCAGTAATGGCCTTGCGGTTTCCCTAATTGTTATTTCCCCTGAGAGGGCTTAATGGAATTCATGCAATACAATCAAACTTACACAAACATTTCACATGCATGTCAGCTTTGATGGAGGTCCAGCCAATGGCAAGAGAACAGATAAACAGATATATCTCACTCTTGTTCCTCTGCTCTGCTGCACTTGAACTATTAGAATTGCCCACTATCTACATTCTTCGCTTCCACCGTATATGCCCTTGCCGACCTATCTCCCCCAGATGGAGTGTGAACATCACAGCTGGACCGATAATCCTACAATGTAAATTGGACCCTGTCACCTCCCTGTTTAAAACTCTCCAGAGCAATCTCATTGTCTGAGACCCACTGGCCACTGCTGGAGCCAGCCGCCCACTGTCCCAGTAGGCTCTCGCCACAGCCTCCAATCAGCCCGAAGTTTCCCCAGTCTCAGAGTCTTTATTTGAGCAGCACCCCAGCCTGAGAAACTTTGCCCAGTCTCAGTCTGCACGTGTCTCCATCAGACGGTTCTCCTTCGGCCACATCTCCCCTGCAGACTTTGTCTACAGAGGTCTCTCCTTTCATTCTTTATCAGAGAACCCCAATCACTTTCTTCATAGCACCGGGCTCAGTTTGCAAATACTGGCTTATGAATAGCTGTGCTTATTTCCTTATCTCTTCCCCCAAAGACTGTAAGAGATTCCATCTATTCCATTCTCTGCTGTAGAACAAATTTGCAACTGTAGTGGACATGAAGCAAACATAATAGAAGTTGCTTAAATGAACAAACATATATCATGACACAAATGGATGACAGCTTTGAAGAAACACATTTGCCTGAGAAGAAACCAAATGTAAGCCTTCTGTTCAAATGATTGCCCATACCCATTTAACCTTTTTTTTCTTTGGGCTCTGCCTGTCCCTTTACCCAGTTTGGGATTTACAGGAACTCAGGGTTTCCAACGTGGCATGGCCTCAGGAAACACCAAATGAGCCCAATGCTTATGTTTCATTCCCAGATTTTTGACCCCTGTATATTTTAAGGGAAATCTAACCTTGATTCATTTACAGTTGGTAAAAACTATTTCATCTAATTGTCCTCTTTTTTTTTTTTTAATCAAAACCTTCTTTTGCTGACACAGGAAGTCATATTTTGTCAAGACTAGATGAACTTGAACCCAGAGAGGTTTGAATTCTACTGCAACCTCAAAAACCACAAAAATGGAAGAAATGTGGGAAGTCAAATATGTTCTTGTGCCTCATCGATAGGGCCTAACATTTTTTTCATCTCGGGAAGATTTATGTGTTGCCAGTTCCAGCCCTACCCGTAGTTTCTTGGTATAGACATGAGACACCATGTGGGGACTCCAACTTCAGAAGCCAGTTTTCACTGCAACCCCTTTTGGCTTTTTGAGTTTCTAATGTAACCTTTGCAAACAGCTGGCCCAAATTCCATCATGTCCCAGACCCACACAGACCTCCTCTGCGCTATATTCAGTTTGAGGACAAAGGAAGTTCAGGGAGGAACAGTGAGCAAGATGTGATTTGGCCAAACGATTACAGCTGCTTTGCAAGCAGCTACCCAGAATACAGATTTTACTGTTTTTGTTTTTTTGTTTTTTTTTTTTTGTTTTTTTTTTGTTTTTGTTTTTGTTTTTTTTTTGTTAAACCTTTAAATGACTTATGGAACTGTATGCTTTTATGCTTTTTTTCTTCCAGAGCTGAGATAGAGGGCTCACCCCTCCTATGTGATGTACCACCCATTAAAATAAACCCTCTACAGTCACAAAGCATATGTCCTCATGACTTGGTTAACCCCACAAACACAAAGACCACCACAGCCCTTGACTTCTATCAGTGAGCAAAATGGAATTAAATAATGTGTCACCCCTCCGACTTTGATGAGAGTTGTATATAAACAGAGTGCAAGAGGAAAGAGATTCTAGTTCTGGGTCTAGAGTCAGAAGGCCTTAGGTTTATACCTTAGCTTTTTCACCTGTGAAATATATTACCTGGACCTCAATTTCCTCAGGTGAAAAGCAGGGCTAAACAAGAGAAACTTCCACATCAGAGGACTTCTGCAAGACTCAAATAAGTGAACGCAGATAAAATGCTGAGCACAGGCTCTGTGGAGAGTATATATTACATACTCAACAAATAGAAGTCAGTAGCATATTTTTTTATCATCATTTTTTTTTCTTTCTGAATGAGGAATAGTTAATACTCTGGTTTCCCTTCAGATTGCATAAATCTTTCACCTTTTACTGAATGAGGAATAGTTAACAGCAAAGCTGTCTGAGGTAGAATCTGGTCAGTTGATAGGGCTCATTCAGGAGCTCTGCACACATGGGTATACATTGGTCTTGGCATACAGAGTTCAAATTCCTTCTATGGCAACAGGGTGAGTAACTTCATGGCATGAATGTTAGGGACTACCTTCATGGAGACTAAACTGTAAGTGTCAAGCGTCTATAATTTTTTTTAAAAAGTATTTATTTATTTTGAGAGAGTGATAGAGAGCGAGAAGGGGAGGAGCAGAGAAAGAGGGACAGAGAGAATCCCAAGCAGGCTTCAGACCATCAGTGTGGAGCCCAACGTGGGGCTCAAACTCATGAACTGCGAGATGACGACCTGAACTGAAATCAAGAGTCAGACGCTTAACTGACTGAGGCACCCAGGTGCCCCCAGTGTCTACTATTTTTTAAATTTTATGTCCTGGAACTTGAGATGTGAAACCAACTAAATTTCAACCACGAATGAAAATATTTGGGGGTCAAAAGTGAAAGTCCAGGTTTAAATCATCAGAGACAGGTATTCCAATGCACTACTAATGAAAGTAGAAACTGGTTTCACCATTTAGGAAAGCACTGTGAAAACATCCATTGATGTTAAAGCTTATGCATCATCTCAAGACCTAATAAGTCTACTTCACTGTGTTTAACACTACAGAAACACACCCAAGAAGACAGGCACAAAATATTTAGAATGGCGTGGTTTGCATTAGTGAGAGAAACTGGAAACAACTGAAAGGTCCTTTCACTTTTAAATAAGAGAAGCGAATTCCTTGAAGAAATAACCCTAAATATTTCAACAGATTCACAATTTGTCGTGCGGTTCGTGGACAGCCTATGTGGTGATTCCGTTACCCAACCTTATTTCATAGGTGGCTCTGCCATTCCCTGGGACCTTGGAAACTTCTGCTAAATCTTTTGCATTCTGCTAGCACACAAGGCATGGGGAAAGGCAGTAAAGACTTTGACATTTGAATAGATCGAGCCTGGGTCACAGAGCACTTCTTTCCACAATTCGGTGGCCAGAATGCAGTAACCGAAGCCATATCTATTCATGACGTGGTCCAGATACAGGTTCGGGAAGAATGGGAACCAGGCTTTTGATGAATAACTACTCAGTTTCCGACACAAATACTGTAAGAATATTAAAAGAATAAGGCTGATCTATTTTACTAGCAAATGAGCCTTCTAAGACATACCACTGAGTGAAAAAGCTAGTGAGACACATGTCACAGAATGGGTTCCTTGGAGGCAGACTCTAAGACGGTGTTTACTGTTCAGGAAACTTATTAAGGAATATTCATTTTATCAGTATCTGAGGAAGCAGGATCGGTCAGAGGAAAAAGCTGAGCTGCAATGCAGGCCCAATGGCAGCTTCAGTCACTCCACAGAGTTCTGAACCTAAAAGTTCATTCTGAGTTGTCCCAAGATGGGCCAACATTTAGGGTCTTGCACTGAACTGGGGTAAGAATGTGCACAGTGGTTTCAAATGGAACCGGATCGGTTATTGAACACTGGCTGAATCTGAAAGGGGTGAGGCTGAGGAGCTTCTGTGCAAGTCTTAAGTCCCTGAAGGGCTTGACAGCTGAAGACTGTCTGCTAACGACATTCCATAATGAGGCAAGGAGTCCTTCATGGAAGAGTCATGTGGGCAATGCACAGCAGGTCTATCTCGCTCCTCAACAATCGAATCGTCTACCATTACTGCCAACCAAAAGGACATGATTACTTTCTCTGACTGAATTTCTGCATGCATACATGAAAGCAATTTGAATAGATAAAAAGCTGGACACTGTTCATCATGACAAACAAGCATCAGGATTGTTGTGTTCCTTTTGAGAAAAGGAGGCAGGTCTGAGACGGAGGGCAAAGGTCAAGGAAAAGTTATCGGTAATGTTAATGTTTTTAAACAGAGAAAATGAATTGACACATTAGTTCTGTGATGAGGATTTAATAAAATGGCATTTGAGATGTATTTCTTGTACAAATATAGTGAGCAAAACAATATTCTATAGGAGTAGGACTTTCCATTTCTAAAGCGTTGGATTAAAATAGCTCTAATTTATTCAAGGATTGATGGACTTTCCTTCTCTCTTCTTCCTCCCACAGGTTTATGGCCATTTCATTGCTCACTGTATCTCCATCAAAGGGTGACTGGGGTTGGGGGGCCTGGGTGTGGGGAGGAGAGGAAGGAAACTAGAATCAGCAATTTCCATTACTTGCTAGCAACTCTGGTGAATATGTTTAGTGGGGGAAATGCTGAAAATCAGTTATTTGGATTATCTGAGCCTGTCAACCATCCATGTTACACCCTCTTCCCATTAGCAGAGACTCATGAGAATTGGCCATAATTGCATTTGCAGTGACGGCAATTGAAACAAGATTGTTTTCAATGACTGTGTGGTTCTGACTGAACTATTATTTTTTTTTCTCTTTCAAACAGCATGTATCCTAACAAGGCATTTTGAGGAAAGAGACAGAGCCCACTGTATTCTCACCTGTTACTTATCTACCAGTCTTTCAGGAAAAGATAGTTAATCTAGACAGAACAAGACAATTTTGTTTTAATCTGGTAATAGAATAGCTTATTAGGGATGCCCAGTAGCAGAAAGGCATAATATAATCAGTAAAAGGACATGAAGGTCACCTGGGTGGCTTGATCGGTTAAATGTCCCACTCTTGATTTTGGCTCAAGGCATGAATCCATGAGTCGAGCTCCGTGTCAGGCACAATGATGATAGTGCGGAGCCTGCTTGGGGTTCTCTCTCTCTCCCTCTCTCTGCCCCTCCCCTGCTCTCTCTCAATAAATAAACAAACACACACACACACACATGGTGAGTGAGAGAGAGAGAGAGAGAGATCAGGGAAGGGACAGAGAGAGAAGGAGAGTGAGAGAATCCCAACCAGGGTCTGCACTGTCAGCACAGGGCCTGTCTCAGGACTCCCAACTCGCCAACCGTGAAATCATGACCTGAGCCAAAATCAAGAGTCGGAAGCTTAACCAAGTGAGCCAGCCAAGCGCCCTTCAATAAATATTTTGAATAAATAGCTGTTGAATTCAAAATAATTGAATATTTTCATAATGCCAGTGTTATAACTCTATCTTGAAAATCTCTGTGTTGTGACTGTTCATACACTGGGTTTTAACCAAGTCACTGCCAAGATGAATGGTTTTCTCTTGGAATTACAATGCTGTGTTGGAAAAACCTTAGAATAAAATTCAAAAGAATACGGTTCTGATTCAGACCACCACTTATTTCATTTAGTGATTTTTGAGACAAATCCCACAGACTCTGTGTCAGTTCAGCTATCAAATGAATATACAAGGACAAATCCTATGCTTAATGTTTTATACATATTTTTGTATTCATGATTTTACCTTGACACTGATGTTAACAAGCTATTGAAGGGTTTCATTGGTATCAAACACAACTGAATCTTGACCTAACTATAGATTGACTGACGTTAAGTAAGCTAAATGGTCTCCTCAAGATTCTATGCCTACGTCTTCATTTTAAAATGAGTTCATATAGTTCATTTCTCATCAGATTGCTGTGAAGTCAAAAGTGAAAAAGCATGTGAAGTGCATTGCACAAAGCCTTCATATAAAAGGGAGTTATCTTCAAGTCTCAGCTATCCCTTTAACAAGGCTCACTCTGCTTTTCTCTTTTTCCAAGGAAAAACACACGTTGTAAAATAAGCATTCTTCAAAGACAACCTGAAGACGTCTGGGAATTCCAAAGGCTGAAAACTCCATGAGTTCATAGAAGCTTTCACTAATTCCACAGATTTAAAGACAAAAGAGAGTCAACTGTGTGCCCAAACTCATTTCTGATGATTTCTTCCATCCTACCCTTTCTGCCTCTCTGGGGGTGGCTGTGCCTGTAAAAAACATTGAAGTTGTCAGGAACAGAGTCTGCTTTCAAGACTGGAATGTCAGAGTAGAGACTTCTGTTCCTCAGACCAGAAGAGACTTGATTTGGTAAGTTTCCAGGTCTGAAAGGAGACAGAGCTGGGACATGGGAACTGATACAGATAAACAGCACAAACACCTTGAGAGAGTGATATATCAAGAGAGACTAGAATAGGACAAGAACAAGATCATGACACAAGATGAGATAAGAAACCAGAAGACCCTGTCTAAAAGCTCTAATGTGTGTTGCAACCAGAGGTTGACCATATCCCACAAAATTCCACATTACATAATTGCAATGGGTAATGGGCGCTCCTTGTAAAAAGGAGAGATTTGTTTTCCCTTTTATGGCTAAAGTAAAAAGCATGAGAAGTAGCCCCATTAGGAAGAATAAACTGTCATCATGTGAACTGGCACATCTCAGGTGAATTAGAATAAGATGATTATGGAACTGGGTTGATTTTTCATAAAGCAAAACCTTATTTCTAAAGGTGCCGAGAGACAGGATGGGGACAGGTATTACAAGGTTCAGGTAGTCTCTTTTGTTGTAAATAGACCAGTAAACAATACACAGTTGGACACAGAGCCAAAGAAAGGGGTTCCATTCCTCACTAGAACATAAGCTCCAAGAAGTCCTGTTTTGTTCACTGCTGTATTCCAAGCTCCTAGATCATGCTCAGCCCTTGATGATTATCTATTGAGTTAATTAGCCAGCTGTGAGGCCTTGAAAAGAAACCAGTACATCTGTGAAATAGGGAGTAGGTTTAGATATTCTCTAAGACCATCCTAGTTTTAAAATTTTATGGTTGTATCAGAAACTACAAATGAAAAAATGGACTTTACATTTTTTATCTCTATTACCTATGTTATTTCTTCATCCAATGTCTGTATGATCTATTCTAGCACGGCTAGGTGTAGAAAAATACCCCTGGTGGGGTATAAGATGTCTTCAGGAGTCCAAAGATAATTACTCTTTAAAATGAAACCTTTTTTTTTTCGATATGTGTAAGAAAAATACAATTCGTTTTTCAACTCCATTTATGATAATGCTGTAGAGTTTACTTTTCAAATAAAGTTACAGGCTAGTCAACTTAATTAAAATATTTTAAGTAAATTACAATGCAACTGTCTTACAGCAAAACTCACAAAAAGTAGAATACAAGCAACTCCTGTTTGAGAAAAGCACCTCCATCGATACTTACAGCATAGATCTCAAAACCTGATTTTGACTAGTGATCTCTAGAGGAATGAATCCCATCTGAGGTAACCTTGAACACTACAGCCCTATTTGTAGTAAAGTAACTATCTTCATTGTACTCTTTAAAAATATAGTAGGTATTTTTAATACCTTTATATTAAATATACAGTAGCTACTGGGCAGCTCAGTCAGTTAAGCATCCCACTTCAGCTCAGGTCATGATCTCTCCCTGTTCGTGAGTTTGAGCCCCTTGTCAGGCTCTGTGCTGACAGGTCAGAGCCTGGAGCCTGCTTTGGATTCTGTGTCTCCCTCTCTCTCTGTCCCTCCCCCATTCATGCTTTGTGTCTCTTGGTCTCTCAAAAATAAATAAAAACATTAAAAAATTTTTTAAATATACCTGTTCTTCTGGCCATGATGGATTAACAGCTACTGAAGAAACCACCTACCATAAACAATTAGAAAACTGAAAACATCTATGTATTACCACTGTTTCCAGACCATGGACTACAGACAGCACAAGACTATGATCCCTAAGAAAAAGAAAACAGATGAGGTAAGGATGTAATAGAATTTTTTTTTTTTAACCAGGAGATACTTTTCAGATTGCTAGTCAGGGAAAGGAAGCCCAGGTAGAACATGGGCCCTCACTAACTGGAACAGACAGAGTTCAAAGACTGAGTAAGCTGAAGTGACTGGAATTTGTGGGACAAAGTACTAGAAAGGAAAGAGATATTTAGGAAAGAAATTCAAAAAATATGCACAAGGCCGCCTTTGAGCCTTTGGGTGATTATCAAGCCATACAGAGCAATACTCCACAAAGTACAGAACTGGGGAAAGAACAATACTTAACTTAATGGCTACCTTATCTCCCATTGGGCTGAAACATCTTCAAGCTCAGGCCAGCCAGAGAGAAGAAACATCACTGAAACCATTAAGCAGTTAGTAGAGACCCTAGAATGGCCATGCCTCAGTAATGATACAAAATTATCCCTGGAATAAAGACTACTCCATACCTTCCCTAACACATCTTAAAAACAAGTCTCATAAAGATTAAAGTGATCCATACTTTAAATGACTGCCAGATCACAGAGCAACACTATTTAAAGGAACATCATAAAACCTGAACATTCAACAGTACAACATTAAGAAAGCACCGCATCTAATCTAAAATTACCACACCTGCAAAGGATTAGAAAAAAACCTTTTTCTTCCCCCACAAGCAGAAGAAAAATTAGGCTACAGAAATAGACCCACAAGTGACAGAGAATATGTAATTAGCATACGAAGACTTTAAAATAGCTATCATAAATAGTTGGATTAAAAAAACACGAATACAGTAACAGAAATGAAAACTGTTAAAAAAAAGAACCAGTGAAACTTCTAAAACAGAAGAATATTTAAAGTGAAAAAATTCACTAGGTGTAATAGCAGTTTGATTCTGCAGAGGTAAAGGTCAGTGAACTTGAACAAAGAGAAGAAAGGATAATCTTTTCAAAAACTGGTGCTGTAACAATCAGATGTCTGTGTTGGAAAATATCAACTTTGAACCCAAGTTCCTATCACATACAAAAATAAACTAGAAACAGATCCCAGAACTGAATGTAAAATCTAAAACTGTACAAAGTTGTGACTTTAGTTAGGCAAAGATTTCTTAGGACACAAAAAGTACTAACCATTGGAAAAACTGATAAATTAGATTTCATAAAAATTAAAAATTTTGCTCCTGATAAAACAACCACAAAAAAAGATGTCAAGTCAAAAATTCAAAGAAAATAGTTGTAATACTTATCTTTACCCAGAATATATATATTAAAAAACTGTCATAACTCAATAATAAAAACACAACCGAATTTTAAAAATGGGCGAAAGCATTGAACATACACCTCACAAATGAAAAAAATATATAAGTGGCCAATAAGCACTGAAAGATATTTCAAATCACAGTCACCAAAGAAATGCAATTTTAAACCACTCTATACCCACTAAAATGGTTAAAATGAAAAAAAGAGGAACATTACTAATATTTGCCAAGAATACAGATCTGGAAATGTCACCCATTCATGGTGGGAGCGTAAATGGTGTAAGTATCTTAGAACACAGTTTGGTAGTTTCTTGTAAAGTTAAATATAAACTTACCATATAACCCATCAGTTCATCTCCTATGTATGAACCTAAAAAATAAAAAGTATGTGTGCACAGTCTGCTAGTCTATTTATGTGAGTGTTTGTTGATACATACAATATGAATGAGCCTCAAAAATATTTTGCTGAGGGAAAGCAGCCACACACAAAAGAATATATAGCACATGATTCCATTTGTATAGATAGATTAGTCTATACTGATAGTAATGTAACGGCAACTAAGGTTGGGTTGGGAAGTTGTCTGGGCAGGAGCAGAAGAGAATAGTTTAGTGAGTTGGAAATTTTCTCTTTCTTGACTTAGGTGATGGTTACATGTGTTTATGCATATATCAAAACTCACTGAGCTATACATTTTAAACAGGCACATTCATTTTGTAGTATGTAAATTATACTTCAATAAACTTGAGAATATGTTTATTTACACACTCACAGGGCAAAGTTATTTTAGGTTTCTGCCTATACATTTTTTGTATCATTTATCTTTTTTCTATTTCTTTTATTTCAGATTTGTATTCTCTGATGTCTCCCCTTTCCTACACTTGGTAAGTTTCAGCCCCTTCCCCCATCATGGTGCATGACCAACAATCATGGTGCATGACCAACATAATAAGTGATAGCTGTTGTCATGTCTGCAAATGCTTTCAGTTGTACAAAAAGAAAACTTCACAGACTGTTCCCAATTAGGTGACGTACCCATGTAAGGTTGGTGGTAAACCAACTGAGACCCACAGATCTATAATCTAGCTCGTATTAATGCCGCAATGCTTAAGTTAATTGTTCTTTAGGCAGATCTTTAGCAAGTTGACTTTATTTCTTCTTCTTCTAAACACAACAAACTAAGGATGTTATCCCAAGTCTACGTTCCTGAATGCCATGCATTGGTGAAAGGAGGCAGGAGGAAAAAGCTTGGAAACTCAATACTCTTTTCATGCTCTGAAAGCCTCTTTGGACTAAAGATAATACAAACTGTGGGTGTTGTTGCCAAAAACATGAGATTTTTGGTTTCAGCTGGTGATTCAAGAGCTCAAAGTGTCAACTGGGTAATGGTACCCAGGAATAATTCAGTCCACCAGTCTTTGTAGAGTGATTGGACACAATGCAGGTCAACAACACTGAACAGCCAAAAAACAAAAGTACATTGTCAGCTAGCAACAATGAGAGAATCTTAACAGGTGTAATTTATAGCACTACTGTTGATGAAGTTAGTAACCTTTAGCAAGGAGACAGACAATCAATAAATAGCTGCCTGAGAGTCTGCACCTGCAGAAATTTAAGTGGAAATTGACCAGAAAGTCAGCTGTAAGAGGTACTAGCAGAATATTTAAACCAGATGAAAAAATTTAAGGTTAATGATAAATAAGTGACCAAAAATGTAGTATTAGAATAATGATTTCTTCAACTTCCTAGAAAAACTGGATGAATGTTCACTAAAAAAAGAAAAAAGAAAGCAAATGTAGAGAGTAATACATTGATGCATTTATGGAAAGGGCTTGGGGTATTTAAACTGTGGCTTTGAAACTGCAGAAGGGGAAAACATATTTTTAGAATTTAGCGCATGCATTTCTATTTATCAGTGTACCATCTATTTCTCTGCTTAGATTTTATGGTATTACTGTGGAGATACTTGTCATACAGCTTATTCAATTGGACCACGGTATATGGATGTACAGAGTTAATCAACGTTGTAGATAAGTGATAAGGCCTCGGGGAAGAAGAACATTAAAGCTCTGGTCTAACACAATGAGTTAACACCCTTGGGAATGAAGAGCTATTAAACAAAACAGGGAGGCCATATTGCTCAGTGAATTCAGTGAGATCTAATGGGAATTTCAGAGTAAATTTATTTTACAGATGTGTAGGCAGCTTAATAATTCCAAGTGCTTTTTCTATTCTAAAGCAAATCACCCCACCACATCTTTTCATTTAACACTAATCAATTTGCTTAACGGATTAGGAAGGGAAAGGATGTGCCCCAAGTAAAATGATCCTTCTTATCTTTAAGTTTTGCACTTATAACTCCTTTCATAGCCTTTTACAAATCTACATTAGCTGTGCTGTCACAACTTAAGTACATCTTTTGGCTTCAGGAATCGTGGGGAGTTCAGGAGAGTCACTTTTTACAGTAGTAAGACAGCTCTACCAACAAGCAAAGGGCTCATCAAAAATAGAAGACATCAAACAGACAAAGCGATCAGGTAGCTTCGAGTAACTTCCCATCTTAGTGTAGCAGAATCAGATACATCTATATCCTCAAACATTCCATATCCTCGTTTCAAAATGTTCACTTTAAAATAGATAGTAAATAAACTCAGACTTGTGACAACTTTTTGCTATTATCCCCTATCAACTTGAGGTCAGACAGTGAATGGTATCCTATGGATTTTAAAAACTAGTGACTATCTCAATTTAGACTCAAGGTCCAAGGACAACTGGACCTGCTTCTATGAATAATTAGTAACATTCCATAGAAGGCATTCTTACTTTTCGTCGTCTAATTCGGAAACCACAAATAAAACGTTGCATTCAAACTAAATGAAATTAAGAACTTTTATGAAAGAGGATAACATTTTTTAACAGTAACATTTTCGACTTGGAAAGATTTGATTGAGGGTCTGAACGCTCTGTTCTGCACACTAGCTCTGTGAGACCAGCTCTATTGTAAACTGCTTACATTAGTGTCAGTAATGTAACAACTACAACTACAGGGTTTTTTTCCCTCTGTTCAAGTCACTGTTCTAAGTTCTCTACGGTTACTCACTGAATTCTCCGAATAACATTACGCGTTAATTATCATCCTCTCCACTTGACAAGTGAAGATATTGAAGCGCTAAGAATATTTAACGTGCTCAAGATCGCAGAGCTTGGGAAGAGATGAAACAGGTTTGAGCTCTGCACAAAAAGGCGTCCGTAACTGTACAAGGAACACAACAGGAGTGGGCCCATGAAAACCCACCTGTAGATGTCCTTTAGCTAAAAATACCAGCCAAGTCGAATGAAACAGCAAACAATCAATGAGGGTCAGCCAGGGTCAGTATCTTTTTATGCCCAATTGTAAAAAAGATTCTCTTATAGTCAGTCCATATGAATTTGTGTTAAAGAAGGTACAAATACCAAAACGAGGGCAGGTTAGCTTCTGAAATATAAGAGAGAAATTTTAGAATCACTTCCTGGTGGTACATTCTATTGCTAAAAAGTGATCTTCATCAGAAAACAATTTTAAAAAATCACCAACAGTTTTAACTATGGAATACTGAATAGATTTTCCAGTCTACTGTTATGGAATGGAGCACAGTGAATGTTTGCTCAGCAGGCACCGAGAATGGCATTTTACACACGGCCCGGCATGTTGGGTTAAGAATTACGTCATTTCTAACCGATTTGGAAACTGAGGCTCCAAACATGCTACAAGTCACACAGCTCTCCCGGGTGGTAATGTTGGGATTCATCTCCTGGTCTGTTTTCAAAAACTCTCACTCTTTCCACTCTCCTGCACTTTGAATCTCATCACTGAAGCCCTAAATTCAAATAACAACAGAGATCACTGTCCAAGATGAGTTTCAATTGTCAGCTTGTCTATTGAGATAGAGAGTTTGGCTTTGGAAAAGAAAATCAGTGGTTAGTCTGTCACCCTATTTCAACTTCTTCTCTTTCAGCTTACACAGGAGAAGGTTTCCTTGAAATTTTAATGTTTGCAAACAAATCAAATCTTGTGGTATCAGATGAGCTATATTTTCCACACAAACAAGGGGTAGGAGGGGTGGGAAAATAACCTGACCTTCTTCTTGAGATTGGAAACGCTTAAAGGCATATGTGAAAAGCCCCCAGGGGAAAATATTCACTATTTTTTTTCAGCAGTTCAGCTCAGTGTCTGTTGCCTAATCATTTTCTTATCGCCAAATATTACATATTTACACAGGTGCTTCTCTGATTTAATTGTTTGGAAGCAGTCACTGGAAGCAAGGCTATGTGACTCAGCTTTGGTGATGCAGTCCAGCTGGGGTCTGACAGGTAAATAATTACCACTAATCAAGGCCTAAATGAATTCAGGTTCTTCAAAGTCAGATGGGGGGGGGGTAAGGGGGTAAGGGTTATAAATGAACTGTTAGCAATATCAGGAGAAATAAGAGCTGAGGAGTCTAGTCTTACCCGAAAACAACAAAGAGAAGAGCTAGCAAAAGTAAGACCTCAACTGCCATATGTATTATAGCACAGAGACCTCTGGCTGGGGTTCTGGCATTCCCCATTCAGGCCTAATTCACCTGGGGATCTTAGGAGCCTCTCTGTAAAACTGAGTTGGGTCATGAGCTATGTCCCTTCCAGTCCTCACAGGGTATAATCTCCTGATTTCCTGATGCGGTAATTCAGATTTCTTGACATAAAGAGGAAAAACATTTTTTGCTATGGTTTCTGTATCAATAAATATTGTCTCAAATAAATACTAAGAATGAACACATTTGCTCCTTGACAACGAACCATAGGTTGTGAGTGCTTATTAAGTGAACAGACTTAGGTGGGAGGCTGTCCACCCTCTTCAGGGGCCAGTGGAGATTGCCTTGGAGTTATTAGGAAGGGAACCTGCCCCAAGGCCCAAGGCTCTACATGATGTATTCACAGGCTGTGAAGACATTTGTTTCAAAGTCCGCCTCCACTTGCTAGAGAAAGGCTTGCAGCCACGTTTGCCAGTCATTTTTCAGGCTCCCGGTAATGAACAAAACAGGTCTGATAATTTTCAATAATATACTCAGGAAATGTGTGGTGCAAATTTCAAGCAGTTGACGCAGAAATCTGGTTCAATCAGTGTTGAGAGCCATGCCTGAAGAAGCCTTCTGTGTTTTGGGACCAGCCAGGGTAGCTGTATCAGCCACAACAAGGTCATATTTTGACTGGTTTTCATCAGTTTGACTCGGGTGTTTTTTCTTTCTTTTCTTTTTCTTTTTCTGCCTCTTGTAAAAGCATTTGGCTTCGAAGCACAAAAAAAGAATTTTTTAGTTGTAACTCCAACCAAGTTCTCTCTTATTGTCTTTCATAAAATGTGGGTTGGAGGATTTACCTCATGGTTTGACTCCTGGCTAGAAGTAAGCAAGAGTCTAACATCAGGGCAAAGTATTAAATTATCACCTGTGATTCTCTTTTTTATCCTTTTCTCTAGTCTGAAATTGTGGCGCACACACCTTTGCTCCGAGCAGAGTCCCCACCACAGCTATGAATGTGGGGGTCTGGGAGAGAAACACCCTCTTTTGTCAGAATGAGCACAACCCTGAAGAAAACATCACAACCCCGAAGAAAATTACCGACGTCTTAAGGAAATGGTTCTGACTGAGGTCTTCCAACATGCAATACTATGTGCTGACTCAGGGAAAACTTAAGGCAACATGCTGAAAACATTTAGAGGCCCGGAAAATAACTGGTTTAATAATTCAAGATGCTTTTAAGTTACAAAAAGAATACTTAAAAACAAATAAACCTCCCTTTCCAAAAGCCGTGTCGTAGAGTCGGCCACTCTTGAAATGAAAAAAACAGAGCTTGCCATCAAATGCAAATTCAGCCTCTGAAACTCCTCAACAATGGACAAAGAACCTCCATACCCCACACCCCTAATCGACAGATGGAAATAAATGTCTGTTTCAGGACTTCAACATAGTTAGATGAAAAGTGAAATATTTAATCAATTCCTCAGATGTATTTTCGTCTGAGTGTGCTATATGTCAGAGCTTCCACATTCCTGGATCATTTTAGGAGGGTTTTTTTTGTTTTTGTTTTTGTTTTTGCATTGCTACACAGCAGGTACTGGGATATGGACCAAAGTTTCTTAACCTGGGCAAGTATTCACACTTTGGGCTGAATAATTCTTTGCCAAGGAGACGATCCAGGCGTTGTAGGATGTTTTAGAGCATCCTTAGTCACTTTTCACTAGATTCCAGCGGCACTCCCCCAGTTGTGACAGACAAAAATATCTCCAGACACTGTGAAATGACTCCTGAGGGAGCAAAGGTGCCACTAGTTAAGAACACACTTTACTTACTTTTATTAATTCGATGCCAAATACACTCGATAAGGTAGGTGCTATTATTGCCCTCCTATTTCTTCATCATTCATAAGTAATGAGAACATAGCATAGAGGGCATTGAGTGAGCTGTTCAATTTCATTCTAGTGAGTGGCAAAATAAAAAAAGAAAAGAAAAGAAAAAAGAAAAAGACTTCAACCAGGGGTACCTGGTGGTTCGGTTGGTTAGGGGTCAGACTCTTGATTTCGACTGAGGTCATGATCTCACCGTTCATGGGTTTGAGCTCCACATCAGGCTCTGCACTGTCGGATTCGGGATTGGGATTCTGTCTCCCCCTCTCTCTTCCTCTCTCCTGCTCACTCTCTATCTCTCAAAAAAAATTTCAAAAAAAGACTTCAACTAGATCTGAAAATGTTATACTTAAAAAAATGTTTATTTTTCAGAGAGAGAGAGAGAGAGAGAGAGAGAGAGAGCGAGCACAAGCAGGGGAGGGGCAGAGAGAGATGGGGACAGGGGATCTAAGTGGGTTCTGTGCTGACAGCAGAGAGCCTGACACTGAGCTCAAACTCATGAACTATGAAATCATGACCTGAGCTAACGTCAGATGCTTAACTGACTGACCCACCTAGGCACCCCTGCAAGGGTTATACTTTTTATCCTACCACTGTCTATATCCAGAATCTGAATTGAGCAATACTGTAGGTGCTTTCTCTATAGTCTAAGATTTCTAAAAATACAGAAATAAATGAACACATTCTTAAAAGAGTTGCTAAAATGTCACATTATGCAAATCTCCTTCCAAATCAAAGATGTTCATTGGAAGGTGGGGAATGACCATCCGATGGGGCATACCTGGATGATGGTAACTGAGACACATGTAACTGCTGCCATTTGCTTGACCTTTGCTGTTTCAGCTCCCTGAATGGATAGGCAAGTCTAGATCCTGCCAGATTCACCATAAAGCAGACCACCATAACACTACTGCTTAGCAAAAACTACATTGGGATAATGGAAAGAGAACAGAATTGGGTTCCGAGGGTTGGGCATACCTAGGCATTTCTGCTCACTAACTCTGGGAATTCGGGGAAGTTGATTAATTTCTTTTAGCTTCTGATTCCTTATCTGAAACTAAAAAGGACAATCACACCTTCTGCCAAAGTGGTTATAAGGACAAGTTAATACATGCCAAGCCCAGGACATAGAACTTGGTAGGAAACAGACACTCAGTAGAGGGACATGAAAACACTTATTGAGCTTTTACTGTATACCAAGTACTGTGGCAAGGGCTTTACATAAATTATTCAGCTTAATTCATGAGGTTCGTTACCTGCCTGTTCTGTTAGGCAGGCACCCCTTCCTGGGTCTGTTTACTTATCTGTTATCTGTCTCCTGCACTTACAGAACAGCAAGGAGCGTGCCTGTTTTAGTTACTGTCGTAACGCAGTGCCTCATACCTCCATCAATGTTTGTTGAGTTATTAATGAACCAAATTCTTCTTAATGAAAGAAGACAGATACACCTGGGAACAATCTTAGGCTCTCTCCTATGAAGCACTCTTGATTCTTTCATGGCAGCATTTCTGGGATTCGTTCCTTTCTCCTCATTCACTCACCCACCATCCTGCTCCTGACCCTCACTGCCTGGAGTCTGGACTGACCGAGTCACATCACAATCTTCACGTGGTTCCTAGCCTCCTCTCACACCCACCCCTGCTCCTCACCGCTGCCACAGGAATCTTCTTCACGCACCCCCATCAGCAAATCACGACCATCCACTTGCAACCCAAGCCTTCCATGATCGATCCCACTTTCCCTAACCCATCTCATCTTCTGTCACTTACTAACATTATCATTATTCCAGGCAGATCATTATCTGCTTGAACGTTCTGCTCCGGGGACCTGATGATCATCCTGTTACTTATTTAGTGTGTAGTTTACTGAGTGCCTCTATTGTACACATACCATGTATGTGTGCTCCTACCACACAAAACATAATTACTGTCCTTGGGAGTTTAAAAACACGGTTAAGGAGAAAAGCACCAACACAACTGTGATATGCTACTACCTATCCATTTGAAAAGGGTACAGGATGCCAAGTAGGCACCTGGGAGGGTCTGTCACCCACAACTGGGAACTCAGAGAAATGTTTCCAGTTGAGGCGGGGAGAGCTAGATAACCTGACCCCTCACACGTCAAAAAAGGAAGAGAGCTTTGCTAGGAAAAACAGCGCAGAGACAATAGCAGAAGGAAGAATACGGCTCACTTCACCCATGAGCCACATGAGCCCTACTCTCAGGACAACGGGGAATCACAGAGAAATTCTCAACAGGTTAGTTGAAATGTAACTGTTTGAGACTCTAAAGGAGGGTGGTGCTGCCATGAGGACTTTACCAAGTCACCATTTCTTCTTTATAAAATATAGCCTTACGGAGCAAATCCATTTCCCGGCAGAAAGAGGGAATGTCAGGAGCGTCTGGGTGGCTCAGTCAGTTGAGCGCCAACTCTTGCTTTTGGCTCAGGTCATGATCCCATGGTTCGTGGGTTCGAGGCCTGCATCAGGTTCTGTGCTGGCAGCTGTGAACCTGCTTGGGATATTCTCTCTCTCTCTCTCCCCCCCCACCCCTCTCCTGACCTCTCACTCTCTCTCTCTCAAAATAAATAAACAAACACTTTTTTAAAAAGAAAAAGGGAATGTCAAACAAAAGGATTTTTGTCCTAGTCTTTGGGAAAAAATCTGAAAAAACCTACACTGAGGTCCTCTCTGAGCTGTTAACAACTCTGGTGCTTTTCCATGCCTCGATTTCCTCATCTGTCAAATGAAGGGAATTAACGGACTATATGATCTACCAGGCTTTTCCCAGCTCCTTCCTCCTCTGAATCCTGACCTCTTGCAGATAGTCGTTTTGAAGCTAGAAATCTGCTAAGAAGACCCATTTGAGAAGCCTGTTAAAATCGTGGAAACCCAAACCTCACCCTCTGAAATGTAGGTAAGGTAGGTGTAAAGTGGGAACATTTAAAAATAAAAGTGCCCCAAGTGAATCTCATACACTGGTTTTCAGATCCAACATTTGAGAAACTCTGACAGAAAGGAGCGTCCCTTCATTTAAATGGAAATAGAGGGCGCCTGGGTGGCTCAGTCAGTTAAGCGTCCAACTTAGGCTCAGGTCATGATCTCACGGTTTGTGGGTTTGAGCCCCGCGTCGGGCTCTGTGCTGACAGCTCAGAGCCTGGAGCCTGCTTTGGATTCTGTGTCTCCCTCTCTCTCTCTCTCTGCCCCTCCCCAGCTTGCACTCTGTCTCTGTCTCTCTCTCAAAAATAAATAAAACGTTACAAAAAAATTAAAAAAAGAAATAGAAAAGAGGCCTGGAGATGACTACTCTTTCAGGAACTGGCCCCTATACAGTTAATCATAAAGAGCCCCAAGTATCCAATTATACCTTTGGGAAATAGAAGCCAAATTAGAATAGATCACCTTGGGGTACCTGCGTGGCTCAGTAGGTTGAGCATCCAAATCTTGATTTTGGCTCAGGTCATGATCCCAGGGTTGTAGGATCAAGCCCCATATCCGGCTCTCGGCTGGATGAGCATGGAGCCTGCTTAAGATTCTCTCTCTCTCTCTCTCTCTCTCTGCCCCTTTGCCATGCTCACAGGCTCTCTCTCTCTCTACCCCCACCCCCCAAATAAAAGTAAAATATTTTTTTTAAACAAAGATCATCTCAAAAAAAAAGATCATCTCATTGGAATTGAAATGGAGAGACTATCTATCACTCCTTGTTGATTCTATGCTGTGTGCCCTGCCCTGTGCCAGGGGGCCTGTAATGGTCACAACCAGGTGGCAGCATCACTCGTTTCCAACATTAAGAGGCTGTGGCATTTGCAAGTGAGGAGTTAGTATCACAAATGGTCGCAGGCTTTCGTTACCTCTTCTAGTTTCCCATCACCTGGAGATAATTTTCCAGCATATACTGAACATATACGCCCTTTGCTTTAGTGTTGCTTCCCCAGTACTTGGTCATTTGAACCAACACAATTATCTCATCAATATACTACCCGATTACATAACTGAAAATATGCCAGTCTTTGAGGATGGGCTCAAGAAAATCAATTTTCCCAGCTCTTCCTTGCCTTCCAGATATGCCCTGAAATAGGTAAGATCAAAATAAAATGCATCAAAGAAGTCATCCATGGAAATCTTTGCAGGAAATAATCCCTCAACCACTGAGAAAGTTAGTCAGGCTCTCCAAACCAGGGTTACTCTCTGCGTGCAAAACTGTAATTAATGTCGAACTAAAACAAGCCTAACATGAGGTACTCTCAAACAAAGAAATGGAACATAAGGAGAATTTGATTTCAAAGGCTAAGCATGGATTCAGAATTAAGCACCGAAATAGATGTTCAGGTATTAACAACTGCTCCTTGTTATCACCATCAAAATGTTCTTGGCATTGAGGAAGATGAGCCGGTAGCATGATTAAGCCGAGTGGACAAAGCTTTAAAGGAACATTTGCCTTGAATTTTAGTTTAAGGTCAGTGTGTATCCTTCTCACAAGGATAGTTTTCAGAGAGAACTTACTCATTCATGTCCAGTACCAATTATGTTGGCAATGCAACTCCCATAAAAAGAAGAGGGAGAGAGCTCCCATCTTGGATGACCAGGTAGCCCCGTGAGGCAAAATGAGCTTCAGAGACAGACCTGAATTCAACTTCTTGCTCTGCCACTCACTAGCTACAGGTCTTTGGCAAGTGGCAAAACTTCTCAGGGCTTATGCCATGCCCTCTCGTTTGTAATGCAAATACTAACCAGTACTTTAAAGAAATAGCAGGAAAACGAGAGGTGACACGTGAGATGTGCTTAGGACACAGTGTGGTAAAAGAAGTCACCACAGAGAGTAACCATTATAACTGAGGAGCATTCACGTGAATTGGTTTCTTTGAGCGGCGTCACAAACACCACCCTCTCGTCAAGATACAGTTCTGTGAAAAATAGAGTTTCTAAACCTGCAGAGCTGTGCACCGTTCTGTAGACACCTCAAGACTCAGGCAAAATTAGGCTGCCATTTTCAACAATCTCCACTGTGGCCCAAAGCTTTCCTTATAGTTTAGTGGCCGACATCGTTCTACACAGAAATTTTCAATGTTATTGCCAAAAACTCCATGAAACCATGTTCTGAGACTCTTATATATCACAGAGATGGTGCTTATTAAATAATAACCTTATTTTCCTTTTCTTTACGACTCTAGGGCAGAAATAACCAGTCTTGAAACGACATCATTCACTTATCTATAAATATCTACGGAACACAAGGTGTTATGTGCTCGGGATACAATGCTGGCCTCCTGCTCAGCAGGATGGGGAGCCAGACAAGGAAAAGGACTGACAAGTGAATGAGAGCTAGCCGAGAAAGAAGATACAGGGGAAGTGCTTTGGGCACAGGGATTAAATGCAAGGCTTCAAAGTGGCAGAACAAGGTGAATCCCATACAGGCAAGATTTTTGGTAGGGCTGGAATGGGACTTTCCCAAAGTATTGAGTCCTGCATCACCTCATGTTGGTCAAGTGTTTGATTTCAGGTAGACTACTGTAAATTTCCTCCAGATCCCTGATTTGTAGAATACCCACTGAGAATAATAAAGGGCTTTGAGGAAAACAAATCCAAGCCAAATTTCCCATTTCACGACTGGGTGTCTACACAACTTGGGCAGGTCACGTGTCATCCTTGAGCCTCAACTTTGGTATTTACAAATGGAAGAATAATACCTACTTTGTTGAGCAGGTGTGACCATTAAATGTAGTGATAATTTGGTTAAAGAACCTAATGGATGCCCAGACATGTGGTAGGCACTCAATAAACTTCAACCTCTACCCATAACTGACAGCTGAAATCTGTACATTTCCAGCCGGCAAACACTGATAAAGTACCTGTGATAAAAAAAAAAAAATCAGGTATATCATATTTAGAGTTTTCTGTTTTGGAAACCAAAATCCCTCATTAATAATCATACGACTGTAATACTACTATTGAGTACTTACTCTGGGCCGGACATCACGGGAAGCATTCATTTTAAATTCTTAAATCTTACAACAATCCTATGAGGTCATTTGTATTTCATGAAACACCGCTCCCATTTTCTACAAAAGAAAAAAGTTCATGAACTCAAATACATTTTGACATTTTGGATGAAACTAAGTTAAACAGGTTTGTTACCTTCGGAGCTTCTCAGAGCCTTTAATCTGACAATATGCATGATCAAATCCCAGAGAGAAGAAGAAAGTCTAAAGGGTTTTCCAAGTATATTTGACCATTAAATCCTTTTTTGGTTGGATGTGTACTGAAATACTTTTTAAACATACTTTGTGAATGGCTCAAAAAAGAATTAACAGCTCCATCTCTAGAAAACTGGGGCTCAGAGAAGTAACTTGTCTGAGGTCATCCAACTAACAAACAGGATGAACCGTGATTTGAAACAGGGTCTAATTCCAAAAACCATGCTCCTGGCTACGGGACAATTATTTGCAACACTGCCCCAGTTCTTAGAAACTGTTAAGGCTGCAAAAACAGGCCTTTGCACCAAGTTCTGACAATTCCAGATAGAATACCCTCCTAAAGAAAACCTTAGGGTATTAAGTCAGGAGTCTGGGGATGGCAATCACCCCCTGTGCCGGGAAAAGGCAAAAAGGCAAAAAGGCAAGACCCGCAGTACCCATTCTGTCCTGCTACGGAAACTTGCTAAGACCTGGACACAAAGCTCAGCTAGACACCCACCTTATTGCCTCTGGTTGTGCCCCGGGCTGTTTCCCCCAAATCTCAGAGCTCACGCACTACGTCCGTGGCCCAATCCCTCTCCCTACCTCTCACTATTTTACTGGTGCTTAGTGACAGCTCACACCTGGCTGTTCCCTCAGCAAGGCAAATGCAGCCCACCGCTGAGCGGTTGCTAAAGTAAATAACTCACTTAACCCAAACCTAATAATCCCTCTACAAAACTCAGGGAATATGAAAAAGAATTACCCCATCCAGTTCCCTCGGCATTATGGGAACAGGCAGGCCTTTCATTTACTCCAGCAGTCCATATGTTTGAAGGTCAAACAACACCTGGATATTTCTTTGAAATAAACTAATTGAGCCTGGATGATTTAGAGTCAGTCTTGCTGAAAGGCTCACTGGATCACCAATGGTAAGGCAAGACCTGCTTTTGAAAAATCCTGGATCCTCCAACCCCAGCTTTGTCAAAGGCGATGAATATTTGATGCTGTTCAAAGATTAAGACCTGGACCAAACTGAGAAAAGAGAAAGAGAAAGGATTGCTTTCACACTGCTATGAAAAGGAGTCTTGGCCCCAGGTGTTCAGGGTGGTAAAGAAATCAGAGCCAGCCAAAGAAAAATCAGGCAGAGAGCCTAACGAGGAATAGTTCTCAGCCACTACGTGTACATATCAAGCACCTGGGAAACACGTTAACAATGCAGGCTTCCTGGCCAGCCTTTCCCTTTTGTTCCTCTCAGAGCCGGTTTTCATGGAAACCCTGTTTATAAGAACGACACAGAATTAGCACATACAGAGACCAGTTTGACTCGGAGCGGGAGGAAAACATCAACTTGACTAATTGGTTTTGCTGCATATGCCACTGTGTACTCTCATTGCTTGATCTGCTTTGTGCACAGGCAGCTTCAACCTGAGTCAAAGGTGAGCTTAGAGGAGAAAACCTCTCCCAGCTTATGGGTGGCCTCCTAGGTTCAAACACATAATGTGGGACCTTGTACTTCTTCATAGCATTTATTGTCACTGTGGTGAACAGTTTTCCCACTGGACTGTCAACTCTATGAGGACCGTGCCCATCGTGAGCACTAACACAGCCCCTGAACCTAGTACATACGGGCACATACGAGTGCTCCCTAATTATTTCCGAATCAGTGAATGGCCTTAGAAACCAGTGAACAGGCTAACAAGAAGTTCCTGGAGCAAATATATTGGCAGCTAAATAATTTTTGAGGAAAAAAAATTGAGATCTTGCACAGATACCTGATTTTTATCTTATAATTTTAAAATGTGCATTCTTGCTAAGAACCACTCTATTTGGTTTTCATCACACTCAACCTTAAGATTAAGGGAGATTTTGGAAACTGGAATAATGGTAATTAACGGTGTAGTTGTAATTATAACAATGCTCGGAGCTAACATTTATCAAGGACTTGTGTGCTTCGCCGTGTCCCAGGTTTTATCCATGTAGTACTTCACTCCATTGGCCCCCTAAACCTGTGAGGTAGGTATCCCATTTGAGAGGAAGAAGGCACTGGAAGCTGACCATGAGAACTCCGGTCTGTCTGTGCTCTCAAATAATTTACACAAACTGTAAGGGAAAATTCATCTGAGCACAGGCTCTATCCTCTTACCAGACACTACAAACAGCAACAAGCAAAACCAGATACCGTCCCAATTCTTTTGGAGTTTATAGTCTAGTGGGGGAGACAGATGTTAATCTATAACCAGAAAAATGAGAAAATAAATACAACTATTTTAAGTGTTATGCAGAAGCATTTTATGGTATTAGGAGGAATTAGTCATCATCAGCTTTCTTAAGCTAAGATCTCAAGGAAAAATAGACATGAACCAGGGAAGGAGGAGAGGATGAAGCTTCTAAGGAAGAGAAAAGAGCTGTGTAAAGGTCCTGTGGTAGAAAGAAACATGTTGCTATATGAGGGAATGGAAAAAAAAAAAGGTGTAAGAGACTGGAATAGTAAGAGCAAGAGGCCAGATTTGGCCAGAAAGGAAAGTAGGCTCTAGAGCAGTGGTTTTTAAAACTTGAGTAGACACATCATAATCATCTGGAGGACCTGCTAACACACAGTGTGCTGGACCCCATCCCCAGAGTTTCTGATACAGTAGACTTTGAATTTGAAAACACACACCTGGGTGATGTCGATGCATTCTTAGACCATATTTTGAGAACCACTGCCTTAGATTATACAGCTTCTGGTAGACCAGGGCATGGGTTTCTGATTATGTCCTAAGGAGAATGGAAAATTATTGAAGGATTCGAAGCATGGAGGTCATGTGACCCAATTTACATCTGAAGGAAAACAAATCACTCTAGCATCAGGGTGAAGAAAATACTGCAGGGAGGACAGCGTGGATGGAGGTAGACCAATCAGAAGGTATGTTGCAGTTGTCTAAAAAAAGAGTTGTGGCTTGGACTAGAGTGTGAGACAGAAGCAGAGAGATTCAAGAGAGATTGAGGAGGATGAAATCAGAAGGACATAGTGATGAATATGAGGGTTAAGAAAGAGAATAGTTTCCTGGCTTCTACTTGAGCAACTAGACAGTGTTGCTGTTCACCGAGAGACACCCTGGATGAGGACCTGGCCGGGGGGAGAAGATTATGCGCTCAGTCTTGGACTTGCTGAGTGTGAGGTCCCTTTGAGGCATTCAAAAGATGGCAAGTAGACAGTTAATGTACGGGTCTGGAGTTAAGTGGTGAGATCAAGACTGGAGATAAAAACTGTGAGTCATGTGAGAATATGTGTGATATGAAACTATGGGGGTGGATGAGATCACCAGGGAGGGAAACTAGAATAAAAAGAGTAGAGGGTGTAGGGCTTCCAACATTTAACTTCTGGGTAGAAGGTGAGCCAACACATGAGAGAGACAAGGAGTAATAGGACAAAACTCAGGAAGAATTGTGCCCTGAAGCCAAGGAAGGGAGGCAACAGTAGGCCGTCATGCAAGTGCTGCTCAGAAGTCAACTAAACTAAAGACTAAGGAATATTGATTGGATTTAGGAAGGTAGAGGTGACCATGATTAGAGCTGATTTGGTGAAGAGATGGGGAGTAGGCTATACCTGAAACCGGGCGGGGGGGGGGGGGAGAGGGTGTCTCACCCCCAGCCTTTATTTGCTATTATTTTCAATCTCTCCTCTTTCCATTTACAGTTCAAATACATTATTTCCCCTCCCTGTTCACTGTCAGATGAATCAAAAGTTCACACTTTCCATTTTTACCTCTCTTTACTCTTCGTACCACTGCAACTGGACTTCTGATCTCATTACATTTTTATTGAATACCACATTCATTTTGTATTTGTCGTCTCGGTGCCCAAAATAGTTGCAAAATTTTACCAACTCCTAATTTTCATCAAAGGAGATCTCAGCGCCAAGTCCTAGATCCTGGTCTTAGTTCTCTCATTGGCCAATCACCTTCGGAGAATGGATAATCAAGGGAACATGTGCTGATCAGGCCAGGGGAAGGCAAAGACAATGTCAAGTTAAAGATCACAGAAGTCCTTTATCCTACTTGAAGAGTCTGTCTGAATGTCTATGGGAAAAAAAAATTTTGGCTGGCCCCAATCAGTCCTTGCTCAACAGCAAACTTAAGAGTTTGGGATTCAGAGCCAGTTGAGTTGGGATTCAGAGCCAGCTTGGCTCTGCAGCTTACCTGCTGTGTAAACTTGGACAAGGTGCTCAACCTCTCTGAGACTCATTTTTTATTCATGGACAAAACAAACATAAGAATAGATACCTCAAAATATGGTTGTAAGGGATTAACCGTTCAGTTTAGTGTCTAACTCCCATTAAGCAATAAATGCATTTTGATAGTGAATGCAGTGGGCCCAGCAGACAGAAAGAAGAATAATGAAATGCAAATGGACAAGATGGCACTGGTTTCCAAAGTCACCCCTAATTCCCAAGTATTTGGGCTTTTCTATCCTGGCCCCTTGAAAGAACTTTTAAATTCATTACACTTTTCAATTCATTCACTATGGATTGTGTCTTCTTTGATCAATATTGTACTCTTCTAAAAGGGGGCTTGTTGAGTTGCTTTTTAAAATTAAATACTCCCAAGTTTTTACTGTTCAGCTTCTATTCAAATAAAAACAAGTAATGAGATGAGTTATAAAACAAGGAGAATATATATTACGGGAGCTGGCTGATTTTGTCTAGGGCTAGGCAGATAAAACAAACATTAGAAAAACAACAAAGCATGCCCTAGTACTTTTCCCTAGGTAAAAGAACCAAAATAGACACTGAAAATGTGCATCATTCATTCATTCATTCATTCATTCAACTAATCAGTCCTGAACACTTACTTAGTAATAGGCCCTAGGCTAGGATCAAACCAAAAGAATCAGACTTTGTTGTTGTTTTTAAACTCCCATCCTGCCAGATACAGCACTGACTCACTGTTTACAGTAGAAGTAGAGTCAACAGATTGGATGCCAGAGAGAAGAGGTGTGATTTATGCATGGATTTTCTGCAGTTTGGTACAAGGAGACCATAAAATCACTGCATGGAGATTTTCACATCCAGTTCATTATCCACCTAGTGCCAAGTTAATAGCAACACAAGTGTCATTCAGAAAAAGTTCTCCATCCTGTAGCATCACCAATAAACTCAGGAGAAGAATAGTAGTAATGATTGCAATGATGATGTAAACCTTTACCTTTCGTATTTAAAAGCAGGGCATAGGGCCACCTGGGTGGCTCCATCGGTTAAGGGTCTGACTCTTGGTTTTGGCTCAGGCCATGACCTCATGGTTTCCTGAGTTCGAGCCCCGCATCAGGCTCTGCGCTGGCAACGAGGAGCCTGCCTGGGTTCCTCTCTCTTTCCTTTTCTCTGCCCCTCCCCAACTCACGCTGTCTCTGTATCTCTCAAAAATAAATAAATAAAAGCAGTGCACATGCATTAATGTGTGTTATCTCTTTTGCCCTGGTAAAACTTCATGAAAAGGACACTAATGTCATCCCCATTTTACAGACAAGGACACTAAAGCTAGCATGGATTAAGAATTTTGTCTAGACGTTTAGGTGGCAGATCTGAGACCTAAAAGCATGTGGTCTATGGTATAACTCCCCTTTTAAAATTAACATACTTTACAATTTACCATTTACAATTTAACTAACAAAATTTAAAAACTAGTTCTGGGTCTAAGAACTTCTACATCTACGTACCCTGTCCGCTGACTCTTTGCAGGTCATAATGATCCCTACAAATCAAGTGTGAAGCTCCCCTTTCTCTCCCTAGCATTTTTTTCTTTTTTTTAGTTGCTCTGCAAAGCAGCATGGGTACCCGGCTCATTTTTCATCTTCCAAAACTAGTCTTGCCTATCGCCTCTCCAGGCAGGGGAGCCCCATCTAATTGGCCCTCAAGAGCTTTCTGCAAATTAATCATTCTGAATCCCGAAGCTCAGCAAAAAGTTTCTCATTCTACGCTGAGTGCAACAACTATTTCTGGCTCCAAAAGAATGTTTTCACTCACTGCCACAAGGGCCTGTGAGAATAGCCAAGAGGAAATGGCAGGACTGTTCTTAACTGTGAGGTCATCTCAGGCTGGTGGCCCAGAGACCTAAGGAAAAAGAATATTCTTTCCTTAGGGTAAGACTGTCTAGCTATAAACTTGTTGTTTTATTGTACCTATTGTTATTTCAAGGACAGTCTCATCTCCCTATGGAGCTTTATTTGCCCTTCACGAGTCATTTGGAATTTTCACTGAGATACGGCCCTAGTTAGCTAAGCACTGGATTCCTGCACTAGTTGGGGGTTACTTCTTTAAGAAAAGATCTAATCATTTCATGCCTAGGGCCTATATGCTCTGTGAACTTCTGAACACCAGTAAAAACCACAAAGATCCTACCTTCTGCTCAGCATAGGCTGTTGTGTCTTCACCCCAAGAATATTCTTGATTTAAATGTTAATAAACTTTTCAAAGCATTTATTATATGCCAGCCTCTATGCTAAAAAGTCACATATGCTATTGCTATTATATTCCTCATAAGAACTCTTGGACAGGAGAATTCCTGTTTTCATTTTACTGCTGAGAACATGGTTAAGTAACTTGCCCAAAATGTTGGTAATGTCTGAAGTTGGGTGATGGGTACATGACAGTTCATGGTACTAGTTTCTCTAATTTTACTTATAATATTTTTCATGATATAACGTTATCATTGCTATTGCTCTTACATTCAGTTTCCCAAGGCTGTGGTTTCAAACCCAAATCTATTAAGCCTACAAAGCCTAAGCTCTTAAACGTAACCATACTGTTGACTATTGCCCAGTTGAAAATGTTAGCCAATGTTCACTTGATGCCAAAACAACTTCCTAGAAAACCAAAACCCAAACCGAAACAAGTTAGTCCATTTCGTGTACTCGGCAGCAGGCAGCCATCCTAAAATGACTCTTTGACAGAAATTTCTGGGTGAATCACATTACAAAAAGCATTTCCTAGGTGAAAATGACTTGACTGTTTTTCTCAGACCAATCCAAACCGCATGCTCACCATGGATGAACTTTATTCATTTATTTATTTCCCTTGCATTCCATTTGTGGTATGAGGAGCCCCTTCTTACCAGACACAGCAGGCCCAAGAACAGCTAACGTGGCATCTGGCTGCAATTCCAGCATAAAACGAGCACTGCATTTGCTGTTTCCTGGTTATTTATCCCTCATAATAGAAACTCATCTCAAATAATGATCGGGGGGATCTTTGGGACTGAGTTTAGATGATTCTTTTTATTAAACACCTAACAGCAATACACAAGTCATGTTTCCATAACCAATCATTATTGACTTTATGGCTTCATGCTTTTGTTTCTTAAAATGACATGAAAACTCATTTGTAGGTAAAAGCAGTGAGTTTATTTTCTCTTGGTAGACTTTTATAAGCCTCTGTGATGCATTCTGCCATCCTCAGATATTGAGAAACTAGGCCTAGGATTTACTCTGGCACCAATTCTCTAACAACGTTTATGAACAACTTCTAGCCCCAACTGTTAGAGACCTGACTCTCGTGCCTTCCTTATTTCATTATGTCTTTGAGGAAACAAGATTCCTCCCTCTTGCCAAAGTTTGGTTTAAGTGATCTTCAGACGTGCCTGAGGAATAGTTTCTGGAGAAGCATGGAGTTCTGGGAAGCATCAACCATCTGTCAGGCGGTGGGGGAAGCATTATTTAGTTTGTAAAAAGAAGAAAAAGGAACTCCATTGAGCTTAAGAACATAAACTGTGGTGGTGGGGTGGGGGGAAGGTTATTGGGTTGTGTTCTTTACTTATCACTAAAATGGCTTATTCAGATAAATCTTCTCAGGGGAGTCCCCTCTGATGCTATGGTTTCTGAACATGAGGAAAACATTTTGATCCACTGAAAACGCTGAAAAAGAAGTTATATTAAGAGCCATTTTCTTGGTCAAGTCTGTTATTGCATAAATATTCGTATCTAAGTTATTTAAACATTGCAAAAAATATTAAAAGGCCTATCTACCTCTTGTTAAAATAGATGACTAAAAATTGACATATCTGAGCTAACTTTATTTTGGCACTAGGAAGGTAAGACCAAAAGGTGATCAAAGATTCACTCCCATTCCATGCCCACCCCAGCCCTGACCCCCGACTCCCAGTGAATTTAAGGCAACATGTCCTTTGTAATTCTCAGGTTTGATGTTTTAACCTAGGAGTTTTTATGCTTCTCAAACTCTACATCCCATTTCTATGATAAATATTTGGTAACACAGCCAATGTACGCATACAATTGGAAAAATATTAACAAGATCACCTCACTATAATATAGAAGAGAAACAAAGAAAACTCATTTAAATGGACTACTAATAAGAAGAAGCTAAATTAACACATTTTAAAATAGAAGCACTCAGGCACGATTACACTGAAGACACCTACTGCTGCTTCACCTACTTTCATTAAATCACCTTGGATTTAAGAAAAGTTACAGTATTCACAGAATGTGTCTATTCTTTCCCTTTCAGTCACAGGGTAAAAGTATGAAGTTCTCCCTTGTCCAGCAAGAGAGCAGATGCAGAAATGAATACGAGAGGCGCTAATGTACAGGAGGAGACAAACGCCCCCAGCGGGCGTTTCGTCTCCGTATTTATTGAGCCTACAAGATATTACCCACGTGGTGAGAGTGAGGAAAACAAGAACTTAACACACATGAATGTGGAGAAAACAATCAGATAGTAATCATTAACTTCTGTGTGTAAGAAGCAAAGGGTCTGGGGGAGTCGAGTGGAGTTTGTGATCAAAGCACAATAGTATATTGGCGTCAGATGGAAAGTGATTTTACTCGTGATCTCATTACAATAGCTGGATACCTAGCCTGGGGGCTTTCACCCCAATGAGGCGGCCTTCCGCCCTAAGCTTTTTTCTAACCCATTTATATAAGTAGAACCTATTTCCCCACACCTTTCCATCACACATTTTGAAATGAGAACTAAAGAACATTCACATATACATGCGTGGAGTTCCCATGAGTATGACAGTTACAAACTCAAAGTGAAACTCAATCCCAAATTTTCACAAGTGGGATTGTTACTAGTGATATGATTTTCTGAAATGGTGAACAATGCTTAGAAAAACCCTGAAACCTACTCCCTGTAGTTACAATCCCAGAAAATGTAATAATATTAAACCATCTATCTATTAACATCTAACATCTATCATCTACCTAAGATAATCATATGTAGGTTTTTCAGCCCAATGAATGTCCAGCAGGATATCTGAAAGTCATACAAGACTCAAGTACATTTCCTATCTTGTGTGTTTATCGCACTCATAACAGGATGCCTAGCACCCCCAGATGCCACCCACTAAATGCCAGTAGCAGCTCCCCAGTTGTGACAATCTAAATCATCCACACAAATTTCCAAACGCCTCCTGGTGATTGTGCTCCCTTTGAGGACCAATGTCTGATGAAAACACCAGTGCTTTCCTGTATAATTTGTACTGTGGTTCCTACAAGGGATGACCTATTCTCACCTTTTTCCTAGATACAAGCTTCATCTCTTTTAGAGCTCACTAAATTCATTCCCTCATGTTAGACCTGGCCGGCCACTAACTCCTCTAGCTGGACCAGATGTCTCCTGCTTCTGAACTCCTGTTACATGGATTATCTGGAGGGCACACATCAATGAGTAATTATCTGCTAGCCCATGCTGATATTTGAAAGCTTCATATGAAGGTGTCTTATATCTCTAAATCAACTGCAAATTCCTTACAAGCAGTCTTTTCAGTATTTCTATTAACACAGTTCTTTAGAGGCACTTGTGGACTGAGGTTGAGTTAAGAAAGCTAAAAGTCTGGACAAGTGGATTTTATACTTTTTGGATTTGTGAAGATGCAAACTTGGAGCATTCCAGACAATACCTCAAACTTCTAAGTATTCCACCTGAATGTCATTCCCATAGTACCAATTCCACCTGCTTCCTATTCCCAAGGGCCTGGCATTCTCACTCATTTTGAACTTATTTCTGTAGTTCTCAGAAACCAATCTCTCTGCTTTCTCACGGGTAGTGAATACCATCTGTGTCAAAATCAACCAAAGATACATGTTAAAAATAAACTAAAACAGACAAAACAAAAAAACCAATATTGGGTGCTATCACCTGGAATCTATGCTTTGAGAAACACTGCTTTATAATATAAGCTAATTCCTTCATCATGAAACAATTCATCCATGAACGTAAACAGGACTTTTATATTAAATAGGAATCCAGTCAAAATGGTAAGGCGGCTTCTAAGTCCAACTTAAAAATATTATAGACCATAAATCTCATGAAAGCCAAGGTCAACGAGTGTTAATCGTTTCGGCAGTTGACTTTTGGTGATACTGTCTACTTTATTTCATGGTTTCCGCATTTGGCTTTTGTTCATTATTTCATCAGTGTTCTACCTATGTGATGCATCATTTTGCTGGTCAAAATCTATATTTCATTCCCTGATGTACTCAAATATATGCAGGTGAAAAAAAAATTCATGTCAAAAGTCCTTCGGGAGACAGTTTCTCAGGGGGAATAAGTCTAGAACGGGTAATACCCTGCAATGCATTCTTCTGCTGAATTAGAGACTCCAAGGAGGGCAATGACTGTCTCTCCTCTTTACTCCTATCTTCCTTTTCCTTGCTTGAGCCTGATCCATATTGGACAATTGATAAAAATGAATGAATGAAACATTCATATAAAAATACATTGACTGGAGCGCCTGGGTGGCTCAGCTGGTTAAGCATCTGACTCTTGATTTCAACTCAGATCATGATCTCATGGTTCATGGGATCGAGCCCCGTGTCGGGCTCTGTGCTTACAGTGTAGAGCTTGCTTGGGATTCTCTCTCTTCCTTTCTCTCTGTCCCTCCCCTGGTTGTTCTCGCTCTCTCTCTCTCTCAAAAATAAATAAAGTTAAAAAAAAAAAGCAAAATAAAAATATATTGACTGAAAAATATATATATTGACTAGAGCATTAAAAATTAATGATAAGTGATAACTCATTCATCTGATAACTATTTGTGCATTTCCTAACTGTGTGGCTTTAGCTCCATGGGGATCATACCCCTGGTTGTCAGAAGTCAAACTACCTAATAATCACAACAGCTACAGTTATGGAGTATTTAATCTCTGCCAGGCATTGTGTTGAATCTTTCAAAGATATTATCTCATTTAATCCTTACAGCAACCCCAAAGAGGAAGGTACTAGTTTCCCATTTGGAGAAACAGGACAACTAAAGCTTAGAAAAGTGAAGCATTTTCCCACTTATAAGCCGAAGAAGCAGAATTCCAGGCCAGCTCCATCTGCCTCCAAAGTCTGTACTCTGAATCACGCCAACCCTCTGTTCTGTGTTGGGGGGATAGGAGATGTGGATACATAAAAGACCATGATCAGAGAGCTGGAGGTCACAGGGACAAACAAGATGAGGTGTCAAGGAGCTAATAAAAGGCATCCTTGACGGTTCAGAGCCAGAAGAAGGGATGGAAGGTGGCGATGGAGGTGTGGGGAATGAGGTCACCCTTGGAAGAGAATGGAATGTCAAATAAGAGAGGGTATTCTGGGGCTGGATGCCAAGCAGGAGGCAGCGCTATGCCCCCTCACACACAGGTGGGGCGGAAACCTCTGGAAAGGAAAGAGACTATGTGACTAAGGAGCTTGTAAGCGATTCAGCTGGAAGCAAACAACACAAGGAGAGCCCACACAGATGCCTGCTCTGATGCCTCATGAGTTTACTGCAAGCAACTCACATGCACCTCACGCACACAGACCGCCTGTCTTTTCCAGCTCAGCCAACCAAACCCTATGAGTCATGCCCTGGCCCCTCACATCTGTTCTTAGCTGGCGGTTTGCAGCTACCCAAAAGGAGGGCAGGTGAAAGATGAAATTACCCATTTGGGTTTCATTGCAGGCTGGATCAAGTGTAATCGTTGATGGAGAAACCTCTATCAGGCCCAGTTTGGAGGGTCACCGAGAAATGGATTACAGCTACAGAGAGTTTATGTGACCCATCGGTACCGGGTGCAGGTACAGGGGATTTGAGGCCATGGCTTACGGTGAACACTCACCCTGTGGTCCTTGTCCCTTCGCTGAGTCTAGAGAGCCACTGATGCCATTTCTTCTCCCTGCTTCCTCCCTGTGAAGATGGGGCCTTCGGTCTCTGTCCTCAGTGCTGTCTGTTCGACGGAAGTGGGTAGGAGACTCAGTGCATTTACCAGGAGCGAGTAGGAGCGTGCCCCTGTCAAGCTCTGTGCAGCAAGGTAGATCCCTCACTCACTGAGAAGTGACACACACCCTCCACTAAAACTCTCCAAATCAAATTTGACACAAAATGAAATGGTTAAATGCTTAGAGAAAAGGGATCACACCTCTATGTCAGGCCCAGTACCAGATATTTTATATGGAATCATCTTGTGTAATGATGATCATACCCACCCCATGAGGTTGGCATTATGTCCCCTTCACAGATGAGAGAACTGAGGCAGAGCAGAGATAAATACATACAGTTCTGCTCTAAAGGTTTTTGTTCCAACATAATTGATGTTTTAGGAAACAATTTGAACCTAATGTGAATTTGTGATTTTCACGTTTGCTCATGCTTATTTGTCACTGCAACGCACACCGGGTGGATGCAGAAACTGCACTTGGCTGAACTGGGCTCCATGGAAATGCACAAAACACATACTTGCATTTCCGCCATCCACCTTCAGGTCACCAACGGTTATGAACCACACCATCCCTGTCTGCCGCCGCAATTTTCTGTCCCATTTCAGATAACCCGGCTTCCACCTGCTTCACAAATGCCCACAAGTTGCAACCCTTTCAATGCCCACTGCTGCAAGCAAATTCAAGATGTTTTTCAAGGCTAAGTGCAATATTTATTGTCATATTTATGTATTTCCCAGCTATCTAACAAGCGTAAACTACCATTTAGACTCCTAAATACTGACAAGTTTTTGTTTTGTGTCCCTTGCTTCATTTTCCCCATAAGCTCCGTGGTTCTTATTGCCTGGTTTTGCAAAGCACAGTGATTTTCAGAAACACATATGTTGTATTATAGCATTATTATTTGTAACTTGCTTGAGATCTCATGGCCAAGTAGTGGCCCAGCAGAGATTCAGATGCCATCTGCTAAGGGACCCATCCTACCTTCTTAACCCCTGTATTTTACTGCTTTGACATGTATCATCTGTTCTAATCTTCACAGAGGCCTTAAGAGAACCTTTTGATTCACATTCTTAACCTGAAGAAATTGAGATTCAGAATGTAACTCGCCTAAGGAAAGCTTGGACCAAGTTGACCATAAGGGATAAGTCTGAAATTCACACTCAGGTCTGTTTCCTTCAAAGTACTTACCCAGGTCAGGATTCCAGCAGTGTGTATAAATGGCAAGAGTTTTTGGGGAAGGGGTAATGCCACAGGTCTAAACAGCTCTTCACTGATATTTCACTAATGCAACTCTCTTCTGCCAGCCGAAGATAGGTCCTCAAAATTTGAATCGCTATCTGAACTATTTATCTATTCACTCTCTTTTGTTGTTCTTTTGTTCATTCATTCCTTCATCAAGTATTTATTGAGCAGTATTGATGTTCTCTCCATCTGAAATGCTCAATTCGAGTACCTCACATTGACGTCTTACCTTAGACATCACCCTTAGAGCCGCCTTCCGTAATCTATGCCCCACCAGACCAAGTAGGAGGTTCCTTGACTGAGAGCATCCTTTGTCAACTTGTACTTTGCTAGTACTTACCACTGCCAAAGGTGGCATGATTACCTGTAAAGAGTTCTTTGATCATCTATCCCCATGTGACGGTAAGCCCAATGAGAGCAAACCACATTTGTCTTTTTTTTTTTTTTTTTTCATGTGTATCCCCACCACTCAGTGCCACACTACAAACAGAGTAGGAGCTCAATAAAGGCTGTTTTACTGATAGCCTTGGACCTGGCACTGATATAAAAAGAAGCCCAGCGTTACAGAGAACATCTTCATCCCAGACAGGCGCCTCTTCAACAGTTAAAGTTTTACAGGTTATTGAAATTCTTGCACTGGAAGGATATATCCAGGCAGTGTGTGCACAGAAGGACTGTAAAGAAAAAGTAGCTGACAGACAGAAAACTGATCCACAACAGCTTCTATAAACGGACCATGAAATCATCAGGTTCCTTGGTCTTTTATTTGTTTCTGGATGGAATCCCAGGCAGGGAAGATAACCTTCACCTCAGAACAATGTGGCGCATCATATGTAAATGTAATGAGATGATGAATTATTCCAATGTCATTATGCCCATGATTTATGGGGAGACATTATCTGCTAAAAGCCTGGGCTGAAAGAATATTGATTTCACTTTTACCGAGACAGCCATTTAAAACTTTTTAAAGACAGCGAATGATTGTTTAAAAGACCAACTTCAAAAAGGCCAGTTTCCAACCATTTGGTGGGGAGGGGAATGGAGAGGAAGCACAGATGATGATGCAGCGACTTTAAGAGCCAGTTGGACACAGTTAGCCCCTCTCACTCCATCATCTCCTGGAACACCTTGCACTTCTCTTTTGTAGCACTTGGCTGCACGCACAGGGCTTTAGACCAAATTCTGCTTTGGGACCACTTCTGGGTTTAAAGCTGAATTTTGTTCCTGGGCAAATAATTTTCTTTATCCTTCTCACCCAATTTATTCTGAAATCCAGAAGCAGCGGGTTGATGACATTTGGTAGCAGCAGTGATGGTAGGGAATTTTCTTTTCTCCTTTAAGTCAAATAACGCAATTTTCTAAATCACACGCTATCATGCTGATAGTAAGTTATGCTTTCCCCAGAATATAGGGAGAGCATATGTGGTGAATTTTTCAAAAGGAGGATATGACAGTATGGAACAGGATGGTGGATTTGGGTCTAAGTTAGTGAATCTGAACAAATATTTTCTTGTCCTCTATATCATCTTATATTCTATAGTTGGATTTTTCCACCATGCAAAAGGAAGGAAAATTAGTATTTCCGAGTATCTTCAACATGCTAGGCACTTTTAACCATGTTTTATTTAATCCCCCAGCAAGTTTCTAATATAGTTATTGTTGTCTTCATTTATAGATAAGGCAACTGAGGCCTGGAAATGGTAAGTCTAAGGTTACAGTAACAGGTGACAAAGCCTGAATTTGTACCCAGTACTATTTGATTCTTAAGCCTCTTGCTCTTTCCAGGACCTTCTCTGCATCTCAGTTCATAATATCATGTGTCCTCACCAAGGAGGAAATTTTAGTCTTCATACTGTGTTGTTTTAAGTTTGGAATTAGCAACCAACTCTTTCTTTTGGTCTATCTGGTTAATTAGGCATAACATTCATTCCTCATCTCTCCATACTTCTGGTCAGCTGAGATGGATACATAGAAAGATAGGTAGATGGACACCTGGGTGGCCCAGTCATTTAAGCATCCAACTCTTGCTTTGGCTCAGGTCATGATCTCACGGTTTGTGAGTTAGGGAGAGCCCGTTTGGCATTCTCTTTCTCCCTCTCTCTCTGCCTCTCCCTCGCCTGCACTCTTGCAGGCACTTGCAGGCACACTCACTCTCTCTCTCAAAAGAAAATTAAATAACTTTTAAAAATTAAAACAAAGATCGGTAGAAAGATGGATGGATGGATCTAGATGTAGATCATCAACTCGAGTCACATGTTGGTCCTCCATACTGAACATTAATTCATTTTTTTCAGGTCAGACTTCTCTGCCACAAAATGAAAATCCTGAAGCTAAAGAAGACCTTAGAGAGAATCTCTTCTGGGAACCACAAATTGGTGATGAGCTAAATTTGACACCAGGCATGTTTTTGTTGTTGGCATTCATGGATTGTTCTCTTTTGGTTGGTATATTCTCTTATGTATATAAAGTTATTGATTTATAATTCATATATTATGCAACGCACCCATTTAAAATGTACAATTCATGGGGCACCTGAGTGAGTCAGTCGGTTGAACAACTGACTCTTGATCTAAGCTCAGGTCTTCATCTCAGGGTCATGAGTTGAAGTCCTGCACGGCTCCATGCTAGGCGTGAAGCCTACTTTAAAAAAAAAAAATGAGATCATGCCATTTAAGACAACATGGATGGACCTAGAGGATCAATTTGAGTAATGCCATTTTAATAATATAAGTCTTCCAACCCATGAACATGAAATGAGTTTTCATTTATTTATGCCTTCTTTAATTTTAGCAAAGCCTTATAGTTTTCAGAGTATAAGTTTTGCATTGCTTTGACAAATTTAGTCCTAAGTATTTTGTTCTTTTTAATGCTAATGTAAATGGAATTTCATTTCTTTTTTTTTTTTTAAGTTTATTCATTTCTTTTGGAGGGGGAGGGGGAGGAAGAGGAGAGAGAGAGGGAGACAGAATCCCAAGAAGGCTCCACACTGTTAGTACTGAGCCCGATGTGGGGCTTGAACTCACAAACTGTGAGATCATGACCTGAGCTAAAGTCAAGAGTCAGATGCTCAATGGACTGAGCCACCCAGGCGCTCCTGGGAATTTCACTTTTTAATCTTATTTTTACTTAGTCCATTGTTACTGTATTTACATCCAATTGACTTTTGTATGTTGATCTTTGTCCTGCAAACTTGAACTCACTTATTAGCTTTAATATATATTTTTTATTCTTTAGAGTTTTCTCTATAAATTAGATCATCCCACCTGCAAACAGAGATAGTTTTACTTCTTCCCTTTTAATTTGGATGCCTTTAAAAAAAGAGAGAGGAAAACCCAGAAGCCGACTTTTAACTATAGAGAACAAATTGATAGTTATGGGGCGGTGGGGGGGGGGGGGGTAAGGGAAACAGATGATGGGGATTAAGCAGTGCACTTGTTGTCATGAGCACCTGGTGATGTATGGAATTGTTGAATCACTATATTGTACACCTGAAACTAATATTACACTGCATGTTAACTGGGATTTAAATTTAAAAATTTAAAAATTTAAAAAATATATACATATACATATATATGTATGTATATATATGCCTCATCTGAAAAAGAGAAGAAATTTGGATGCCTTTTATTTTTCTTGCCTAATCTTCCTGACTAAAATCTCAAACCTAATGTTAAATTAAAGTGGCATAAATGGACATTCTTGTCTTGTTCCTGATCATGGGGAAAAGGTTTCAGTCTTGCCTTTAAGTATAATGTTAGCTATGGGTATATTGTAGCTATCCTTAATCACTGAGAAAATTTTGTTCTTTCATAGTTTATGAAGTTTTTTTTTTGTCAAAAAGGAGTGTTGGATTTTGTCAAATGCTTTTTCTGCATTTATTGAAATAATTATATGGTTTTTTGCCCCTTGTGCTATTGATAGAGTATATTGCATTAATTGATTTTTAAATATTAAGCTAAACCTGTGTTCCTAGGATAAATCCCACTTTGTTATGGTGTATACTCCTTTTTCTGTATTGCTGGATTCAATTTGATAGTATTTTGTTGAAAATGTTGTATCTCTATTCATAAGAGATATTAGCTGTAATTTTCTTTTCTTGTGATGTCTTTGTCAGGTTTTCATATCAGTATAATACTGGACTCACAGACTGAGTTAAGAAATGTTCCCTTTTTTTTTTTTTTTTTTTTTTTTGAGAGACTTTGTGAAGAATTGGTATTGATACTTTAAAATTTTGCTGAAATTCATCACGGAAGCCATCTGGTCCTGGGCTTTTCTTGTTATAGGTTTCTAATCTGAGTTCCTATATCTTCTTGAGTCAGTTCTTATGCTTTGTATTTTTCAAGGAATTTTTCCATTTCATCTTGGTTATCTAATTTGTTGACATATAGTTGTTTGTAATATTCTTTTGTAATCATTTTTATTTCTTTGAAGTTATTAGTATTACCCCCTCGTTCATTATCTATTTAGCAATTTGTCTTCTCTCTCTCTCTCCCTCTTCCTCTTCCTCTCTCTCTCTCTCTTTTCTTGAGCAGAATGCTAAATGCTTATCAATTTTGTTCGGTTTCTCTAAGAAACCTGGGCGTGTACACAGTCAACCCAGGTGACAGTGTTTTCTGCAGGAATCTCTGTTTCTTTCTCTGAGCTTTCTCTTAAACTGACTGCCTCTGTTGGTATCACACCCAGATGTTGGGCTACACTAACTACTGACTTATTGCTCTACTGTTTATTGGCAATGTTCTCCAGCGTAAGTTGCTTCAGGGTATGACACAAATGAATTCAGGCCCCTTCATGAAGTCCTCTGGGGGAATATGTGTCCCAAATGAGTCTTCAGCATTATAGTAGCAGCTCAGGACTGTAGCAAAACCTACTTACTCCTAACTGACATGCCGTGATCGATCCTTGATTCAGTGACTTGTGGTCACCCAAGTCCTCTCTTTGCAGACAAGGAAACAGAGACATAGAAAAAGGAAATAACTTATCCAAGATCACCTCACCACAAAGCATGGGGCTCAGGAGCCAAGTTTTGTAACTGCATGTCATCTTCCCTCGTCACTTCACATTCACTTTACTATTTTCAAAGTCAAATCTGAGCAGACGTTAAATATTTACGGTAACTTGGCTACAAACATAGCTGTAGGTCTTCATTTTTCCCTGACTCAGGGCCTCCTACAATGTGACTTTACGGCAAAAGTCCCATTTTCTTATTGCTTGAATGTGAACTGGCATTGCAAGTTTCTTTGACCAATAAAATGTGGTGGAAGTGAGGTGGTTCCAGATTCTAGTGTGGGCCTCAAAAAGCCTTATGGCTTTGGCTTTCTCTTGGAACCTTGAAACATGGGAATGAGTCTAGCATAGCCTGTTGGAAGGTAAAAGACATGGTCCACTCCATGCATTACCCCAGGGCAAAAACCAGACAACCACCAGAGATGTAAGGGAGGCCATTCTAGACCAACCAGCTCTGGCCAACCTGCCAGCTGGTCACAAACACATGAACAAGCCAGCCAATGCCAGCCAAGTCTAGCTCAGATCAGCAGAACTGCCCAGCTGACCTATAGACGCCTGAAGAGTGATAATAAATTATTATTGCTCAAGCCTCTCAGTTTAGAGGAGTTTGTTACCATAGTTCATTGATAAAGCTGCCAAAAAAGAACAGCATCAAAATGTGCCACAAATATAAGCAGTCTTGGGATTATATGAAATTTTGAAATATCTCTACTTTGGACCTCATCTAAATGTGATACACATAAACTAGTGATATGCAGGATACTTTAAAAATAACACAAAGAAGCCTTAAAATTTCTAATAAATATATGTTTAGACTAATAGAAAACACTAGTTTTCTATGAACAATAGTCATAAAAAGCTTTTGCCTTGAATAAGCTTTTTAAAGCAAAAAAGTATCCCAACTTAAAGATAATAAGTAAACAATGGTACAGGCGGTAGGCAGAAATAGTACAATATGTGAAGCAGAAGCAGGGAAAGAAAAGGAATGCCTGAGGTTTGGGAAACACTGTAGTAAGGCAAGTGACCTGAACTTGGCTGTGGCATCTAACGTTTAACCCAAGTGCTTTACCTGAGTATTTGGCAATCCTTAGAGAACACTGGCCTGAAGGAATTTATCTTCTAAGTGTGGGATGAGCATGAGGCATATTGATGTGATAAAGAAAACAGTTTTGTCTGATAATCCAGTTTTGTAGACCTAGGTCTATATCTCTATATGGCAAGTATGTATACAGACACACATTACTTAGTGTTTACACAGGGTCTTATCTGAAGATCTCATTACCCTTCACAGGCTTTAATTAAACCCCACAATACCCCTGATGAAACAGCTATTATTTTAGATGGGTAAATTGAGACACCCTTAATCAAGGCTCCTCAAACTGATGAAACAATCTGCCTACAGACAGGCAAGAAGTGATTATCTAAGCTGTGAACAGAAGCTGCTAGTCTTTCTCTTAAGTTCCAACTCTTCCACTTTACTGCAGAGCCTGAGGGAGGAGAAAATTACCTCTTTTTAACCGTATCTTAAAGCAAGGTAAGCTTGTCTCTCTCCCTGGGCCTTATTCATATTATAGTAGGGAAGAACAACTTGCTTGCCTTTTTTGTTTGTTTTTGGTAACACGTAAGTTCCTTATCCCTTCCCATGGAAAGTATCCCAAACAAAGGTCTTTTTCAGAAGTGTTCTGGAATGATCTACCTATTGCATTAAGACAGACACCAAGACTCTCTGCTTTTAGGGAGTATTTTAATCCCTTATCATAAAACGCTTTGTCAGTGTAAACAAGCTTGAAGCTGTCCATGTTCCCTGCCAGAGGTAATGATCCATGGCCATGCATTATCTTTGGCTCATTTAGATTTCCTGGAACTGTGAATTCAAATCCTGCCAGGTCAGCTTAGGCTTTTATCCTTTCAAATTAGATAAATGGAGCAGAAGACAGTTTACCAAGTTGTATTGCTTGGCTAACACTTTGGAAAGCAAGAGTCTAATTTAAAGTTCTTGGGATAGTGATTCTTCACGAAAACTTGTTGACTTTCCCTCGTATCACAAGATCAAAGCTAAATGCTACTAAGTAAGCAGCTCTTTAAAAGGACTAATAGAAAGTGCTTAGAAAGTTTTGCCATATTTTTTTTGATAGAAACTATACTGTAAGTTGTCTAGGATATCAGATTATTTTTCCTGTGTTGCTTAACTTGAACTGTAACACATACACACACATACACACATTTGAATTGTTCTTAAGATATATTATTTACTTATATCTTTAGCTAGATGCACTTACTGACCTGGAACTAGTGACTCACAAAGGTTCATAGGAAACAGCCACTAGGAGTCACTGGGAGTGTAGGAAGAAGATCGTTCTGATTATGACCTTTCATATCATTTTTCTTGGCTTTGGAAAAATCTCTTGAACTAATCTGTATCTTAGCTTCCTCATATAAACTAAGGATGATAATTACTGACCAATTCATAAGCTACTATGAACATAATGTATGTGAAAGTATTTTGCAATCTATGGAGAATTATGAAGCTCTAATGGATTTGTTATTTATGGACTGATTCTTGGTAAACTCATTTATATGTTAATGTATGCTATCAAAGACCATCTGAAAAAATCATGTGCTACTGCTAAAGAAGTGTTTTTCTTTATTACTTTTAAATTTATTTTTGAGAGAGAGACAGAGCACCAACAGGGGAGGAGCAGAGAGAGAGAGAGACACAGAATCTGAAGCAGGCTCCAGGCTCTGAGCTGTTAGCACAGAGCCTGACACAGGGCTTGAACTGAAGAACTGCGAGATCATGACCTGAGCCAAAGCTGGACGCTCAACTGAGCCACCCAGGTCCCCCAAAACTCTTCCCGTGGTGGTTTGTTCAGCACACTACTTTGGTTGCAAGTAACAGAACCTTCAACTTACGCTGTCTTAAACAGAAAAGGGAATTGATTGGCTTGTGGCACAGCTAGATTCAGATGATGTCAACAATATACAATTGGGATAACAGAATTATTAATTTTGCTATGTGTGTTAATAGCACTGTAGGTATGCTTTTTAAAAGTCCTTCTCTGTTGGAGACACAACATAAGCAATTATGGAGAAATAAAATGATGTCTAAGACATTTTCTGCTTTGTGTCTCTGTGTCACAATTTGGTAGTTCTTGCAAATATTGCAAACATTTTCATTATTATATTTGTTATGGTGAATCCATAATCAGTGATCTTTGAGGTTGCTATTTTAATTGTTTGGAGCGCCATGAACTACACACATATAAGACGGTGAACTTAACCTATAAATATTTTATGTGTTTTGACTACACCACCAACCAACCATTGCCCCATATCTCTCTCTTCTCTTCTCTCTCTCTCTCTCTGCCCTCAGGCCTCCCTATTCTGTAAGACATACAAAACTATTGAAATTAGGTCACTTAACAACTGTATAGTGTCCTCTAGGTGTTCCAGTGAAAGGAAGTCACACATCTCTCACTTTAAATCAAAAGCTAAAATTAATTAAGCTTAGTGAAGATGGCACGTCAAAAGCTGAGATAGGTAGAAAGCTAGGCCTCTCATACCAACTAGCCAAGTGGTGAATGCAAAGGCAAAGTTCTTGGAGGAAATTAAAAGTGCTACTCCAGTGAACATATGAATAATAAGAACGTGAAACAGCCTTATTACAAATATGGAGAAAGTTTTAGTGGTCTGGATAGAAGATCAAACCAGCGACAACGTCTCCTTGAGCCAGAGCCTAATTCAGAACAAAGCCTTAACTCTCTTCAGCTCTATGAAGCTGAGAGAGGTAATAAAGCTATAGAAGAAAAGTCTGAAGCTGCCAGAAGTTGATTCGTGAGGTTTTTAAAAAACCCAAAACATAAAAGTGCAAGGTGAAGCAGCAAGTGCTGATACAGTAGCTGCAGCAAGTTATCCAGAAGATCCAGCTAAGAGAGTTCATGAAGGTGGCTAGTCTAAACAACATACTTTCAATATAGATGAAACAACCTTCTATTGGAAGAAGATGCCATCTAGGACTTTCATAGCTAGAGAGGAGAAGTCAATTTCTGGCTTTAAAGCTTCAAAGGACAGACAGGCTGACTCACTTGTTAAGGGCTAACGCAGCTGGTGACTTTAAGTTGAAGTCTACGCTCATTTACCGTTCCAAAACTCCTAAGGCCCTGAAGAATTAAGCTACATATACTCTGCCTGTGCTCTGTAAATGAAACAACAAATCCTGGATGACAGCACATCTGTTTACAACATGGTTTGCTCAACAGTTTAAGCTCAATGTTGAGACCTACTGCTCAGAAAAAATGATTCCTTTCAAAATACTACTGCTCATTGATGATGCACCTGGTTACCCAAGAGTTCCGATGGAGATGGACGATGAGGCTGATGTTTTCCTGCTTGCCAACACAACATCCATTCTGCAGCCCATGAATCAAGGAGTCATTTCAAATTTCAAGTCTCATTATTTAAGAAATACATTTTGTAAGGTTATAGTTGCCATAGATGGTGATTCTTCTGATGGATCTGGGTAAAATAAATTGAAAAACTTCTAGAAAGGGGACCATTGACATTTACGATGCCATTAAGAACATTTATGATTCATGGAAAGAGGTCAAATGTCAACATTAACTGGAGTTTGGAAGAAGGTGATCTCAACACTCGTGGAGGACTTTCAGGGGTTCAAGACTTCAGTGGGAAAGTAACTTCAGATGAGGTGGAAACAGCAAGAGAACTAGCACTAGACGTGGAGCCTGAAGATAGAAGTGAATTTGAGCAATCTCATGATAAAACTTGAGTGAATAAAGAATTGCTTCTCATAGACAAGCAAAGACAGTGGTTTCTTGAAATGGAATCTACTCCTGATGAAGATGGTAAGAAAACTGCTGACATGATAACTAAGGATTTAGAATATTAAACTTAGTTGACAGAGCAGCAGCAGGGTTTGAAAGGACCGACTCCAGTTTTGAAAAATGTACTGTTGTGGGTAAAATGCTATCACATGCTACAGAGGAAGTATTTGTGAGGGTCAATCAATGTGGCACACTTCATTATTGTCTTTTTTTTCTGAGAGAGAGAGCACGCGCACTTGTGCATGTATCACATGTGTGCATGAGCAGGAGAGGGGCAGAGAGAGAGAGAGAGAGAGAGAATCCCAAACAGGCTCTGTGCTCAATGCTGAGCCTTATGGGGGGGGGGGGGAGGGGGGCTTGATCTCACAGCTGTGAGATTATGACCTGAACCGAAATCAAGATTCAGACGCTTAACCCACTGAGCCACCCAGGAGCCCCTATTGTTGTCTTATTTTAAGAAATTGCCGCAGCCAACCCAACCTTCAGGAACCATTACCCTGGTCAGTCAGCAGCCATCAACACAGAGGCAAGACCATCTACCAGCAAGACTAACAAAGCACTAAAAGCTCAGGTGATGGTTAACATTTTTTGAGATAAAGTATTGTTTAATGAAGGTATATACATTGGTTTGTTGTTGTTGTTGTTTTTCAGACATAATGCTGTTGCACACTTAAGAGACTACAGCACAGCTTAAACATAACTTTTATATGTGTTGGGAAACGAAAAAATTCATTCGATGTGCTTTCTTGCAATATTCACTTTTTTTGTGATATTTACTTTATTGTGGTGGCCTGGAACTGAACCCGTGGCATCTCCGAGGTATACCTATATTGCTGAAATGTAGATAACTGCTAAACCCACATGATGGGCATAAGTCAGAGTGGGAAGTTCATTATACTTAAGCTCTCTACTTTGATGTATATTTGAAAAGATTCAGAACAGTTAGTTATAATATAGGATTTTCAGATGCCATCACCAGGCATTAGTTAGCGCTTCTCCGTCCTCAGCTCTGCTTTCCTCACCTGTCTGTGTCCTCTCTGAGATGAACTCTCTCCTTTGGTGATAAACACGGATTCTTGGGACTGACATCATTCTTAGAGCCAAAGACCCTTAAGAAACGACGGTGCCATCTTTTTCCTATTAGTGTTAGCAAAATTCCCAGAAGAGCCACATCTCCATTTCTGAATTAACTACCGTTGCCTAGGAAGAGAAGTTCTGACACGGCAGCCTAAAGAATGGAAGGCAGATGAGTGTGGTGATTACACTGTGCTCGACAACCTGAGTTCAGATCCCACCTCTGTCACTCACCATGCGGGACAAGTTCATCAACTTCTCTGGAACTCAGTTTTCTCATCTCTAAATTAAGGGCAATAATAAAAGTACTTCATGCTGTCATTATAAGAATTAGAAGGTTAGTATAGTTCAAGTGATTAGAACAGTGCCTGGAATGTAGTAAGTCCACTAATTCTAAATAAAAATATAGTATTATCTGCCAATCCCTGTAGTGCTAAAGATAAAGTCATTCCTAGCAGAACCATATGGGATGGGATGCCATAAATCAAAAAAAGTTACTTTCTAGGAGATAGGCTTATGAGAAGGCATACTGGTCAGACATAAACTCTACAAATCATAGATATCCCACCATCATATACACATGCTTCACTGCTGTAGCAAATTTTTCATTCATAGAAAATTCAAAGACAATCTTCATTCTAAAGCTGGTAAAATGACTTCAAATGCCAAATTAGAAGGGTGTAAACTGAGATCATTTTCCTAGATGTCATTTAAAACTCCTCCTAGGAGTATTCATTTACATGCAGACACAGCATTCATCAACATTAGTCCTATCTATTATAAAAGTCAGCTTGGTAAAACTTTAATGTAACATCCTCTGGTAATTGATCCTTGACCTAGAAACCTGAAGCTTCAAATCTTCTGAAAAACCCTTTAATTCAGATATTTCATTAACTCCAATATTTTTACAGCATCTTCTGCTGAGAAACCCATACTAGATTTTAAGCATATTGAAAGCAAGGACTTCATTATTCATCTTTTTTATTGCAGCATATCTGAGACAAAGTATTAATTTATTCAAGAAGTATTAATTGGCTCTCTGCCTGGCTCTGGTAAATTACAGAGATACAGTCTATGCCTTCACATATCAAATGTTTATGAGACAAAGAGGACAATGTGAGAAAGTACTAAGAATCCAGAAGGAGGATTGTTAGGCTAGAATTCCAGAGAGATTTGAGGTCTATCTTAGTCCAGGACTCAGGAATACTCTCCTATGGATAGGCAGTTGAGTGGAAATTTGGAGGAACTGATCTGGAGAATTGGTTAGAGAAGACTCATTCCAGGCAAAAGGAATACATGTGTGAGAGGACCGTAAGGATTGGGAAGACGTGAGAACACCTCATTGCTATAATAGTGTGCAATGTGGAAAGGAGACTGGGCAAAAATATTCCATAAGCTTCCTTTAAACAAACTGGCATTTGACCAGGTCAGTCATGGGACACTACTTAAATACAGCTCATGACATAAGGGGCCCTGTCCTTTCTCACCAAGCCTGGAAAAATTTAAGTATGATTTAGATATGCTGGTCATGAGAATTTACCTCTCAGGTCTACTGCAGGAATCACAGTTGGTCATGGGTCGTAGCCTTGGAACTATGATCTGCCATGCATTGCACTGAGGTCATTATTCCCATTGGCTTCCAGCCAATGACTGAGCACAGCAGGGAAACTGAGGCATACTTGTTCCTGGGAGATAGAAGCTCGTCTGATGGGCAACTGTGGCTGAAGGATTCCCATGCAGCCATGTTGAAGAGCACAGCAGTCTGGACCCTTCCTATGCAGGCTTCCTTCTTTCCCTTCTCACAGGGTCAGATGGCACACAGTCCGATGGCTTTCCACACCTCCTCTGGCTCCTCTGGCTTCTTCCTTCACAGGTATTTCCCCCCAGTAAAGTGCTTGCCCATCTAATCCTGTCCTAGTGTCTGCTTTTCAGAGGACCCAAACAAATAGTCCAGACTAACCATATATGTGTCTTATCCTGTGAAGGGAGATAGCACAGTCGGTTACAAAGATTTTTTTCCTGATGGCCAGTTAGGCATAGATATGGAATCCCAATGAATATTTAATGAGTTCCTTTGTTAACTTAGAAGAGATCGTCATGGGCCAGGTTGTAGAGGGTTTGAAATCCAAGTGATAGGGAGAGAGAGAGGTGAAGGGGTGAGGAGATGTGAGAAAAGCAGATGGGGAAGGAAAGGGAGAGAAAGGTGGGCAGGTGGAAAGGGAGGAATGCAGGAGAGGAAGGGAATTTGAAAACAAAAGAAGTTTCATTGGGACAGGGGAAGAAAAAATACAACACCCTTTATTAATTCTGTTGAAATGACAGTCTCTTGTCCTTGGAAGGCTTACTCTTCTCTTTAAGAAAAAGGTATCATCACTATATGTAGAAGGGAACTTGTGTGATCGCTTAAGTCTAGGACAGAGAGAGGCACTCTTTAAGGGAGAGGATATATATATATATAGGACACCAGCCTTTGTATCGTGTAGATCTGTAAATTGAAAGAGCCTAACTTCTGGAGTTTAAACTCAGATTTTTTTTTTCCCCCCGGCTGGTATGTCTTTGGAGGTCAAGTCACTTAGGAATTCTTTCCCTAGTTTCCCTTTCAGAGTCCAAATATCCCTCTCCAAATATTCAGAAGCAAAATGTGAGGGAGCTTGAAACAACGACAATCCATTCCTGATGTGAGACCCAGAAAGAGATATGACCTGCGATGGTGGGTGAGAGGATGTGAAATCTGCACTGACTGTTACGGTAGCTACTAGCCACATACGGCTGTTTGCATTTCTAGTTAAATTGATTATAATCATATAAAATCTTAAAGATTAGTTCCAGAGGCCCATTCATGACATTTCAAGTACATAATAGCCACTTGTAGCTAGTAGCTGCCATACTGAAGGGCCACATAGAGAATATTTTCATCATCACAGAAAGTCCTAGTAGACAAAGTTGTGTTAGATAGACAAAAGTGCAGTTGGGAAAAAGAGAAGGAGAGTGGAAAAGTGAGGGTGCAGGAAAATCTTGCTCTCTGGCAACTGGTTCTAGGGTTGGCCCCATGTCATGACCAACAATCACGGACAGGATAAATACCTTAGGAAAGTTTCTCCCACATATTTAGCCTGTCATGGATTCTCTCTGAATGGGATTATATAACTTGAACCACAAATTTAAACTTATTAAGTATTCTTACGTATTCCCTGTATATGGTAACAGAAAAAAAATTATTTAACTGACTGTGCCATGTTTTCCTTCTAGAACAGAGTTTCTTGACCTTGACACTATTGACATTTGGGGTCAGATAATTCTTTACTTGGATTAATTCTTTACTGTGGGGCTATTCTGTGCATTTTAGGATATTTAGAGCATTTCTGGCTGCTATACCCCAGATGCTATTAGCATTCCCACCCCGTCGTGGCAACAATTATAAATGTCCCCAGACATTGTTCAATGTCCACTAGCAGGAAAAAATCACACCCCTGTTGAAAACTACTGACCTAGTATATGACACATGGTGTCTATAATATGGTCTTGGGCCTGGTCAGAAAAGTAATTGCCACCTCCTATCCTGAGCTATAACCAAGCAGTGGCCTATGAGTGACCTGGCAAAATAACACTTTGTTTAGAGGAAGTTCATAAAATAATTTTGGCCAGAAGGATGAGCTAACCTCATAATAAGTACTTGAAGAAAGAAACCACCCCTCAAATGCATGATGTGTATCACAACTGGGATTAACTTAACTAGGATGAAGAAATCATATAATTTGCTGGGTCTACAGATATGTAAGTAACTCAAATGTGTGTTTCTTTTTTTGGTATCAAAAGATAATTCTAGAATAAAATTCCCTGTCACAGTCATTTTAAAGTACATCCACACTGTCAAAAGTCTAAATAACTACATTTCTCACTCTCTAAAAATGGAAGGCACTAAATAATACAACACTATGTTTTAACCTGAAGATTTCATACTCAATTCTAATTCAAAAATATATTTGCTGACATCCATGCTTTATAAAATAATTCCCTTGTGATAATTATGTACCTTGAGCAGAATTACCAATGCATCTGTCTTGAATGCTTAATATATTCTATGGCAAGTGCCTTGAGAATCTTCAATTCTGCCACTACCAAGAGAAAGAAATATTAACCATTCAGAATGAGATGATCATATTAGATTTTGTGCACAAAGAAAATCACAACTTAAACGGATGTCTCTCCAGAGCCCAATGTCACTACCATTGAAAGACTACAGAGTCCTGGAGAATAGGCACCATGAGTCTTACCACTCCTTCCAATAGCGTCCTACACTTATTAGGCACTCAATAATGTATTTGTTCAGGAATAAACTAACTTAGAACTAACATCCTGAGTGTATCGCTATAAAACTTGGACCAGAATAAAAGTCCCTCAGTTCCCAATCGCTCTTGTTTTTTAATGCAAACAATGTAAGAGGAATTATGTATGGTTAACAGACTGTGCAACTTGGAACCTAAAGGATCAAATTTCTTTTCAGTTGCTCTGGTCACCAGCACATCTTCTCCACTGGTTACATGTTAGGTGACCTTATGAGTTCCCTAATTTTCTGAATTTCAATTTCCATACCAATAAAAAGAGATAAAAATGCCATATTATTTTGAGATCTTAAATGACAAAATCTACTCAAAGCTTTAAGCATATAGGCTAGCACATAAAACGTGCTTTCTAAATGTTAGCTATTAAGTTTATAATTTATCTGTCCCATAGACCTAAAAAGATTTTTCTTTTCATTTTTTTTAAATGATGACTATTTTTTAAAACTATTATTTTTTTATCTTTTGGAAGTCAAATTTCTCAACACTTAGCCTGAAACTTACAATGAAGTTAGGGATCTGAGAAACACTCTTTCACAGATATTTACATGTTATTTAGAAACAATTACAGTGGCAATGAGAGATCACTTTCTTAGTAACAATCTATTTGCACCTTAAAAAAAAGCACCCCATATCAAATATATGCTTGATGTTAATAAGAGGTAGGGTATGGGGCACCTGGGTGGTGCAGTCAGTTAGGCATCCGACTTTTGATTTCAGTTCAGGTCATGATCCCAGAGTCATCGGATCGAGCCCTACATTGGGCTCTGTGCTAAGCATGGAGCCTGCTTGGGATTCTCTATCTCTCTCTCTCTCTCTTTCTCTCTCTTTCACAGTGCCCCTCTTCCCCACTTCCCTGCTCACATGCTCTCTCTCTCTCTCTCAAAAAAAAAAAAAAAAAAGGAAAGGAAAGAATAAAAGGAGGTAGGGCATAAGTGGCACAACCTTCTAAAATAGAGGAATTTAATAATCTTTTTTTAGGTCTTGAATTTATGTTAAATAGAATTTAGAAATTAATCAGAGGAGGATTGATATAGATATCATTCTGAGCCTTACCATCTAAGAATATGATTTCTAACAGTATTTTCTTATATCTTTCAATAATTTTAAATTACTTCATCCTTAAAGGTCTATCTTTTCTTAGGTTTGCCTCTAAGGATTCTATAGTTTTTATGGATTTGTGTGTGGGATATTGTGGGATATTGTGATATATTATTATCACATTTTCTAACTGGTTAAAGCAAGAATAGTATATATGATTTTGTATATTGATTTTGTATCCTGCAATCTTGCTGAAGTCTCCAGTTATTGCTTATATAGTTTGTATTCTCTTATATTTGCAATGCTGACAATCATATGCAAACAAGCAATAAATTTCTATCTACCATTTTAGTTTTTGTATGTCTTTTTAAAAATTTTTTAGGTCTTTATTTTTCTTGTCTTACTTATCTGGCAAGAATAGCCACTTAATGGTAAATGCAAATAATGTCCAAGGAAAACATTGATTTATATATATAAATATAAATAAATAAATATTAAAAGAAAGGCAGCCACTGTGGAAAACAGTATGGAGGTTCCTCAAAAAATTAAAGTTAGAACTACCCTATGACCCAGTAATAGCACTACTATGTATATCTTTTTTTTTAATTTTTTTGGGTCTTAATTTTTCTTGTCTTATTTATGTGACAAGAATAGCCATTTAATATTAAATGCAAATAATGCCCAAGGGAAAAAAATATATATATATAAACATATATACATATAAACATATATATATATTTTTTTTTTAAAGAAATGCAGCCACTGTGTAAAACAGTGTGGAGTTTCCTCAAAAAGTTAAAATTAGATCTACCCTACGACCCAGTAATAGCACCACTAGGAATTTATCCAAAGGATACAAAAATGCTGATGCATAAGGGCACATGTACCCCAATGTTGATAGCAGCATTATCAACAATACCCAAATTATGGATAGGCCCTAAATGTCCATCAACTTATGAATGGATAAAGAAGATGTGGTTTATATACACAACGGAATACTACTTGGCATTGAGAAAGAATGAAATCATGCCATTTGCAGTAATGTGGATGGAACTGGAAGGTATTATGCTAAGTGAAAAAAGTCAGTCACAGAAAGACTGATATCATATGTTTTCACTCATATGTGGATCATGAGAAGCTTAACAGAAGACCACGGGGGAAGGGAAGGGGAAAAAATAGTTACAAACGGAGAGAGAGGGAGGCAAACCGTAAGAGACTCTTAAATACAGAGAACAAACTGAGGGTTGATGGGGGTGGTGGGGGAGAAGGGAAATTGGGTGATGGGCATTATTATTAAAACATTATTATAGTAACATATATTTGTTACATGAACCAATCTTGATACTTTATTATTAACTAAAACCTAAAGGCTATTTAGATTTCCTTAGTTTTTACATAAGTCCTTTTTCTGTCCCATCCATGGTACCACATACTAAATAATCATGTTTCTTTAGGCTCTTCTTGGCTACGACAGTTTCTTAGACTTTCTTTGTTTTTGATGACTTTGGCCATTTCAAGGACAATGGGTTAGGTGTGTTATAGGATCCCCCTCAACAGGAATTTTCTGAAGATTTTTCTCTCGATGAGACTGGAGTAATATGTATATTTTTAATTATCATTACTTGGAGTGGAATTGTATGAGTTCTTTGCTAGTGAAACAATCATATAGTCTCTCTTTAATTTGCTTCTGTAGTTAAGTGTATTATCAGATTTCAAATGTTATACTATCTCGAGTCCTGAGAAAAATCAACCTCATCATAATGTATTTTTTAAACGAGGCCTATAATTTTACTTTCTCATACCATCCTTGTCTGGTTTTATTATTGTCTTTGACCATATTCCCTGGGAATCAAACTGTGGGATAGAGATTTATGTGAAAGAACTTTACTGGTGAGGCTCTCAGGATCAATTCCTATGGGGGCAAGGACAGGGGCCAGAGCGGAAGTGCAAAGCAGCTCCCGAGGAAGCCTCAGCAATGTAATTAGGGTCGTCCTTCCAAGCTGTCTTAAATCAATTCGCTGGGGCTGGGCTCTTGACCTACTGCATCTACCAGTCTTGGATGTGGGCCCAGGGGACATTCCTGGAAAGGACTTAGCTATGAGTGGTCTGCAGCCACCACTCCCAGCGTCTAGGGGAATGTATGCCTTGGTCCTTAAGAGGGGACCTAGGAAGTTTGCCACAGGAAGGGAGAATATGCTTTCCTCCAAACAGGATTTGGAGTGTTGGACAATTCACGGAAGCTACAAGTTGTCTACTCTGTTGACGGGGTGGTAAAACTTGACTTAAAATCCATGTGGGACATGAGGGGAGGTGGGAGGGGAGAGAGTGGATATATGTTTGACTCCCGAATCAAGGGTTTTCGCAGCTTCATAAGTCCTTCATCCCCATTGAAATCAACACTGGCAACGGATGGATTTTCTAAGAAATAATAATTTTAGATATTATCAGATGTATCAGCATAGAGCTATTCACAATAACTCTTACAATATTTTAAGTCACCATTATATAATTATGTCCCCTTTTTGCCCTCAGCTATGTTTTGTGTCCTTTCTTCTTTATTGCTTGTCAACCTCAGTAATCTTTTCAAAGAAACATACTTGGTTTCTGCAGATCATCTCTATTTGTTTTCTGTTTCACTGATGTTTGTTCTTATCTTTATTAGTGTCTCCTTTCTACTTTCTTTGGGTTTACTCTGTTCTTTTTCTAACTCGTCTGGGCACATTACTTTTCTATTGTTTTTTTCTTTTTTAACATGTACATTTAAGGTTACAACGTTCCCTTCTGAGCACTGATTTAGCTGCATTGCATATGGGGTTTTTGTTTTGTTTTGATTGTCCTTTTTTTTTTTTTTTAGAGAGAGAGAATGCATGAACAGGGCAGAGGAGCAGAGGGGCAGGAGTAGAGAGACAGAAAGAGAAAGAGAGAGAGAGAGAGAGAGAGAGAAATCTCAAGCAGGCTCCACATTCAGCATGTAGCCTGATGCGGGGCTCAGTCTCACAGCCAACTCAGGTCATGATCCTGAGACAAAATCAAGAGTCAGACATGCCAGATGGACTGAGCCACCCAGGTGGCCCTGCATTCTATATGTTTAAACTAAATGTAATAGAGATTTTCAGTCGTCCTACATTTTCCATCCTACCCTCCTTCAATTTGTTCCAGGACTTTTTGAGGAGTAGGTCCAATTTGTAAGCAGATATGAGTTATAGAAACTCCAGGGTAGCCATACAGATGCCTGGTCAGCTGTGAAACCTATTCATCAGGCCAGGAGAGCGCAGGCCAGATCCTAGTACCGCCACAAGAGAGGCTGGGCAACGTAGAATCTCACCAGAGTAAGATGAAATTTGGAGAGTCCATTACTGAAAAGAGTGAGGAATGGATGTTGGGAAACTATTGGCAATATCTGCCATAACTATAAACAAACACACAGGGAACGCAGCCATGTGACCTTGCTTTGAATAATGGAGATGTGAGCAGAAGAGATACATGTACCTTTCAATTCAAGTCTTTAAAGAGAATGAGCATGCCTTCTCCTTACCCTCTTCTTCTTCCCTATTAGCAAAAGTCAGCATGATGGTTGGAGCTGGAAGTTATACTGGACGATGAGACGAAAAGGGCATGTTGAGGATGTCAGAACAAGCTAAGAGGCTCCGAGAAAGACAGGACCTAGTGAGAGTTCCCCTGGAGATCTTCTCTACACTTTCTCTTCCTGAGAAATGGCTGCCAAACATGGGCAGGGTGAGTCTCAGGCCCTGGTCATCATGGAGTCCCAGTATCAAGCCAGGAAAGGAGTAACACCAGTGGTGATAGCGAAGCCAACTCTACCCTTACCTGCAAAGTTTTATTTTTTTTGCAGATTTATGCATCACTTGCAAAGTAAAGTGATTTTAACCACCTACAAGAATTTTTTTTTAATTGAAGGGAAGAAGATATTTCAGAGTTGGCCTGACAGACTGTGGATACATAACAGTTAAATGTAGCATCAGTGACATGCTGCGTGTTACAGGGTGAGGTTTGAGGGTACCCACAACATAGCACAGTGTTCACAGCAGAGTGTTTACCAGCTTGGAGAGACTTGAATAGATTCTGCTCCACCTCTTTCCAGCTTTGAAACTTTAGGGAACCCTCTGTTTTCCCTAACCCATAGGGCTATTCTGAGGTTTTAATGATACTGTAACTACGAAGTGCTTTTTTGTGCCTGGCACATAGTGAGTACTCAATGAGTGGCAGCTAGCCTTATTTCTAGAACTTTAGAGCACTGGCCCAGATCTGGAGTCTTCTCCTTGGCATTGTCTCAGGCCCATGAGTTTCCCTTCCCTTCCCAACACAGGAAGACTTGACATATGCTTGCCACCAAATTCTAACACTGCCATAGGTTTCTTAGTTTAAGGATTCAGCTTCTAAAAAAATAAATCAGCATCCTGTTTTATGGAAGCCTAAGGATCAAATTTTTATAAAACAGGTTTACATTTAATGACAAGTACCTGTGCCATGAACATGTCGTTGTTAATATTTGTTTCTACGGTGAACTGCACTGAACAAGAAGGTGTTCAGATAAATAACCTCATGTCGTCGGGGGGGATGGGGGGAGCCTTCTTACTTCTTATTAATTCTCGATTCCAAGTGCCCTTTGCACCTATTAGCTCACCATTAGATCAGAGTAGTTATTATTATTACTGAAACATAAGGTTAACATTTCCATCATCACTGGGGTTAAAATTTGCATACTTCTGCATAATTCCTGTGCACAGATGCTTGTACGCTCCGTCTTTCATCTTGCTGTGCACAATTCATCTGGAATTTCTTAAAACTGGACTATTCATAATAGTCTTGAAAGAACTTCAGGGGGAATGTTGAGTTCAACATTTTAGCAGCATCCTTCACTTAAATAAAAAGCTTCAGAGCCTCTTGAAGACATGAACAGTTTTGACTGAAAAATCTAATATCAACCACATGGGCTAAATGATTGCAGAACAAACTTTTTATTGCATTATAAATCTGCCGGAAACAACAACAAAAAAGGTCATCAATCTCTTCCTTACTTCTTCTTGGCATTTTGAAATTACCCTCTTTTCCTTCCTTATTTTCCAACCAAAACCAGGGTATTCAATGTTGTCACAAATTCTATTTGTCAGTGATGTTCCTTTGATAAGCTGTTGAAGCTTGTAGGCCAGATGAGAAGAAATCACATAAGAACTCAAGCCATTTTTTTTTTTAATCAAGATTGACTAAGGGACTAAATGACTTCCACTTTGTAGTGGAATCAAAAGAAACTGGTCAACAGCCATTATGTGAGAAGAAGGAAAGGCACCACAATAGAGCAGCTCAAAAGGAAGGACATCTGACTTTTAGTCTTGACTTTGCCTACAACTTGATGCATTTTCTTCAACTTTGCATTAGTCAGGCCTCTTGGTTTCAAGGGACAGAACGCAACCCAAGTGGCAAAAGAACAGGTGAAAGCGGGGCTAGGATGGAGCCACTCACCAACTGACTCCCATAAAAGGTCCAGGGGTATATTTGGTTCAGGTGTGTCTAGACACAGGCACTCAAATGACGTCACCAAGAACACGGTTCTCCCCGTCCCTCACATCCCTCTTCCTGTGGGTTGACTGCGCTCCTGGGCAGGCTCGTCACACCCTGTGCAAAGAGAATTATCGGCAGTTCCGGCTTACGTCTATCAGCTCAGCAATCCCACTGGGAAGAGACCTCCAGTTTCCCCATTGTTTCTGTAAGTCCTATGGTCTTTGGAGAATCCCTGTGGATTTCAGACCCAAATTTGAACCAACAAAAAATGCAAATTGTCCAGATCGAGGGTACATGCATCCCACAGCACATGGACTGAAATCCGGCAGGAGGCACTTACTCAAAGGAAAATTAGAAATTAGGGCACTATCACCGGAAAAAGCAGGAGAGGCATCATAACAGTGGTCAGGCAAAAACAATATCCTTCCAGTCCAACTTGTCTTGGATTTCCAATACTCCAAAAATTATATAATTTAGAGTTGATGATGTGAAGTTTTTTACTCTAAGGTTCAAACCACATTAATTTGAAGAAATTTCTCAAGAAGGGATGGCTGATTGGAACCCTATACCCATTCCCAGTCTAACTTTAGTAATAAGACATGCTAACTTGTGTTAGGAATATAGCACTCCACAAAAGACTATTATTTCTGATGCTGCATAAAGCTAAGTGTGGCCATAGGACTGTGGTAGTCTGGATTACGGCTTCCCAGGATATCCAGGTCCTAGACCCTGGAACGTGCGAATGTCCCCTTACATGGTAAAAGACTCTGCCAATGTGATTGAGTTAAGGATCTTGAGATGAAGAGAGTATCGTGGCTTATTCGGGTGGCTCCTAAAGGGAATCACCAGTGTCCCTATAAAACAGAGGCAGAGGGAGATTACATGCAGAATAGGAGCAGGTGATGTCAGCATGCAGAGATCGGAGTGATGCAGTCACAGCCAAGGAGTCACCAGAAGGTGGAAGATGCAAGGAGACTGTCCTCTTGAGCCCCCAGAAGGAGTGCAGCCATGTGGACACCTGCATTTCAGCCACGGAAACAGAGAAATGTGAGAGTATAAATTTGAGTGTTTTTTAGCTACGAAATTTGTGGTAATGTGTTACAGCAGCCACAGGTAACTAATATAACTGAGTTCTGGCAAATAAAATATGAGCAGAACGGGAGGTATCCAGCTTCTAGATCGTGCCCTTTAAGGGAAGGGTGCTTCCCGCCTTTCCCCTCTCCCTCCCCTGTCCAGTGGCTGCAATGCCAACATGCTGCTGAGCCATCTTGGGCTGCCACTCATTATGGGAATAAAGGGAACATGCCTGGATAGTAGAGCAACAAGATAGAAGGAGCCTGGATCCCCAATATCCACTTTGAAACCTCAATTTAAGAGATAAATAAAACTCTGTCTTGTTGAAACCACTATATTCTGGGGTCTCTTATTACAGCTAATCTATAACCTAACAAAATTACCATTTTTGTCTGCCATGAAACTGCACTTTAAAGACTTCAAACTCCAGGGAGTATAATTAACTGAAGACCTAAAGGCTACAGTCTGAAATCTGCCACCACATTTGCACCCAGCCCTCACTTTTCCCACAGGCTGCTCCCAACATCTGGGTGTGGTGGGGATACTAAAGCAATTTTATTACTGGGCGATATGGGGCCCATCTAACAGCCAACTTTGGCTCAAGGACTCCTCAGTGGCTTTGCCAAAGCTCCTGAGACAGCACAGCAATCTAATATATTTTCATCAAATTCCCTTCCCCCTCACTTTACTTGGGGCAGGCAGTTTCGTCATCCGATGGCATTCCCAGTCTTACCAGTTCCTTCCCCATTCTCCATCCCAGGTGTTTCCCCTAATTAAATCCTTGCTCATTTAATCCCATCTTGGCAAATGTGTCTCAGACTAATACACGGTCTTTTCCCAAAAGTTCAAGAACCATGAGGTCCTCTGGCAAAGTAAGAAAAGAAATGAGAATCTTAGCAAGTAGTAAAAGCATCTTGTCATATACATATTAACCCAAGGTAATTGTGAAGTGAAGAAGAGTTGACCATGTTATAGTTAATTTTCCCCCAAATAACCTCTTGATCACTTTCAAATTCTCTCCTGCCACTTGGAAATAAATTAGGAGGGCAACAAAATTTTCTCTAAAGATTTGGCAGACTGCATATTATTGACTATTCCAAATTACTAAATGAAAAGTAAAATTCCATCAATTATCCAATCACTTAAAAAAATTTTTTTTCAACGTTTTTTATTTATTTTTGGGACAGAGAGAGACAGAGCATGAACGGGGGAGGGGCAGAGAGAGAGGGTGACACAGAATCGGAAACAGGCTCCAGGCTCTGAGCTGTCAGCACAGAGCCCGACGCAGGGCTCGAACTCACGGACCGCAAGATCATGACCTGGCTGAAGTCGGATGCTTAACCGACTGCGCCACCCAGGCGCCCCTACTTTATTTAAATATCAAACATCTGGAGGCTGATGATAAGCAGGTTAAGAATTCAGGATGACTGAATTGTTCCTTAATCTTTGGCCAGATTTAACCTAGCGTAGACGCAATCCATTAGTCCTGAATTTCGGTGTATTTGCACATTTTTGTCTTGGTGTGTGTGAATCACTTCCCCTGGATGTACAAATGTCCATACAATGTGAAGTCTTGTGTAGCTCCCCTATCGGGAAGTCACTGTCATATTCCACTTCAATCTACTGTCTTCAGCTTTAGTTATAACAGATTTCTTTCTGCTTAGTTTGTCTTTTGGACTGTCACACTTTTAACTCATGTTAGTAGTCCCATAATTATTCTTGGCACATCTGTCTTCATCACACATTTGCTGAACTGAATCAAATGTGAAAAAGTTGGGAAACGCATGCATTAATATTGCAGGAGACTAACGTTTCTGCAACAGATTCTGGCACAGGAGTTGGGAACATCCCTCCTGGATTCATTATTGGAATCAGAAAATATGTCATTGAGAGGATCTCAGGGAAGGAAATGCCTGTTGTTGACAAAGGCCTTGAACACAAAACAGAGCAGATAAAATTGAGAACAATGAGTTCTAATCCTTCCACATGTGGTATATTTACAGCCATGACAACTGAGGCAAGACTTGCAGAGGCATGCCTCATTCATTGTGAGGAGAGACGGGGTGTGTGTGTGTGTGTGTGTGTGTGTGTGTGTGTGTGTGTATGTAGTCCTGGGGATAAGAGCTGTGCATTGCTTTTTTGTCTCTGATCAGACAAAAAACAAAGTCTTTATACTGCACTTCTGAAAACAGGTTAGATATCTTATTTTAAATGATTACAATAGAGAACAGTTACTAACATAGCTCCCACTTAAACATGTGTTTAGGTCTCTAAGGGGTCCTTTGTTTGGTTGGTTTTATTTGTGGGTTTTTTTTTTTTAATTAAAAGAAGACATAATATCTAGCCATGGTAATAAGAAAATATTATTAGAGGGAAGCCTGGGTGGCCCAGTCAGTTAAGCATCTGACTCTTGATTTTCACTCGGGTCATGATCTCACAGTTCCTGAGACTGAGCCCCAATTCAGGCTCTCTGCTGACAGCATGGAGCCTGCTTGGGACTCTCTCTCTCTGCCTCTCTGCCTCTCTCTCTCTCTCTCTCTCTCTCAATAAATAAACATTAAAAAGAAAATATGATTAGAAAAATAATGAATTCTTAGGATATTAGTGTATTAGTAATATTCAACTAGGAAGTATAAAGCATCGATATCAATTTCTAGATCTGAATTTGCCACAAATAACAATGCAACCTAGGACTACCCACCTAAACTGAGACCCGGCAACCTTATCTATACACAGGAAAGGGCTGAAGTGTTTCAGTTGAAAACTGGTGGATAATGGGCCAAGTTCTGCCTAAAGATATGTTTCCTATGGCCAGTCAGCATTTTTTTTTTTTAAACTAAATTAGTTGCTTGGCTATAACTCAAGACATTTTGCCAGAAGAAGAAACACAATTTCTGGTTTCTTTTGAAAAATTAAAAGATACAACCAACCTCATCTTACACTTCCATATGACAACCACTGGGTAAAGCCCATGTTCCCCAAGTACACCTGGTACACTTTACTCATGAAGCCTGACTGCACTTGACAGACACCAGAATGTGTGACTCCTATACTCCGTGATCTGAAAGGGCCCGTCTAGTTCTCAATGTCTGTGAGCCCAGAATATAACTAAGAGTCTAGAAACAAACCCATAAATTTAGGGTCCACTGATGTTCAATAGTATTGCAAGACAATTCAATAGGAAAATAAAAGTCTTTTCAACAAATGTTCCCAGGACAACTTGATATCCACATGCAACAGAATAAAGTCAGGCTCTTTCCTCACATCATACATAAAAATTAATTCAAAATGAAAAAAAATAACTCAAAATGGATCACAAACCTAGATATAAGAGATGAAACTATAAAACTACTAGAAGAATATAGGCAAAAATCTTCATGATCTTAGGTTAGGCAAGGTTGTCTTAGATATGACACCAAAATCCCAAGTGATGAAAGAAAAACAGATGAATTAGAACTCATAAAAAATTTAAAAACGTTTGTACTTCAAAGGATACCATAAAGAATATAAAAGGCAACCTATAGAATGATAGAAAATATTTGTAAATCATAGATTTGATGAGGGACTCATAAGGAATATATAAAGAACAGGTACAATACAACAATAAAATAACAAATAACCCAATAAGAAAATGATAAAGGATCCCAGTAGACACTTCTCCAAAGAAGATACACAAATGGCCAACAAATACATGAAAAGATGTTGAACATTATTAGCCAACAGGGAAATGCAAATGAAAATCACAATGAAATATGACTTCACACCCACTAAAATGTCTGTAGTCAAACAGACAAAGGCAACAACTGTTGGCAAAGTTACGGAGAAAGCAGAACCCTCATATGCTGTTGTTAGGAATGTGAAATTTTGTACCCACTTTGGAAAACAGTCTGGCAGTTCACCAAAAGTTTAAATTTAGAGTTACTGCATAACTCGGCAATTCTACTACTAGGGAAATGAAAACATATGTCCACACAATAACATGTACATGAATGTTCATAGCAGCATTATTCACTATAGCCAAAAAGTAGAAACATCCAAAGGCCCATCAGTTGATTGATGGATAAACAAAATGTGGTATGTACTGGAATATTATGTGGCAATAAAAAGACACAAAGTCCTGAAACATGCTATACAAGGATAAACCTTTAGGACAGTGTGCTAAGTGAAAGAAGCCAGATGCAAAAAAAAAGCCACAGATGACAAGATTCCAATTATACGAAATGTCCAAAACAGGTAAATGCACAGAACAGAAAACAGATTGATGGCTGCCAGGGGTGGGGGGTAGAAGGAATAGAGAGTGATGGCTAACCAATATGGGGTTTCTTTGGGGAGTGATAAAAAATACTGTGAAATTAGACAGTGGTGATAGCTGTACAGCTTTGTGAATATGCTAAAACCCACTGAATTGTATGTTTCAAAAGGACGGATTTTCTGATGGATGAATTATATCTCCATTTTTAAAAGTACATGAGCCTGCAGGAGAATCTAAATTTTCATCTCCATTATCCTGTCAACATTATCAATAGCATCAAATTTCCTTCCCCAGTGAAAGGCTAACCAGTATGAGCAACCCACTTCACTTTAGCATGAAGCAAAGTGAATTATGGCTAATGTGGCAATAAATTTTACTTATGGAAGAATAAAACTTGAGCCTCTTATTTTTTTAAAAAAAGAAAACTTTAAGAAAATTTTTTAAAAAGATGTATGTTTACTCTTCTTTTGAAGTTTAACATTTTTTATATTTTCTTCTCCAATAAACATCTGAACTCTATAGGACCACGTGAAATACATCTCCTTTTGTCTGCAGGCTGTTTCTGGGCAGGGAAGACATACCCTACCCTAGTCAATGACAAATTGATTCATTTAAGCTCGAACATCCTATTGCATAATTACCCTTAAGGCTGTGAGCTCACGGTCTCTTCTGAATTTCAGATCAAGCTGGGACATCTGGGAAATGGACACACTACAGAGACTCATTTCAAGCCACCTTCCCCCCATTCCAGTACTGGAAAATGGCCAGTTGTCTTGTAATGGGACTACAACAAAAATCAATTTCCAAATTGAAGGGCAGTATACCAGCAAGTGAATTATACCATCGCTTTAGTATTCCTCTTCTTGACCAGGCACAAAAGTTAGTGAATTATGTAACAGTATCCAACCAAGCTGGGCAAAATTCAAGCATTAAATGTGAAAACATGTTTGCCCTTAGAAAGGGGTTCACATGGAAATGACCATGAACACAGTTATGAGTGCATATATAATGAGAAGCGGGGCGGGGTGTGTGTGTGTGAAACTATGTTATTTTCTAAGTTGGCTGTTTGAACTGGTTTGACTAAAAGGAGTGCAGATTCTTTTTTGGCAGAAACTTTTCCTTTGTTTAGAAAAACACCTTTATGAATCTCCTCAAGCCCTGGCTGAGATCTAAGAGATCCAGAAAGAGAAGAATAAAATGGATTTACGTAATAAAATAAAAACAATTCCTTAAAAAGTAACTTCCCTAATGGTGTTGGGCAAGATGATGCCTTCAGATCCATCCCTCAGCCCTGCTCTATGCACTGTGTTTAAACTCCATGGATGGCAATAAACAGACTCCCTAACCCACTGGCTTCCCATTGGGTTCGGCCCATTAATGGGAGGTAATTGCCAAACACTGGAGAGTGGGAGGAGAGTGTTTATTCCCCAGCCTCTCTTTATGCTAGGCCTCTGGCTAGCAGATGTTACGCAACCCGCAACCACTCTGGGTTCCAGAGTCTGTTTCTCTGTCCTTGTCCTTCAGGCCTGAAAGCAGTGACAGCTCCCTGCTCTTCCCTGCCATAGAAGTGCTGCTTCAAGACAGTCACTTCTGCTATAAGCAACGTAGGTGTTCTCGAAACCATCATGCTCTGCAAATTTTTGTCAACAATACCAAGGAGCTTATGGGAAAACGGGGTTAGAGGCACACAAACTGTACCTATGACATCTTAAAAACAGAGGAACCTAACAAAAATGGTTGACGGTGTTACACTTGTTACACAATTAAGAAACACACAAAGACAATAAATGTTGCCTTTTTACCTTGAACAAGACCTTGAGATGTGCTTGTGGAAGTACATTTCATAAGGGTTGCAGCTTGTAAACCGTTGCAAAGCGGCAGCAGGAAGCTTATCTGAAATGCAAAGAAAGTTGCCTTACCAGATGGGCATGGTGTGGCTCATGCGGCTGTGGTGAACTGAGGAGGATCATGGCTGTCTGGGGAGGGGGTGTGCATTGTGTGTATTCCTACACTGTCTGGTTCAACTGGGTGCAGATTTCTGGGTTCACCAAATGCTTTTCATGGATCACATCACGCATAAGCAAATGCGAAACTACGCCCACAGACTTCTGCTCAGGTCATGATCTTGTGGTACATGAGTTCAAGCCCCACACCGGGCTCTCTCCTGTTAACACAGAGCCCGCTTTGGATCCTCTCCCTCTCTCTCTCTCTCTCTCTCTTTCTCTCTCGCTTTTCCCCTCCCCCACTTGTGCTCTCTCTCTGTCTCTCTCTCAAAATAAGTAAGTAAATAAATAAAACAAACAAACAAACAAACAAACAAAAAACTACGTCCAAATCGTTCCAAGGTATATCAATGGCATTGGAACAAATCTGTGTTTTCAAAACAAGTGTTATAACAGAACTGATTGAACATAGCTTATTTCCTTACACTTGGTCAATGACTTTATCAATAACATTTGAGTATGTTCTGTTTCCTGTGAAAATGCTTAGAGAATTGTGGCAGTCTGGGGACAAGAGTCTCCAAACGGCCTGTAAGAAATTCCTATTGGAAGAAGTTGCCAAGAAACTTTGAAAGATAGTGGTGTGTCTTAAGAAAATTCTAGTGTCTTAACGTTCTATACTATCTCGCAGTCCCTGCCACAGCCTGTCTCACTCACCCTGTTCCCTGCAACAGCTCTGGGTTTGTGGGGCTTTGGGAAATGAAAGGGGGGACAAGCGGCATATAGAACATGAAGATGGGCAGAAAGGACAGTAGTCACAATTGCTGAGAAAAAAACAGCTGAGACACAAGCCCTTTTCTCCCATATCAGCCAAAGAAAAATCACCTTTAAAAGGCATCAGGCAGTCCATGTTCTGCTAATACGGGTGGAGCTCTGTAAGGGGCCCTTCCATTGATTGAGAATTGGACTCCACCTAAAAGGAAAATGAATATAGCTTTGAGCTCCACATTTTCCACCAAGAAAAGCCTTTCAACAATATCTTCCATTCCAAAGGCACTTGTTCTGCAAGCAACACATATTTAGGAGTGAAAAAACTGAATTTTTTCTCCCTTGAACAAGTCCGTTTATTTATTTTTTTTTTTTTACCTGAGTCAGAACATAAATATAACTGAGGCTCTGCCCAACAATACTACATTAGCCATAGAAGCATGCCCACATGAAGGGATTATTAATCCTCAAAAAAGCCTTGGCAGAATTTGATGAAAGCTGAAATGTATTTTCACAGATGGTTGTGCTATGCTGTATTTGATTTGAAAAATATTAAACAAAGCAATACCCCATTTCTGTTTTATTCCCTGAAAGCAATTATTACATGAAAAGGTAGACAGACAGGACACAGTTAACAAACAAAGACTAAAGAGTTGTCATCAGCCTAGAAATGTTCTGGAAAATAAATGAGAGCCACTCGCCAATAATACGACTATAAAATACAGAAATAAAAAAATCTATATTGCGAACGTACACGTACTTACAGCCCACATCACAGTTTGATGAAGCAAGAGATAAATGGCCCAACACTGATTGTTTTTACAGGAATATGACAATCCTCCAAAGAAGAGAAACAGAACATCTCTCCATTCACATAAAAAGCAAATTACAGATGGGGAAAAAAAAATTCACTATGCTCAGAGCAAGATTCAATTAAAAAAATATGTCTGGCTTTGACAGGGCAAATTCCAGGCGTAGTGTATTTTCATAGAAGTTGGTCCTAGAGGAAAGATTTCAGTGCTACAAAGGCCTGTGGAACTTTTCATGGCTTGTCATTATTTCTCTGTAAGTCTAAACAAGGATTTCCGCCTCCTTAGCTCATATTTTCCCCCTAACTGATCCTGCAAGGTGCCATTATGCTTCCGACAGTGTTCTTCCTTTCTGAAAATCACACTGTATAAAGCTGCATGGTGGATTTTGAATAATAATTAATGCTGCCTTATAGCAGCAATATAACACACGGTGCTTTACCAAGGATTACATGGGGTGTGTGTGTGTGTGTGTGTGTGTGTGTGTGTGCGTGTGTGAATACATATGGTTAAATGGCAGGATGAAACCATGGAAAAGAAGACCAGAGACAGCTTGTCATGTCCCACGCAATGCTTGAAGAACAGCACAAATAGCATTATTCAAACAGAACACAACTCTAACTCTGGGACATCCATTTGTATCTTCAGAAAATTAGGCGGCAGCTATTATCTTTCTGTTGTTCAAACGATGAAACCAACACACAGAACCGCCGCTGGAAGTCACAGGGTTTTTGAGCCAAAACTTCTGCACACATTCCCTCTGGCTTGTCACCTCTCATCCACTTTGTCCAGAGTATCATTAAGAATTTCTAGACATCGGGTTCTGGATCTTGTTACAATGCTCAGAATGGCTGTCAATGGACAGGATAAGAACTCCAGTAGTCAGGCTTGAATTGTGTGAATAAATGCACCCATTTGGGTGTTATCAAGCTGTTCCATTTGTCTCATCATTTCATTCTTCACTTGACACTGTGACCCTTGGAAAGCCAAGGAAGGTGTTTCTTCGGTTTTCACCCTCAACCTCAGGGTAGCATGGCCTTTATTCTCTGTCCCCTATTGCCCTTTGGAGATAATTGCCTACAGTTTGGTGCCTATATTACATATGTTTCAACCTGTTCTCCAAACATTAACTGTTTGGGATTAAAATAGTTTCTACGAAGCATTTGCAGCCTTTCCTTGAACTCCTGCCAATGTATGGCTCTCCACAGAAAGGAAAATGCTGAGCATTAAAAACGAAATGAGGATTAGTCAGAGCAGATAATAAATAGCACACTACTGCATGTGGCAGAACTAGAAGAAAAAACAACAACTTGTTTGTATTTTAATGATTTAACCATGACAACCATTTGAGGTCCTGGTAAAGGTAACAGAAATAAAGGCCCGCGTCAAGAAGTACGGAAAGACTGGAGAGAAGCCGTGCCATCAGAAAACCTATCAGATCATCAGTACTGTGTATGTAACCAGATTATGAGAGCCCATTTAAGTATTCCTGCAATGCATTATTTTCAATGTAAATATTAATCAAAGTAATAGATGATGCAATGAATCCTGAGAATGATAAAGCTAGGAGTTGGGATGATGTCTACAGGATCTAGTCCTCCTAATACGATGCTGTTGAAGGGGCAGGGCAAATTCTATCCAGACCTTTGTCAGAGACTCTGCAGGTTGGGTGGAGAGCGGCCTGGCTGCCACTTGGGAAGGGAGAATCACAGTGGTAATACAATAACAAACGCCACCACCACAAGTAATTTAATCTAACAAAGAACAAAAAAAAAAAAAGCCCTATATGAAGCTGACGTACTGTTTTCATCTCCATGTTAGAGATGACAAAACCAAGGCATAGAGGTTAAGCAACTTGCCAAAGGACATACAGTTGACAGATGAGGGAGCAAAGATTTAAAACAAAGCAGCGCAGCTCCTAAGAAACCCTATGCAACCCCCTAACTTCCCTGTATGAGCGGGCTGGGAGTGTCGTGGCCTTTATGCCACATACCATGACAGGAGGAAGCGCTTAGCCAATCACTCACGCATTCCTTCAGACATTCAACAAATGCATAATGTACACCTACTATGTGCCTGGAATTACTGCTGGAGACAGGGATTTCATGATAAACAAGCAGATGAGCTCCCTGCTCTTTTGGAATTCAGTCTAGTTGGGGAGATGGGTGGCAAAATCCAGGCTGCTTACAGAGCTTGGAGGAAAATAATACTAAAATGGATGTGTAAGTTTAACAGGCCTCAGAAGTGCCAAGAGCGCTTACTAAAACACAGACTTCTGGACCTCATCCCCACAGTTTCTCATTCAGTAGGTCTGTGTTTAAGCCCAAGAGTTTATATTTCTAACAAGTACCACAGCTGATAACTGCTGACTTAGGAGCTCGACTTTGAGACCACCACCATAAGGGTTATTTGGTTGGGAGAGAAATATTCTTTGTGTTGTACTGCACCTCGGTTGGAGGTGAGCCTGTGCTTATAAAGAATCGTCACTGACTATATAGATACAATTTTAGATCTGCCAGGAAGTTTCTCTCACCTGCCTTAAAATGTGGACATATTCCCTAGGATGGGTATAACCCAAACCGCCACCAACAGCTATTCACACATGGTATCTGAGAAAACAAGACGCAGATTCAGTAGCTTCTGATGCCAAAGAATTGAAAGAAAAAGTAAAATACGAGGCCACAGAGTGACATCTTGAGTACATTATTAACGAACAGGGAGGCAACATTTAAGAAAGTGACCCTATAAAGGCACGGGGTCATTAAGGAAAGAGCACTATTGCAGGGAATTTCTACCCATCAATCCATGAAACACATTCCATCCTTACAGATAATGATATGCTATCATTTAATCGACATGATGATTAAAATTGCTTCCAACTGCATGAGTCTGGTTTTAACACATCTTTAAAAAAAAGCCTGAGTGTTTCTTCTCTGTAAAAGGGGGGTTTTCCAGATTCACAACCTTCTTGTCTATTGGAAATATCCATGGCAAGAGTGAAAAGAAGTACTGGGAAAAGGCCAGTTTCTTTCAAAACCATATGTGGACACAAGGGCAGCATTATCTGTAAGCAAATTATTATATATCATATGTATGTGTGTGTGTGTGTATATATATGCATATACATATGAGATATATACATATTATATATATAAACATATATGTAAACATAAAAATATATATAAACATATATATACATTTATATATATATGTATATATATATATAAACATATATATACATTTATATATATATGTATATATGTATATATATAAACATATATATACATTTATATATATATGTGTATATATAAACATATATATATATTTATATATATATGTGTATATATATATATATATATATATATATATATATATATAAATGGCTTCTTTTCAAAAGAGAGTTAATAGGTCAATGCTATGGGACAGGAGGGCTTCCACTGCAGAATGGAGGACCATAACCATTGACATTTGGCTGACCTTCTTTCCACATTACATAGAATGAATTTCTAACGTGGAGGATTCCATGTTAGTGTGCTCTGCAAATAGCCTTATGCTAAAGCCACAGAGCAGCACAAATAGTTGCATAAATAAATATCCCACCTTAAAGACAAATGCAAGTCATATGGAAAGTCCTTTAAGACTTGGGTATGTGTACTCAGTTTTTAAGAGTCTCTTATGGTTTGGCTCCCTCCTTCTCTAACCTCTTTTTTTGTTCCTTCCCCTCCCCCATGGTCTTGTGGTAAGTTTCTCAGGATCCACATAAGAGTGAAAACATATGGTATCTGTCTTTCTCATTACTTATTTCACTTAGCATAACACTCTCCAGTTCCATCCACGTTGCTACAAAGGGCCATATTTCGTTCTTTCTCGTTGCCACGTAGTATTCCATTGTGTATATAAACCACAATTTCTTTATCCATTCATCAGTTGATGGACATTGAGGCTCTTTCCATAATTTGGCTATTGTTGAAAGTGCTGTTATAAACATTGGGGTACAAGTGCCCCTATGCATCAGTACTCCTGTATCCCTTGGGTAAATTCCTAGCAGTGCTATTGCTGGGTCATAGGGTAGATCTATTTTTAATTTTTTTGAGGAACCTCCACACTGTTTTCCAGAGCGGCTGCACCAGTTTGCATTCCCACCAACAGTGCAAGAGGGTTCCCATTTCTCCACATCCTCTCCAGCATCTATAGTCTCCTGATTTGTTCATTTTTAGCCACTTCTTAACAGAAGACCATGGGGGAGGGGAAGGGGAAAAAAAAAGTTAGAGAGGGAGGAAGTCAAACCATAAAAGACTCTTAAAAACGGAGAACAATCTGAGAGTTGATGGGGGGTGGGAGGGAGGGGAGGGTGGGTGATGGGTATTGAGGAGGGCACCTTTTGGGATGAGCACTGGGTGTTGTATGGAAACCAATTTTAACAATAAATTTCATATTAAAAAAAAAGACTTGGGTATCTGTAATATCAGCATCTGGTTACCCACTGTTTCTCTTGGCCAGGTAATTATAAGCTAACTAGTTTTGTCAGTCACTGAGTTTCTAAGTTGACAGCTCACAGGCCAAATCTGACCCAAAGATGTGATTTGTTTGACTTGTGCATTTTGTTCCTAGTTGCTGTGCCCTTAAAAGCTGATCACGAATGGCTGAAATGGAACATTTGCTCTCTTCTGTGCAACCTTGCTTGTCGCTCTACAGTACCTTTGTCCTGGACTGGGTGACACCTTTACATTACTGGCAAATCGCCTGAAGAGGCTGGAGTGTTTTGACCCCTGCTATTTAATTTACAAAATCAAACTTCAACTCCAGCACTACTTTCCTGTTAATTCCAACTACCTCATATTTTTTCTTCATTTCACCAGGGGACGGACAGGTTTTTTCCATAAGAATTTTAATTGTTCCTAGGTGAGTGATATAATACTATATAAAACTTTGGGAGGAAGTTAAGTTTCTCAGTAAAAGGGCAGAATTACCTTGTTGTATGACTCCTGCTATGGTCGACATTGCTGATCTGTTTTAGATTGGCTTGGAAATTTTGAGCTGATGAAATGAAATGTCAAGACTGGGAAGTGTCTTGATTTTTAGCAAAATGGGCATATCACCACCAGACATGAATTAGCCTAGAAAATACATTAAGTTTTAGGAGGTTCAGAGTGGGCTTTAAAACAAAAAACTGAGAAGGCTGAGAGAATGTGAAAGGCCCCAAGGCATGTTCATTTTTATTCTGTAATGAATAGGAAATACACTGCAGTAAAAGCAGCATTAATGATTCAAAAACAGCTGGAGATATTGCAACAGAAATTAATCCTACTTACCTAGCTCTTAAAACTAGTAAAAGGGCAAGGTGGGGTTGAAAACTCGTACCTGAAGCAAAATGGAATGTTGGCATTAAGCACCTGTGACCAGTCATTTGTAGGCCACTCACACACAAGCACAGCAAAGCCTCTAAGGGGCAAATCTCACTAATTAGAAATAACTGGGGTGATGACCACTTGGAATCACTGTGAAATCTGAAGTGTGGACACCTTTTAAGGAGATATAGCAGATTGGTTTCAAGGGCAAAGACTAGCAGCAAGTGACGCTTCAAGGACAGCAAGGTCCCACTGGATCCGCTCAGGGGAAAATCATTTGTTGTTAGCACATTCATTATACACCTGGGACTGCCACTAGGCTGTGTCTATCACTGTAAAACAGTTTTTAAAAACTAAATATATCTCCAACTACCTTTTCTATCCTGTTTATGTGACCATTTTCTTCAGAAATGGTTGGAAAGTTTATTTTAGGCCGAGCTCTCTCTTGAGTGACAAATTTCACCATATTGGTGCCCGATGCATCGAAGTTGTCCCAATGATCTTAAAAGTTTTTACTATCATAATTTTTACTGAAACGTGGATGTATGTGTGTGTGAAACATATTCTTGCCACATCTTCTATATTTGTGTAACATTTTCTTTGACCATGCTTGACACAATGTATTCGTTTCAGGTGGACGACATAGTGATTCAACTTCTTTATATGCTATGCTGCGCTCACCACAGTGTAGCGACCATCTGTCGCCATACAACATTATTACAATATCACTGACTATATACCCTATGCCGTGCCTTTTATTCCTGTCACTTCTTCCTTCCATAACTTGAAAGCTGTATCTCACTCTCCCCCTCACCCATGTGGCCCATCCCCCTTCCCGCCTCTCCTCTGGAAACCAGCAATTTGCTCTCTGTATTTATAGACCTAAATCTGCTTTTGTGTTTGTTTATTCACGTTTTTCAGATTGCACATATGAGTGAAATTGTATGGTATTTGTCATTCTGGGACTGACTTACTTCATTCAGCGTAGCACTCTAGTTCCATCCATGTTGGTGTAAATGGCACGATCTCATTCTTTTTTGTGGCTGTGTGATATTCATTATTTATATATACTACATCTTCCTTATCCATTTTCTGTAACTTTCTTGATTGAATAAACTCAATTCTAGGAAGCAAGTCTAGCCTCCACCTGTTCACTTTGTGGTTTCACTCCGTGGGTGTGTTGGGAAGATATGGACATGGTGACTAGGGCCTTTCCTCACTAATGAATTTGGTGGGGACTTTTAAGCTAAGAGAGAATATATCCAGCAGCCCATTTTACATATTCATACCCAAGCCTATTTCAACATCAACTCTTAACCATAACGGAGTCTTAATAGAATTTCCAAGACCAAAGCACTTCATGAATTCCATATTCAGTGACTCAAGAGTGAGGTTTAGAATGTTTACAAATGTCTTTGTGTTTCGTTTGGGTCAATGTACAAATAGCTTGCTCAAAGGTCTTCGAGAAGAAGACCTCCCGGGCTCTCTAAGGAGAAACAAAAGAACTGACCTCAAGTACATTCTCAGCCCCAGGCCCCGAATGATAAGCTTTAGATCTGCAATGTGTGATAAGTCACCTTTTTAGTGAGATTCTGCCGACCACTCTATTTAAAACTACACCCCCTCCTCCTTAATTTCTCTCCCTTACCATTTACCACTTTGCACTATAAAATTTACATATTTTGTTTATTTTTGTCTTCTTCCTCTAGAATATAAGCTTCATAAGGTAAGGAATTTTGCCTGTTTCTTACTGCTTTATCTCTGATGCCTAGATGGTCTGGCAGGTAGTAGATAGTCAACAAATCAATGTTGAATAAGCAAACCGCTGAATACGTATCTAGTGATATAATTTCATCATCTGTGTGCCAGTGGACGCTGCATCAGCAAGAGTTGGGTGGGAACACTAATACTGCCATTTGCAAGCTCAGTGGCCTCAGACAAGGGACACTTTCTCTGAGTCTCAGCTTTTTCATCCCTGAAAGGTAGATAAGGATAGTTTCTTTCCCATAAGGTTGTAGGAATAACAAAACAAGGACATGTCAGGATAGCCTTCGGCATGGTCTTAGGCACACTGTAAAGGTTCCCAAAGTGTTGCCTGTTATTACTGCTGCTGCCTTAATCCTCACTCATAAACTTATGCAGAATAACAATCAGTGAGTAGACAGAATCCCACAGCTACATATTTCTGCCCCCATCTCTTCCGAGAGCTCTGACACAGAAGTAGGGAGAAATTGGTGAAGAAGCTGCCTTAGTCTTGCTCCTATTTTGCAAAACCCTTTCTTGGGGCTGGGGGTGGGGTGGGCCTCCTGCATGCGACCCCACGCAGGGAGGTGTGCGGCAGCTGGCCTGCCTGCCGCTGCGTTGTGTGCTTTGTAAATCAATAGGGCGTTTGGGTCTCAGGCTGTCCACTCTGCTACCCTTCTGAAGTCTTAACTACACTTTAAAAGCAATTATTTTGCTTCTAGCTTTGGGAAGGAGGACGTGAAAAGAGGCCTGGCTGAGGCAAAGCTCATATTTCAAGGCATGTCAGGGACCAAGATCGATGACGTGTAGATAACAGGGGAAATGGATGTAAAACATAACCTCAGGTAGACTCACGACCAGGCCCACACAGAGTTCTTCCCCTGCTTCAGAATCAAGAGGAAATCGAGTCACAACATTCAAAACCAGGGACAGAGAGCTGCAGAACGAAAGAAGGCTCAGTAACACTCACTATTCGGAACTCCTGGAACTATAAAGTCTTAGCACTGCACCACATGGGGGTCTGTACACACAGATGCTTCCAAATAATGCCTATTTTCCTACTTCTTCTTCTCTGTGTTTAATTAACAATAATTGGTTAGAATTAACAATAAAGGCTACTGTTTAAAAGTTCTCATTCTATGTCTAAGCTCTTGTTTAGCTCCTTGCAACAAACTGTTGAAATAGAAAGCATTGACTCATGTGCCCATTTCACAGAAGGGGCTTAAAGAGGTTAAGTCACTTTTCTTTGGTCATAAAACAAGTAAGCAGCACAGTCAGAATGGGTACCGAGGTCCGATTCCATCCCAATATAATTGGACACTCTGCTCTGTATTATATAACACCATAAACTAAATTAGATCCTCTATAAGGCTCTCGTAGCTCCTTGTACTTTTCCTCACAGCATGGAACTGAATTTGTAAATAAATGTAAGGATGTGATTACTTGCCTAATATCGGACTCAGTACTAGAAAACACATTGTTATTATAATCGTTTTTGGTTGTCACCATATTTGCAGCACAGAGCACAGGTCGAATTCACAAGAGAAGCTCAGAAAATATCTGTTGAAGATCTGAAAAAAGACAAAGTGGACAAAAATTGAGATTTCAGGTTAAGATGCAAATTCATTTAGTTGTCTTAAATAAGTAAAAAACACTCAAAACCCATTTATTCAGTGATTTTCCCCTTTCGAAGGATACAATCAATGCGTAAGCATTTCTAATAATCCTTCACATAGATATCCCACAATAACATGGAAAATTCAAACAATTCTACAACCTTTATTGCTTGACTCTTTCGCTAAAGAGGTACCGGTATATATCTATCTTACACCCTCTTACCTCTCTTTACTTCTAGTTCTCTGTAGAATCTTTTTTTTGTAATGCTTGATAACATTTGTGGAATGAACCAATCAAAAATACTGCTGGTCAGCTGTTGTGGTATTTTAATGAAATAAAAAATGCTGGCACCTTTATAAACACATATAAATCTTTTCTGATTGACACAAATTTTGAGATTTGCAGCACAAATTACTTTGTGATTTTATAACATCCACAACACAACGGAACAATGTCATTCCTATTCAAGGAAGAAACTCTATGGTCATGAACCCAGGCAAAAGAGAAAAGGCCTTGCTGTTTTAGTTTGGTTTTCCCAAACAAAGTAGGGAGGTAAACCACAGCCTCTGACCATGTATATAAACATTTGGAAAACTGGTTGAAATTGCTTACATGTAAACAGCAAGAGATTAATACTGTACTTCTGAAACTGACTTTAATGAATCCTGTGAGATTTCACCACACAAAAAGCTAAAATTATTGTTCCCAGAAATAAATAAAAGGAAAGCAATGTAAGAGTGTATCATACCCTTCTCTTAGCAAAACAAAATAAAACAACAACAAAAACAACAATAAAATGGATAAAACAAACAGAAAGAAAAAGAACAAATACTCTTTGGGGAAGGGAAGGAGTGGTGATGGAGTGTAAGGAAGGAGGAACATTCTGTGAGGCAAGACAAAGAACATTCTGGTGCAATGAAAAGGAAACACAGAATGAAGGATGGGATACAGTGTGGGAATCAAGGAATGGAAAGAGAATGGATACAGAAGCAGAGGAATCCAGCTCCCGGCTGGTAAGCCAAATGCCACAATAATCCAATTTTAATTATACGTGAGTCCCATCTCTGCTATTTGTTTAATTTTATTCTCCTCAGCAAATACAGAGACAGCTGTTTCCCTTTTGACACAATTATCTTTGTCTAGAAGCTTTCGAAATGTCCCTTTGAAAAGTTTGCAGAACTTACAAGAATCCTGAACCTATTAAGTGACAGATCTTTTGGATTTTAAACAAGGAAAACATTTTTTTTCAAGGCCTTAACTCTGAAACCCAGAGGATCAGAAATGATAGAACAAAACGCTTTGAAACTCAAAGTAGGATGAACAGCAGCACTTGTTATGTTGGAAGTCAACAACCTGACCATTAGGCTTAATTATATTCTGAGTGAAAAACTGACCCAATGTGTCAATACCTTAGTTCAATATTCAGAATCTGTACTTAATTGTGGATGGCACTGGAACATAAAGTCAAGTAGATTTTAGGATGAGTGGTCACATTGGCCATGTCAATGAAGAGACAGAAAGAGAAACCTGAGGAAGTTAGTCAAGAGAGAGTAAAGATTACAAAAGCAAAGAAGCGGGGAAAGACCATGAAGGAAACAAAAAGGCTAAACAGGTGGCCCCAGAGAGACAGAAGTATCTTCCATTCCTAACCATTTGCCGCCTACTACCTCATGAAGATTTGGAATCCAAATTTGTGATACACATATAATGGCCAATATTATTGAGCACAGATCCAAGGCATCATACATACACTGTTTCATTTCATCCTCCAACAACCCTATGAAGAACTGTTATTATTCCCATTTTACAGATGACAAAACCAAGGCTTAGACAGATCTAGTAATTTGTCGTCACAAGTCTTATGATTAATGACTGGTAGCAAAGGATTAAAACTCAGTTCTGTCTAGTCCCAAAGCTCGTACCCTCAAACGCAACTACGTTGCCTGTTGTAGCCATAACTGACCTTTCTCTTTACTTAAACAAGCTTGAGAGTTTCTTTTTATAGAAATCAGCCATCTCCAATTAAGACAAAAATGCAAAACTTTAAGATGTTGGGCAAGGAGGAAATCTCACTACATACTGAGGTTATGATACAGAGGCAATTGAGAGGCTTACAGCCCCATTACCAACTATGGAGACCGCAAAAAGATCACTGGTTGCAAGGGGGTAGGGGGGTAAGAGGGATGAGTAGGTGGAGCACAGAAAATTTTTAGGTCAGTGAAACTATTTGTCCAACACTCCAATGGTAGATACGTGTCACAACGTATTTGTCCAAACCCATGGAAGGTACTCCACCACCGGGGTGAACCCTGATGCAAACGATGGACTTGGGTGATAAGGCAATGTCAGCATAGGTTCTCCGATTACAAGTTGTGGCAGGGGAGGGGCAGGGAGTACTCTATACTTCAACTCAGTTTTGCTATGAATCTAAAACTGCTCTGAAAATGAAGTTTATTAATTCTAAAACATTTTTTTGGGTATAAAGAATCAGCCTTTAAGTGTTTTTTTTCTCTTCAATTTTCTCTTTTCCAAATTTTTACATTCAGCAAATTGATGGGTATAAAAGACGCTTCTTATTAAACTTAGCGTCCTGTTGTTCTCTCCAAACAGTGTTCTTACACTTTTTAAAAGATACAAAGTAATTTAATATGATCTCTTAAGGTGGTTAAGAGAAAAAGACAGGGAGAGTATACTTTCAGTAATAAGGCAAATGAAGCTGAGGAAGTCAGATGCTTATGTTTACCACCAAGGAAATGTCAGAGGACATTTACATTCGCCAAATTCTTTGTGTATATATCTTTAAAGCTGTCTAGATGCATTAGATGAACACAGCATGACAATGGTCATACTCTCTGCTCTATACTTCACTTCTGCACATTGGATTGCCTGAATATAAATGAAGACCAGAATGTTCATTTAAATGCAGTACCGGTGTGCCTTTTGAAGAAACTGTCTAAAAGGATATTCCTTTACACACTGGATCTTGCACCTCTTCTCTCAACGTAGGATTTCCGTTGTAAAGAAGTGAAGAGAAATTGGAAGGAGGCCGAGTAGAAGGGAAAGAACGTCAGGTTTTGGCCTGCAGTGGCCATACGGCTAGCTCGGCCTAGCATGGGTCCGATGAAACTGAAAACCATATTATTTACATCTCGGGGTAAGTAAGGCAATAACAAGGCTGGAACTGGGATAGAGATATCATGGATTATCATTAGAGTCTTTAAATGCTTGTGGAATGTATCGGATGATTCTTGGAAATTGTTTCAAGGAAGAGCCACTTTAAACATCACCCTAGTTGAAGGAAAAGACGTGGGTATTTACTGTGTACACAGTACTTGCTTTCTCAGGTAATGAACTCTACCATCTTACACTCATGCTCTGGGTCTTCCGATACACAACATAACAGAAGGTGCAGGACCTCAAGACCTGAAGGTGACTGCAGTGAAAGAGGCTACCCACTCTGTCTCCACCTCAGGACCTTCAGCCTCAGGCCCCTGTGTGGATGTGGAACAGGTTCTCCCAGCAACGGGGAGGATGGGAGAGAGGATGCTGCGGGTCCCGGCCGACACAACAGAGCACTGACCTGGAGCCAACAGGAGGTAGTGTTTCTCATTTAACGGGTAAAAACGAGAGGTTCCTTGTCCCAACCTCCCATTCTTTTATTGTGTTCGTAACATCAGAAGCAAATTTTTCACCACGTGTTTAGAAACATCTACACAGTTATACGAAGTAAGCTTTGCAAAGGATAATCCGTAAACAAATGGGACTTTCAGTTGGGACTATGTAGGTCTATTCAATGTTCTCCTCCCTTTAGCAGGTGAACAGCCTATTTCTAAGGAAGGATGCCCCTCTGGAGAATGTATGTTATAACTTGTGATCATTGGCTTCTCACGCAAGGAAACAAAGTCACCAAGCCAAGCCAGGATGTGTCAGCATCCAAGTAGAGAATTTCATGGAATGGGGTAGGGGTGCACGAAGCTGAGGGGAAAATCACAGAAGCATTGTCAGGGATCATCCCCAAACCAGGACCACTATGCAGCCAGTGCTTATCAAGGCATAGTGACAGAGTGTGTTGAGACATCCGAGTATGAATAAAGGGTGTCGTGGTGACAGACGTGTAGCTACAGCACCTGCAAGAGCTTCTGTGATTCTGCAGACACTTTGGCATTAAAATATGCCAACATGGAGGAGTGAAGAAGGCTCTAGGTAGGCATCATACAGCTCTTATCTGGGGGAGTGATAATAAATGGAGGTATAAGCCCTAATGAGAGACGGGTATAAAGACTAGGGAGACCATAGAATTTATCATCCAACAATTTATCATCAGCCAAGACAATTTAGGAGTGAAAGTGAACGCTATTAGTAATACTAGGCATAAACTAGACTGTCTTGGGCAACTTGGTACATGTGGGCTCCCTACTGAAAGCAAACAATGCTTTGCCTTAATGTTGACCCCCATCTGGCCACTGAGGCCAAAAGTTTGGGCTTTGGAGTCAGCTGCCCTGTTCGGAATACAAACGTTGTTGCTTATTCATCGTTTGATTTAGGACAGGTTGTTCAACCTCTCTGTGCTGAGCTTTCCCACTTGCCTCACAGAATTGCTGTAGGAATTAAAGGAGTTAGTTTCAAAAGGCTGAGCACGGTGCCTGGCACACAGAAGTCACTCAGTCAGTCATTGCGGTGCCTGGTGGCTCAGTAGGTTACACATTTGGCTCTTGGTTTCAGCTCAGGTCACGATCTCATGGTTGGTGAGATCGAGCTCCACATCGGGCTCCGTGCTGACAGCACAGAGCCAGCTTGGGATTCTCTCTCTCTCCCTCTTTCTCTGTCCCTCCCCTGCTTTCCCTCTTTCTGTCTCTCTCAAAATAAATATATTTTTTTTTAAAAAGAAGGTAGGTTCCACATTTGCTGCTTTCCCATCTTTGTATTTTGTGATCATAGAACCGTGTATCTTACAAAAAAAAAAAAAAAAAAAAGAAGTCTCTCAGTAACAACAATATCATCATCATCAGTGTAGTATGTCCAGATATACAGGTATATGGTGCCTGGAATCTCAGCAGAGAAGCAGTTACTTCAATTTGTTGTTGGGGAGAGGAGTGGAAAAGACAGGGGAAAGGAAAGGTTTCAAAAATTTTCCTAGACAAGAGTGATGTAACACTTGACAAAGTATGACCAACAAAAATCTTATTCATTCCAATTTCACTTTTTAAAAAAGTTCTGTGGCTACTTACACAGATACGAAGTAAAGTTACTGATGCAAAACTTATGATTAACATGTTGGTAAGTATAAATGTATAGTAATCAAGATTACAGTGGGAAAAATTAAACTCTAGTAGAATGACATTTCTATGTCTCATAGAATTAGCAGTTCAACATTCATTCTACCATTGTATGAACGCAGGAAACCCTAAATGAGGAAGCAACACTTTGGCTGGTTTCCAAGTCCTGACTACCCATGACATACATGAAATCTCACTCTTTCATTTTGGTATTTCCGGACCTCAGTCTGACCTCCCACCATTTTCACTGTTTAGCCTCTTGAATTTATGCACATTCATTCTGATAACACCAGTTAAATTTCAACCCTGATGGCGGGTAGCATTTATTTAGCAATTATTGTGTGCGAAATGGAATGTTAAATGTTTCATGTAAATTATTCCAATTAAACTTTGAATCAATCTATGTTAGAGAACTAGATAATCCTCATTTCACAAAGAGAGGCCCCAGAGATGTAAGTAAGTCACCCTGGGTCACTGACCTAGGAATCAAACATCATTCAGCTTTAACCCAAACTTAGGCTCCTAAGCCCCTACCATAGTAACTATACAATTAGCTCTGGTCTTTGTGTTCTCAGCTTATTCACTATGAGCAACAGTGGATAGACCTGCACAAGTTTTAACCATTTTTCTCCCTGACCAGTATTTTTGGATTCACAAACACACACCTCTTCCCAGCTTTGTCATGCCCTCAAGCAATAGCCCACCCTCACCAAACGCCTGGTATCATTTCACTGTGGAAGGTTTTACTTAAAATCTGCTGTTCCCTCTACCAATAATCCCCCTGCCTTACAGAATGTTCTCTCCCTGGCCACAGAAAGGAGGTATCTGTTTGATTTTAATCACTCTCCTTACAACCCCAGCTCAAGGGGATACAGGTAAAAACAAGAAAAGGAGTCAGCTGAAAAGACAAAGTTCTTGGCTCCAAATTAAAAACAATTCCGAACACTCCATATCTGAAAAACGTGCACATGATTCCTGGGAGGGACTTGGAAACGAGCTTGTCTCCTACACTAATATATCAACTGTCAGCCTCTAAGCATTGGAGGTTTAAAGACACACGCTGTTCTTGTTATGGAAGGCATGTTCTTGAGGGTACATCCGTAGCAATTCATCACTACTTCAAAATCTGGTGCAAATTTCATCTAGCTTTGGAATCCAATATTTATGTGTGTTTTAGGCGTATAAAATGATCTTAAACGAGATTATATGCGTAAGAGCCAGTGAAAAGTTAGAAGGCTCTTACAAATGCAAATACTGTTGTTATTAGAAGAACATTAGTTATTTAATACATGTGAGCCTCTTACATAGTATTCTCCTAGGGAAATGGGTTATGGCTTTATTTTTTCAATGTTTTATTTAAGGTCTGTTTTGGTATTTCAAGTTTCTATTTAAATTTTAGTTAACATATGGTATAATATTGATTTCAGGAGTAGGATTTAGTGATTCAGCACTCACATATAACACCCAGGGCTCACCTCAACAAGTGCCCTCTTTAATGCCCATCCCCCATTTAACCCCCCCCCCACCTCCTCTCCAGCAACCCTCAGTTTGTTCTCTACGGCTGAGAGTCTCTTATGGGTTGCCTCTCTCTCTCAACTTCCAGTAAATCTGACTTTCAATGCAATGCAGACAGACATTATTTTCTTATTTTTGTTTTCATTCTATCGCTGTTGACATATTTTAAATTAGTCAGTGAATCTGTAAGGTGCCCAAATGAAGCAGCATGGGCTCCTCCAAACACCATCACTACTTAGCTGTAATGCAACTGACTGGAATAAGAAATGCAGAAAAATAACTCTTTATTATTACCTGTACAACCTTTTCAGCTCAGGCCACACTAATTTGAACAATGCAATTATTCAACCAAGTCTGTGATGAAGGTTTTCTTTCTGTTCTCTCTGATGAAGTGAGTTGTTTAAGCAAATGAAGGTATAAATAAAATAAGAGCTCAGAGGAGAAAGTTTAAAGACAATTTTTTAAAGTTTTGAATATATCCTCAGGCAACAAAACAAGAAATGTTAATGATTAAATATAGGCAATCAGGTATTACCTAAACTTATACACCTCTTTAAAAACATTTTAGTGATTGTCCAGAGGTTTACAATATACATACTTGATTAATCAATCCACCTTCAAATACTATGAAAGTGCATCATATGATATGCCAAATGGCATTAAATCCCTTTTGTTATATAATGGATAGAAATGAAAATAAATTTGAGCTACTACACTATACATTTCAGTCTGTTTTCATTAATTCAGACAGATCATTCACTTTGCCTCCCTTTACGCCCTTTGACTCTTACAGTCTGGGCTACTGGAAATGTTCTATATCTTGATGTGAGTGATGGTTACACAGGTGAATACATATGTAACAATTCATTGTGTCCTTTATTATATATATGTTATACTTCAATTTTTTTAATATGAAATTTATTGTCACATTGGTTTCCATACAACACCCAGTGCTCATCCCAACAGTTGCCCGCCTCAATACCCATCACCCACCCTCCCCTCGCTCCCACCTCCATCAACTCTCAGTTTGTTCTCAGTTTTTAACAGTCTCTTATGTTTTGGCTCCCTCCCTCTCTAACCTTTTTTTTTTTCCCTTCCCCTCCCCCATGGTCTTCTGTTAAGTTTCTCAGGATCCACGTAAGAGTGAAAACATAAGGTATCTGTCTTTCTCTGTATGACTTATTTCACTTAGCATAACACTCTCCAGTTCCATCCATGTTGCTACAAAAGGCCAGATTTCATTCTTTCTCATTACCACATAGTACTCCATTGTGTATATAAACCACAATTTCTTTATCCATTCATTCGTTGATGGACATTTAGGCTCTTTCCATAATTTGGCTATTGTTGAGAGTGCTGCTATCAACATTGGGGTACAAGTGCCCCTATGCATCAGCACTCCTGTATCCCTTGGGTAAATTCCTAGCAGTGCTATTGCTGGGTCATAGGGTAGATCTATTTTTAATTTTTCGAGGAACCTCCACACTGTTTTCCAGAGCGGCTAAACCAGTTTGCATTCCCACCAACAGTGCAGTTTTTAAAATGTGATGCATGGTCTAAATCTCCATCAATGTTCTCCCCGAAGGCAGTACCACATTACGGAAAATATGGATGAAGCATATTTTGAAGGTTGTCTGGGTTCCTTGTGTCAACACTCAGAGCTCAAGAGGCTGGAGTCTCTGCTGATCAGTTATCATCACTCCAGTCCTAGAATGCCTTTGTTGTTCCAGCCAGCCCACTTACAGATATTGCCTATTGCTCAAAAAAGCCAGACTCACACCAACAAAGAGGTATCTTGCCAATGAAACAATAAATTACAGTCTACCTGGCAACTGGGGATGGAAGTGAATATTTTTTACCCTAGTCAGATATGAAGAATTCCATCTTAATAATGATGGGAAATCTCAGCAAACAGCATCATTCACATTCACTTATTCATCAAGCATTTTACTGTATGCTCATTATGTGCCAGACTCTATGCAGGAACACATAGTCATTATTATTCCAAGGAGCTCACTGTATTTGGGGATAAACAAGCAATTACAATGTAGCAACACGGTAAGTGTGAGAGAGGGAATTGTAGATTCTTTCAGTTGCTAAACTAAAAAATCTAGGAGTCCTGATTTTTTAGTCTCAGACTAAAAAATGTCTCAGACTGGAGACTCAGTCCGCCAAGAATGGCTTAGGACTAGCAGAAATATCCTATATTTCTGTATTATAATGGCGGTTTCACAGGTGTAAACATCTGTCTACACTCATCTAGTTGAACACTTTAAAAGAATGAAATTTGTCAAGAAGTTGATTAAAGTCTGAGTTATCCTTAATTAATCCTTTTCTCTCATCCAAAACTTACATATGCATGATCCATTCAACATCTAAAAATCATCCACTCCTGTCCATCACCACCATTTCTGTCCAAGCCACCACCACACGTGGGCTACTGGTCACGGTAGCCTCTGACTGGTCTTCTGACCCTTCTTGTGTCACAAACTCCATTCTCCACATTTGTTTATCATGTAAATCTAGATCTTATTTCTTTGTTTAAACCTCTTAAATAGCTTCCAATCACAAATCACACTTAGAATAAAACTCAAGATTCCTTACCAAGCCCTTCGAGATGTTAACAGCAGCAAGTCTAAAACTTCTTGGTCTCAGGACCAAATATTACACTCGTAAAAATTAATGAGAAACACTAAGAGCTAGGGTATAGCTATTTATATTTACCATTTTAGAAATTAAAGATGAGGTATTTTCATGCCTCTTTTAAAATAATTTTTAGTGTTTGCTCTGGAGCTTATGTATCTTTAATTAATCTACCCTCAATATTATACTGCTCCCCATGGTGTACAAGGAAGTTACAAGAGTATTTTTCTAGTTCCTCTCTCCTCTCCTTTTGCTATTGTTTTCTACATTATACTCATACATTTTCCTAAATAAACAATATATTACAGCTTGCTTTAGACAATGAGTCATCTTTCAGAGCAATTTAAAGTAAAAAAAAAAAAAGGACTTGATATTAATGTTCATTAATGCCATTTCTAGTGTTCTTCATTTCTTCCCAGAGATCCATGTTTTTACCTGGAATTATATTCTTCTGCCTGAAGAACTTCCTTTAATATTCTTTATAAAATAGATTCCCTGGTAATGAATTCTCTTGGTCTTTATTTGTTTGAAAAGTCCTTATTTCTCTTTTGTTTTTGAAAGATATTGTCTGTTGGGTATAGAATTCTGGGATGATGGGGTTTTTTTCAGTGCTTTAGACATCCCTCCATTGCCTTCTGGCTTGTGGAGTTCTGATGAGCAGTCTTTTTTAATTTCTATCTTTGTTCCTCTTTATATGATGAATCTGTTTTTCTTACACTACCTTCAAGAACTTCTCTTCATCTTTGATCTTGAGAAATTTGATTATCATGTGTCTATGTTTTGGGGTTTTGTTCAGCTAGGGTTTTTTTGGAGGGGGTTGTATTAGAATCCTACTTGGTGTTCCCTGTGTTTCTTAGATCTATAACTTGGCATCCTTTCGATCATTTGATATTTTTCCATAACTCTTGTATGCTCAGCTTTGAGTTTTGTTTTCCATTTGTGTCTCAGACTGGATAATTTCTATTGGCCTATGTTCAGTTTCATTGATTCTGTCCTGAACTGTATTGAGTCTATAGATGAACGTGTCAAAGGTTTTCTTTTTTTTATATGCAGCATTGCCATGTGATGGTTCTTAAAATTTTTAATGTTTATTTTTTGAGAGAGACAGAGACAGAGACAGAGACAGAATGTGAGTGAGCGAGGGGCAGAGAGAGGGAGGGAGTCACAGAATCTGAAACAGGCTCCAGGCTCTGAGCACTCAGCACAGAGCCTGATGCAGGGCTCAAATTCATGAACTGCAAGATCATGACCTGAGCCTAAGTCAGATGCTTAACCAACTGAGACACCCAGGGTCCCCATGATCATTTCTTATAATTTCCATCTCTCTGCTGAAGTTCATCATCTGAAATTATATACTGTCCATGTTTTCTACTAGAACCTTCAACATATTAATCATATCAATTTTATTTTTTTAAGTTCACTTATTTTTGGGAGGGGGGAGGGAGAGAGAGAGAGAGAACTAATGGGAGAGAATCCCAAGCAGGCTCCACACCATCAATACAGAGCCTGATGCGGGGCTCAAACTCACGAACCGTGAGATCATGACCAGGTGCCCCTAATCATATTAATTTTAAATATCTTCTGATAGTTCTAACTGAAGGACCTGGGTCAGGCTTCATGCCTTTCCTAGAGAGGTTGCTGTTCCCTTCCTCTACACATGCACCACAAAAGAGCTTCACCGTGGACTCTAATTTGGCCTCCACTCTTTCTCATGAGTACCCAGTAAGGTCTGTGTAAAAGAGCCTGTTAGTAGGTGTCAAGTCCTCTCCATTCTGAGGCTCTCAGGGTTTCTATACTTTCATGTTAGCCATCCCTAGCCTTTATCTCACGTATTAAATTTTTTATCTGTCATTTTTCTTATCAGCTTGTATGGCTCATGTACCATTTCTCCTTGGAGCTGCCTGACTTTCCTTAGATTTCACGTTAGTTCATTGCCCTGAGAACTCACACATTTGAAGGACGTGTGTGTATATTCTACATACAAGAAAAGTTGTATGTCGTCTCTGGAAAACTCTTTCATAGGCTCATGAGAGAACAGAAGTGAAAAAGTCAAATAAGCTTTAGTATTATTGCGAAAAACATCTTAACACTATGGCTTTGGGTCCTTTGAGTAGTCTTTGAGGCTTAATGCCCTACCTGATCCAATCCCCACCGACCCTTCTGATGTTATCACCAAAAACTATCCCACTTTCCTCACTACAGCCAGCCATGCTGGTCTTTTCATTCTGCCGGCACATCAAGCTTTCTGATGGTTTAGATGTTCAGCCCCCACTATTTCTCCCATATAAAATGCTGTTTTTCTTCCATCTTAGAAGGACTGACTCCTTGTTGTTGTTCAAATTTCAGCTTCAAATTACCTCAAAGATATCTACCATGATCACCTTGGTCTAAAGAACCTATAAACACATATCAACTCTAAGACATTTTATATCACATCACACTATTTTCTTCTTTCAAAAATTATTTGGATTTTCAATATTTTTTATTTGCTTATTTTCTATCTTCCTCCAACTTTTTGGCTTGTTTGCTACAATATCTAGAGTAACTAGAACAGTATCTGTTGTGTAGTAACTCTTAAAAATACATCTGAAAAAAAATGTCTTAGACTATTTTATTGGCCAAATTGTATCAATCATTATCAAGCTAATTGTACCTTTTAAAATCATTAAAAATGGGAAACAACTCCCAAAGGGTTGTTTCACTGGCCAGGTCTGGTTAGTATATAGTGGAAATGTTCTTTGAACTGAGTTGGTTTTTAATCTAGGCCCAGTTGAACTCACTTCAGAGACAGGCTTAGCCACCAGAGACATAGAAGCATGGCTGAGAACCTAAAATATGATTTCAACACATGATAAAGCAAGGCTGTTTCAACAGCGTGGGAGGTGCTATTCCCTAAACAGCCAACACTGAGTTTTCTATATCACACTACCTGGCAAATCATTGTTTTCTTTTCAATAATCTTTGGCTTACCATCCTTAGGCAATGTGAAAAACTAAAAGGGAACCTTTGAGCCAGGAGGTTGGTGGAAATCCCCTGGTTTTCAGTTGTGCTCTACCTGGATCCCCCAAATGATATTTCAACAAATAAAGATGTCAGGAGTGAATGTAGACTTCAGAACTGGGGAAAAAACATGATTAGGTGTCTGATTAATCTCATGATGCATTTTCCCCTTATGGAAAACTATGGAAACTGGAAAAAACAAAAAACAAAAAGAAGCATACCCCTTTTTTAATGTGATTTTTGGCAAGAAATTAAATGCAGATAATTTGCGGTTTGTTTTCCACAAAATGAATGGAAGCTTCAGTAATAAACTTTTATTCAACTCTCCTAATATAAATGATCACTTTTTCCTCAGCTGTCTAATTTTAAATGTATGTTACCAAGTGGCTGAATCTTTTCTCTAAGGTTTTGATTGAGGCACATAAAAAAGAAAACAACAAAGACCATGATCCATGCCTGTATCCAATGGTCTGAGAAGTCCCCAACTCTGTCCTAGAGAAAGGGCATAATATGATGAGGATGGGGAATGAACATGGGGCCAAAATCTAACCTATATTCATATATATATTGTTACCATATGACAGGTGCTGTGCTAAGTGAACAATGGTGAGAAAGAAAGATATAGTTTCTTCCTTAATAGGCTTCAGAGTCTAGAAAGAAAATAAGGGCATAATTATATATGCAAATTACTCTAAATGTAAAATGGAATATGCTATGAGAAAAATGAATAATTGGACATACAAGACTGAAACCCAGAGGAGATCAATAATGGAGATGAAAATTGGCAAGAATCAACATACAGGTGTTTTTTTAAGGCTATGATAAACAGATTGCTGACCTAGGATGACAGAATAAATACATGACACAAGGAACAAAAGAAAACTATGATTTACAGTGTGGCTCAAAGGTGGAGAAGCCAGTAGATAGGGCCAATTTAAAAACAGGTGAAAAATCAGAAAACACCCATACCACAGAAGCCAAGACAGTGAGTGCAAGGAATGAGTATGAATGTCAAATAGCGTTGAGGTCCAGTAAAACGAGTCCCTAAAATGCCTGCTAAATAAGACAACATGGAGGTCTCTAGTGACCTAAATAAGATCACTTTTACTGATGCAATAGAAACAGAAACCAGATCAAAGCAAGCTGCAGAATAATGGCAATGTCTGTGCCATGTTGAACGAAACACACATCTAATTCACTTCCTCCCAATACTTCAGTAAGACAACAACAGAGTTGCTGTTGTTGTTGCTGTTGCTGTTGTTGATGATGATAAAGACACAAGCCTACAAAGATGGGGAGAACAGGAGAAAAGACAATAGCAACATAATGTGGAAGCTTGAAAGCAGATGGGTGAGAGGGGCAACTGGCTTAAGAGATTCAGGAAAGCTAAATTCCAAGCTACTCATGAGAAAATCTGAGCATAAACCAATTGACACCACAGAGTCCTCAACAGACACAGGAATTAGCAATAGTTAGTAACTCTAGAACTAAGGGATTTGGGGAGTTTACTAAAATGAAAAGGACTGGGTGAAAGTTGTTTGAAAAACAGAGGTCTAGATTCCCTCCATTTTACCTTGTTGATTAACTACTCCTCTGCTACCCTACAGAAGTCTAGAGGATTTTTCTGTATAGAAAATAAAACAGAAGTTCTCTGGATTAGTTGATAAAGTGAATGCTGTCATGAAAACAAGCAGATTAAATGACCATATGCATATTCAATATTGAATCAAGATTCCCTATCTGCTTTCCTACTTGGCTCCAAAACCACATGGATCCAGAATCTACTCTTTGAGACACTTTCTCAAGGGAACCTGATCAAATCAAGATGAAAAGGATCTAAAGATACTTACATTGAAGGTTCATGCCAAAATGACCCACCCAAATGTCCTGAAGTAGAGCTCAACCTTGACAAGCCCTGCCCACATATTCAGGTTATCCCATTGGTTCAGTGCCCCCAACTCTCAATCATAAGCATATGGTCAAGAATTACCAGATATATGGAAGAAAGAGACCATTAAAATATATGGGGTGGGGGAGGGGTGAAGGAACTTGAAAGAAACAGACACCATACAGAAAGTAAACTTCAAAAAATTATCATTTTTAATACTTTCCAAATATTTCCAAGAATATATATACTTATTTCATAACAAAACAAGATGCTCCTAAAAAATAAATATATGGTATCAAAAATAAAAAAGTATGTAGAAGAACTGGGACACAGAATTAAAGAGATCTGTTAGAAAGGAAAACAAAAATATATATACAGAGGAAAAACAGAAGAGGAAAAAATAAGAAAACTAAAAACATAAAAAAGTCTGGGAAGTCCAACTTCCAAGAAATAGGAGCACTGTAAACAAAGGGAGGAGTAGAAATCATCAACAAAATAACTCAAGATTTCCTGAAGTACATTAGTAGTTAGATTGAAAGACTCATTGAATGCCAAAATTAAAAGATTAAATAAACACATTACTGGAGATAAATAATCTACAGATTTTCAGAAAGAAAAGAAAAAAGAGTAATGGGTCATAAACAAAGCATGAGAAATCAGAATGGCTTGGAAATTCTCAACATACCACTGGAAGCAAGGAAAATTATTTCAATGTAGAATTCTGCACTCAGTTGTGAGTCAAGAATGAGGATAAAAGGATCACAATTAAATATGCACATTCTCAAAAAAAAATGTACCTTCTATGTAACCCTTCTTCAACAGTTACCAAAAAATAGCTTCTGTCAAAAATGAGAAAATAAACTGAAGAGAGACAAAGGAAGGAATTCTGGGATGGCAGGGATGGGAGATCCCAGGGTGACAGCCGAGCACCAGACAAAGAAAGCTGTGAGTCCAGATTTGTTCAGGGTGACTATGGAAACAGAAATCCTGAGGCTGCCATCACCAAGATGCCCACTGCCAGTTTATCCTGAACGAAAGATGGAATGCCCCAGATTCTTAACTATACTTGGCAGTGTAAGCAATGTGCTGACGTGTTCCGGCTCTCCTCTATGTCCTTGACGCAAGGATCAGCTAAGGACATTGCACCGTACAGAACAATTCTGCTTTGACGTACTCTTCAAAAGGAGGTCATCGTTCACTTAAGAACAGAATATACAGAGCATCCCAAATGTGTTGACCATATTTCTGCTGATGACAGAATCTGTGCCAATGCCCCAATGTGGGAAACCCTGTTTTCCTGGCTCTCTGCTAACCTTGCTCACTTATTTCTACATTAGAGACTCTTAAATTTTCAAGAAAGTTAAAACTAGACTATGCCCCAGAAATGCTGTTGAGCTTCTCTTCCTGAGCCCTTCTTCTAATGATGACAGTAGAGTCTTTTGCCCAAACAGCCAAACTTCTGCTTACTTCAGAGTTTTTCAAAACCAAACAACAGTTTAATACATAGAAGTGTGGTAAATATAAAAGCTGGGTGAGGGGATAATTAACACAGAAGGCATTATATGCTTACTTTGGGGCAAGGAAGGGACAGAGGGACTTGACTGAGGAAGGCCACATAAGAAGATTCTAGGATGTGAATAGAATTCTACCTCTCAAGTTGGAAACGGGTTTATGGGTGTTCATGTTATTTTTATTCCTTAAACTGTATACATACATTTTATTTACTTTTCTGTATCTGCAAGACGTATTTGAAAGTTTCAAAAATATTTTGTCATAAAAAAGTAAGAAAGGAAAACTAAGAACTAGAGTTATTATGATTTGCTTATGAAGAAAGGCAAAGAAATGAGGTAATATCCAGCAGGGAAGGTGGAGTCAAGGGAAATTTTTATTAGGAAAGATTTGAGACCATATTTTCATGATGAAGGTTTTATCCAATAGAGAATTTGGCAATGTTAAGAATGAATAACAAGAACACCTAAGAGGCAAAGACCACTTGCAACCTTACTGCCTGTTGCTCTATAATACAAACCCTCTACTATAGCCATTTGTTCCACTATATGTAATTTACTTGAAAATATTTTAATAGGTTGCATAATACACAGGTGTACGAGTATAAATTAAATCTATTCTTAGAATCTAGAGTCAGATGATTAAATCTGAAGAATACTAGTCGGGTTAGTTAACATTTGAAAGACCCCAACCACGAGTCCGTAACTGAGCCATTCTACAGCAAGCATGTCAAATATCTCTATCTAAAGTTACACCAGAGGGTTGGAAGTAAATTTTTCATTGGTGAAGTGAATGGTATTCAAGACACGTAAATTATAAATGCTACAGAGGAGCTCTCATCCTTACAAAGGTGGGGCATAAGAATCTGGTGAGCCAGCAGCCTGACAATGCTCCTGCAGGGATTTCATTCATACATTCATACATATATGATGTAGGTAAAATATCATGGCTGTTTTGGCTGCCTGACACAACTGGGTCAGTTAATCCAAACCATTAGAGCATGGCCACATTTGTCTTGGAGTGACTCTTTTACTCAAGGTGTTGACCAGAGAACCTAAAATGGCAGAGTTGGCAAATAGGATTATAGAAGAGGCTTGCTTGTGAACTTTCACACATGGGGCAGAAATCGGTTTGAGCCAGGCACTCACTAATGCCATATTACCTGATAGAAAAATTTGTATGTAGGAGAAGAGACATCTACTTCCTACCCAGCTGTTATTGTCAGAGGCTACCAGTATTTAATGAATGTTCTTGACAAAGGCCAATGAACAAATTAGGTCCATTTGTGACACTTGTGCAGCAACACTCAGATTCAACTTTCTTTTTGGATTAAGGCTTCTCTTTTACTGTCTCCTACTCCAAACGTCCCGTCTTCTCTTACACACCAAGCCCACTCATCTTAATACATTATCAGAATCATTCAAGTAATTAGATAATTCATTTGTGACACTTCGTGACAATTCAACTGTAGGCTCCTAAGTAGCAGAAATTTTGTTGCTCAGTTTTCTTAATAGGAGTAACATAATAACAAGAATCATCTCTCTCTCTCTCTTGTACTTAACCACGTGCCGGGCACTGCTCTATGTACTTAATATGAGCTAACTCCTATAATCTTCACAGTAGCCCTAACAGCAGTTACCATCAATATCCACATTTTACAAAAGAGGAAACTAAGTCTGAGAATGGTTAAGTAAGTTGTCCAAAGTCACATGGTAGTCATTCAAACCAAAGCCAGTGGAGGTCCAGAACCCAAACTCTTAACCACTATTGTGAGACTTCTAACCTGGAGAACTGTAAGACAATGAACTTGTGCTGTTTTAATCCATGAACTTTGTCATTCTTTGTTCTATCAGCAATAGAAAACTCATATGACTATATTCCCTCCACACCCATTCAAATCACAAGCACAAATCTTTGCATGTCATAAACTTTAACAAGTAAAGATGTGAATGAATACATATTTGTTGAATTTATTACAACTACCAAAAAGGACTTTTGATGCAGAAGACATACAAATATAATTATCACAGAGAAAAATTACATAAACATGAATTTCAAAGAGGAAATGAATTTCGAAGAAGAGGCAGGGACACAAATCATAGAGACCAAAGAGCTTGATTCTGGACCTCATGTGATCTAGAAACGCCTACATGACTTGAACAAGTTTCTAATTTCTTTAGGCTACAGCTTCTAGGTCATAGAATAAGGGAGTTGGACCTGTTCATCTTGGACTTCCTTCTGGTATTAGAATGTCTTTCTGAATATATTTTCTTTCTATTTATTTGGATCAAATAATAGTGTGCCCAAAGTTTCCTTTGAGATAGTCAAAATATATCATCATGAGCAGGGCTAATAATCAGACTCATGATGAAATGCACAAGGAAATACTCAAAGCTGACCTTAAAGGACCACTACCTAATATAAACCCAAGGCTCCCTCCTTCTACTTTAACTGATCCTGCTTAGTGGCCTGCCGTTCATCACAGAAACTGATCACACAAACCACAAGGGCGTCGATCATATTTCTTGGGTCTATGCATTTGTATAACCTCATTGTCTCTATACAGTGAACAGAATAAGAATTTCTGACAACATCTCTTTCTCTGCTGAAAAATAATAGACGTTTGTATAATACCAGTGATACTGGTCTTCTGATGGCCAGCTCAGGGGTTTATGGTTTCCAATAGAATATGCTTTTATGTATTGTCTTTCTAACAGTACTGTTACTGTGAAACATAATGGGAGAGTGTGCTGGGGAGCAGGAAGGGGACAGAGAAGGGATAAGAGAGGGGAAAGAGAGGTTACAGTTGAGGGGGCTGGGAGATGCTTGAAGCTATTTGGCCTTGTGTCCACAACTGACAAAACCATTTACATTTTTGTGGGTTTTGCAGCTCCAGCTAAAATTCACTTGAGATAATGAAAAAAATATATGAAAATTAGATTCAGAGAACAGAGCAAAACAATCATTATGTGCAGAAGACTGGAGTTCTCAGGACCAAACTGTTGCAAATGTTTGTGCAGACAACATAGTTTGAGCACAGTGTACATTCCTCACAGTCAAAGAGAGTAGTCAATGATGAGTGAAACATCCAGACAAAGGAGACCCCTGCAAAGTAACATGAAATTCTTTTCTTAGCAAACAATGAGATTACATCCAGTTTGATTTGTTGAAAACACAGCCAAGACATTTTTCTTGCTTTGAATATCTTAATATAATGAAAGGATAAGGATATGGGAAGGGATGAAGAGAAGGATAAAACTTTATTAGAGATGCAAACATTGTCAGATGGCAAGGCAGAAAAGAGACATGAGACATGTTAAAAGAGATTTCTGGGAATGGATGCCTTAAGTATCCAAAGGAAGCCAAAGTACAGGCTGGGAAGAAACAGGAAAGGAAGATTAAGAGGACAAGTAGTGGGAGAAAACAAAAAGTGACAAAAATTGGGGAGAAAGAGAATGGAAAATACTAAAAAGAAAAAGAAAGAGAGGAAAGGAAGTAGGAAAAAGAAAAGCGGAGGCTGGCTTTCTGTCCTTCCACATTAGCACATTCAGAACCCGACTGTAGAGTCTGACCCATCATTGCCTCCACTTTCTTTTCTTTCTCAGTTTTTCCCAGGCCAGAATGGATGGGAGGAGAAGCTGAGAGAGGACACATCCAGGCTCCCCTTCACTTCCATGATAAACGGGATGCACTTGATTTTCTATCCCACCAAGACAGAAAAACAGATGTCACCACAAAAGGTACTGTTATAAGACAGCATACAATGGGTCCCCTGAATGGAAATCAGGGTACTGTCAGAAAAGGCAAAAGATGTGGAAATCAAAATACTGTACAATCAATCAATGTCCACAACAGAAATGATTCTCTGAGCTAGTCCTATATTACGGTGAGCTCTAACCACACACAACTTAGTGAAAGAGAACTGACAAACAGGAACCCTAAAGTAAATATTCAAAGGTCTTTTGAATCTTTTTAAAAGATGATTAAAAAAAAAAAAAAAAAAAAAAAACTTTCCCCTGACCTCATCCCACAGATCAAGGTTATAAACAAAAGCTCAGGTAGTTTTCTTATGCTATATGTTCCTACAATAAATTCCTAGATTAATTAAACTCTTCTTAAAATTCCATTAAAAATGTAAAAACACTGATTTATCATCCCTTGAAAATTAGCTATACTTTCAGTCATTTTGGTAGTTTTTATCTTTATGTTTTCCTTTGTTTTCTGCTATGCCCACTTTTTAAGAATTAGGTATCCTACACTTTTTCATGCAGGAACAAAGTGATGCTGTCTGCTTTTGGCTCATTGCAGTAACTTTTTTATCTTAAAAAAATTTATTTCAGGGCGCCTGGGTGATCCAGCGGTTTCAGTTCAGGTCATGATCTCATGGTTCGTGAGTTCAAGCCCCACACCAGGTTCTACCCTGACAGCACGGAGCCTGCCTAGGATTCTATCTCCCTCTCTCTCTCTCTGATCCTCCCCTGCTCGCTCGCTCTCTCTCTCTCTCTCTCTCAAAAATAAATAAACATTTTAAAAAATTTTCTTTCAACATTTTTTCTTCACAGGAATGCTATTCAGGCCTCACAGAATCTGTCATGTTATATTGTTTTACATCTAAAATCGTACACAGTTATTGTAAATGCATTTATAAATGGCAAATATTTACATATATATAGATACACACACACACACACATACACACACTTGCAGACAGGTATTTACCATACAGATAAATTTTGTCAGAGTCTGTGTTAAGCGGGTGATTATTAAAGATGTCAAAATCTGGTTCTAAGGCTATGGTTTTATAATTTTAGGATAATTATACACCTATAAGGATTGATGTATAGAAATGTTAAGTGAAAAAAATAAGATGGGCAATATATATAGTTTGATCTTATTAAATAAAAAGAAAACATAACTGTAGATGTATACATTAGTCAGACACTGATCGGTTTTGCTGTGGTAACTAATTAACCCTGACATCTTAGTAATTAAACACAAAGGTATGTTTTCCTCATAGTACATGAATCACACACATGCAGCAAGAGAGAGCTGTAACCTACACAGTCATCAGAGACCCAGGCTGACAGTGGTTCCACCATTTTGAATCTGCACTAGTAACTTGGAACATGGGGCCTCCTCAGCCTTTGAAAGTAAAGAGGAAAAACTCATAGAGCTCACAGAGGTCATAGAGAACTCATACTACTATTTTATCCATCAGCCCAGCAATGACCCATGTCGCTTCTGCTTATAGCATACAAATCTAAACTATTCCTGTGGCCCATCTGAGCTACAGAGGTACTGAGAATGGGAAGAGGACATGGTTATCCAGCTGACATTAATGTTTCTGACACATTATATAAAATGCAAATAAAAATTCCAGAAGGAAAAACAATATTTAATGGGTGTCTCTGGGAAGGGGAGTCAGATTACAGAAAGAATGGAGACAAATTCCACATTTTATATTATACACTTCCAAACTTACTGCATTTTAAAAAATTTGTTAAGCTTTATTTATTTATTTTTGCAGGGGCAGAGAGGGAGAAGGAGAGAGAGAGTTAGCATAAGCAGGGGAGGGGCAGAGAGAGGGAGAGAGAGAATCCCAAGCAGGTTCCATGCTACCCGTGCAGAGCCCGACAAAATGCTCGAACTCACGAGCCATGAGATCATGACCTGAGCTGAAATCAAGAGCCAGACGCTTAACTGACTGAGCCACCCAGGTGCCCCAAAACTTTTCGCATTTTTAAAATAAAAAGCAAGTTTCACATTTGGTATTAAATAAAATTTTTTAGGCACTGTTAATGAGCTGTTCTGAGATAATCCAGTTAAAATGAAACTGGTAAATAAGTGGTTAAAAAGCAATATACAAGGAGTTTCCATCAATGGCTCAGCTTCAAGAATGGGCCTAGTTTTCAGGGATCTGCCAGAGCTCTCTCTGATTTAGTGGCTGTTGTTTGATCAATGGCTGAAATGACAGAGTGGAGAGCTTGCTGATTAAGTTCATGGATAAAGCTATGTTAACTAAAACTTTTGAGAGCCGTGATTAAGATCCAAACCAAGCTGTCAGAAGTGAGCTATGGCCAAGTGTGGGGTGTGAATGTACCTGGGAGTGAAGAATGAATCTCTGAAAATGGCAAGGGTCAGACAAAAGTACTTCAGTGCCTCTGGATTCAGTGTAAATCACATGTCCGATGAATGTCTGGAATAAATGGAGTTCCTCCAAGAAATGTGGCACTACTTGGGCATTTCAAATGTTAAGGGAAGATAAGATTGAAAAGCCAGGAACATTCAAAGCTTGCTGTTTTCACAGTCATTAGAAAAACACATATACATTTGCTGAATATGGTGAATTGTGTCAGTCCATGGGCTACAGTGGCAAATACAGCACACGTTTTCAAGGTGTTCATGGAGATACAGCCTAATTTCTTTACACCCTTCTGTCTCGTGGTACCTAGCTTGAGTGTTCTCTGGAGACACTGTTTTCCAAAGTGTGGTCCAGGATCCAGCAATAACAGACTCTCCCAGGAGCTGATAAGAAATGAAGACTCTGACGTGCTATTTCAGACCCACTGAATCAAAATCTGCTTTTTGAACAAGGTTTCCCAGGTGGCAGATGTGAACATTCAAATCTGGAAACAAAGGGTCTAAGTTCTATCTGTCTGCTCCAATTATCCTGTCAAGGAGCAAGACTCCTTACTTCTTGTTCAGTCTTCTTGCCTTTGATGTTGTCTAAAACGAACAGATGAGACAACTGGGAGGTTGGACAGGCTGAACAGACAAATGTAATGAAGAGATGAGCCAAGGAGGGGAAATGCAAAGAGAAAGATTCAGGCAGGGTAATTCTGTGGGTGAATTTTAAGGAAAAGTGGAGACAAGAAGGGAAGAAAGATGGAGGGCAGTTGTAAATAAATATGGAGGGGGGGAAGCAAATCTGAAGAAAAGCTGTGCGGTGTTCAACGAGTCTCCAGCCGTCGTTCATTGAGAGAGGGCAAAAATATTAACATTTCTTCTTCACTATCTTCAGGTGTCATGACCGGTGATGCTTCTGTATGAAAACAGAGGAGAGGGAACCACTATGCACCTCAGCTTTAGATGAGTTGCCTGTTTGTGGGATTTTCCTGTCCTTTTGTAGACAATAGCGTGGGAAAGGCAAAATAAGAATAAGACCACTTCTGCAAACTAAAATAAGCAGTGATCATTCTATACCCTTTCCAAAATGGAAGACACTTTTTTCATTACTTCATAATGATTTTGTTGACTTTCATCCATCTTTGTACTGAATTACTTAATATTTTAGTTCTGTATTTCTTTCTGTTTTAATTTTTTTCATGTTTATTTAGTTTTGAGAGAGTGACAAGAGACAGAGCGTGAGCAAGGGAGGGGGAGAGAGAGAGGGAGACACAGAATCCAAAGCAGGTTTCAGGCTCTGAGCCATGAGCACAGAGCCCGACGCAGGGCTCGAACTCACAAACCATGAGATCATGACCTGAGCTGAAGTCCGATGCTTAACCAACTGAGCCACCCAGGCACCCCGATTTAGCTCTGTATTTCCAAGGCTAGAGTGAATGAAAAATCATCAAAAATAATCTTCAACTTGTGGAACTTAAACAGAATATTTCAGTTCTGGTTGTTAGCTAAGTGAACTGCTTCAGCACTGACAGCCTTTACTCTTTCTATGTACATAACAGAGTATTGATTTTGGAGCCTACGTGAGTAAAAGTGATGGTGGGAAAGGGAATTTATAAACCACTTGGTAAACTATAATAACCCCGACTCTTGTGACTGCTGTGTATAATCTGTGCATTTCAAAAAATATATAAACCAAGATAAATCTCTCATAAACAATCTTTAAAGGTTACTGGAGATGAGGTGATGGCTCTCCTTAGAAAACAACTCTCATAAAATATATCTTTAAAACAGCTTTGAGATTAGGAAAAAAATAAGAGAAACTTCTTGGCTCTTTTGCTCTTTTTGGTGCTTGTCTGACTTGAGCTCAGGTTGGGTATGTTTATGACAACAAAATAAAGAATTTTGTTTTAATTTACGCATAGCCTTTAATATTGCATTACCTATACACGATCCTGTTTGACTTGGACAAATTACCATGTATTTAACTTCAGAACAATTTCAAAGACCTTCATGACACTAGGTGCTCTTTGTCTCTGGGGCAGTATTTCAATTGGTCCATGGAAAGAAGCCTTTGAAACATACACACACCGATACCGATGGCAAGAAGAGTGTTGAAGTTCACAAAATGTGGTGTGAGTATTCAATTTTTATCACTAATTGCTGATATAGGTATGACCCACATCTTCCAGATTAAAAACAGAGAGGAAAAGAGGAGAGATCGAGGAAGGGAGGTTGCTGATCTGAATGTTCTTTCCAATGACCATACCAAGGCTATAATACTTCAGGTGTTCCACAGGTTATCATACAAACATGGTGAAGGCAAAAAATCATGTTAGGTTGATTGCTGCTCTCAAAGCTGACTGTGTAAACCTCCAAGACACAGCACTGTGTCTCTTGGTAGATTTTTAAATCATGCTTCATTGGCCCACTGTTTTCTGGCTTGGGCTGTTGGCATATGAATTCTAATTACAGTTAATGCACTAATACTAGGTACTCATCTCCAATCCCCCAGCCACCAAATCCACTGTAGAAATTGGCCACAAGTCAAAGCCAGGAATTTTTACGGGAAAATCAATTGCTGAGAGGGACAGGATCCCATTCCTCTTCTGCTTAAATGTGTTCTCACGGCTCTTGGGATTAAGATTCAAACCTTTAGGATGAAATGCGAGTCCCACACAAACTGCCAGCTCCCTCATTCATGCTGCACCCCCTCCTCCCTTAGCTTTTTGCTCTTCAGCTACACTGCCTTTCTCCTGCCATGGGGTCTTTGTCCAGATCACTGTCCCCTGCCTGCTGCCTTTGTAGCTCTCCTTCATCCTTCAACTCAGAGTGTAAACATCAAGTCCTCAGGACAAGTCCACCTTTGACACTCAATCTAAGTAGTGCCCTCTGTTACGTGATCATAGGACCCTCACTTTCCCATGATAACATATACCACAATTGCAGTTATATCACCACATATTCAACTGCTCTTCCTGACCGCCTCCTCCTAGGTTTTACTTACGCTCCTTAATCCCAGTAGTGTGTCTGTCACATACAGACTCCAAAAATACTCGTTAACTGGATGTATGAATGAAATAAAGAACACATGAGTCAGTTCCATAAGCACCTAAATACTTTAACTGTACCTCTCTAACAGCCCTTCTTACCAATATTATAATTTCTTAATCTGTCTCCTCCCTTTAGTTGTATTATCTTCAGGCCGAGGGTTCTGTCTGCCTTCATGTATAGCTCTGGGTCTGGCTCATATAAATTAGCTTGAAGATAAAACCACTTGGAGACAAATAGGAGGAAGACATGGAGACAGAAGACGGGTAACAAGAAGGAAGGAAAAAAGTAGAGATATGGTAGGAAGAGAAAAGGAAAACAACAAGGGGCAGAATTTCTAAGGACTCGGAACACAGTCGTTACCTACATAACTTTTAGCAAGTCCTTAAGTTCGATGAAATACAAATACAGGAGAAAATTCATGATTAAAACCTTTCTTTGGAGAGAGAAGAGACTTATGCAACCCTTCTGGAGTGCATGCCAGACAAATGTGGCAGGCTGACAGCATTATAAATAATACTGATTAAAAAGTTGTTTTTATAAAGACAAACAGAAGGCTAAAATTCCCGTTGGTAATATCCAAACTATTAATAATTTTGATTTCAGGTTAATACGTTCTTGGGGGAAGAACAGAGGACTTCAGAAGGTATTTTAAATAGTCAGAAACCAACGTATTACCACTGGTATTAATGAATCTTGGGAAAATTCATGATGTCACTTGCTTTGAACAATATGAGGACCAGCTGCACGCAGTGCAAAATTAAGACTAATGACTAACTGTTCACATGCAAAACTCAAACTTGCTGAAGAGGACTTGCTAGGCAGCAGCAGATTGTGAGGCTCAATTACTAGCCCATCTTAATTGAAAGTGTGAAAAGGTAGCGTACAAGTACCATTGCAAGATGGTCCTTAGCCAGTCGTCTGGTCCTTAGCTACAAGAACCTCACCGAAAGTGTTATGATGCCAGAGCTTTCAACTATACTTCACAGATATTTTACCGTTGATATTTTGCAGTTGTATGAGACATGTTCAAAATGTGCTATGGCTACACTCAATAGATGGTCTGCATCAGAAAGTCTTCAACCCTCTTATAGGTTACAATTTTTTACTTAAACTTAGTTATCCAAGATAGTATATTTGTTCACTGTCCCCTTCTCAGAGGAGATGAGTATTATTACCATATGTCTTAACTCCTTGGTACTTTTTTATTCCAAGGTAATACACTTTTGTTGACAATATTATGCTTTTTGGGGGGCAAATGGAAACAAACCTCTTAGCAACTGCTTCATTCATTTTCAAGAAAAGATGCTTGAATATCTTTGACGGAATCCTAAGTCAAGTACAATGAGTTTCTAAAATAAAATCAAATCCTATCAATTTTGCTTCCAAAATACATTTTTCATTCACCCATTTTGTACTACCTGAGCTACTACGACAATCTCCTATCTGGGCCTCTACTTTATATCCTTGGTCTCTTCAATCCTTCCTCCCCATGGCAGCCCCAAGGGAACTTTTACAAACAGACATCAGACCTTATCACCCTTCGATGATTCTCCTTGTATTTAGGATAAAGACCTTTACCCTTACCTAAAATGTCTTGCCAACCTCCCCAAACTCATCTTGTATTACTTTCCATCTACCTTCTTTATATGTATTTTCATCTTAAAATTTAAGGTTTATTGGGGCACTTAGGTATCTCAGTAGGTTGAGCATCCAACTCTTGGTTTAGGCTTAGGTCATAATATCATTGTTCATGGGTTCAAGCCTCACGTCGAGCTCTGTGCTACTGGTATGGAGCCTGCTTGGGGTTCTCTTTCTCCCTCTCTCTCCCTTCCCCTCTCCCACTTGTGCTCTATCTCTCTTCATTAATTAGTTATTTAAAAATTTAAGGTTTATTAACACCATGCACATATTTACCCTGGTCTCCTCGCTCATCTTGGGTCGTGCACCTACAGTAAGTGTGGCACTTATCTGGGTAAGGCCCAGCTGCTGTGAGTTTAGAGGGCAGCAGGAGAAGTTCAGATACTACTTTCAGTGAGAGGAAGAGGCATTAGAGGGTCTTGGTTAAGGTATGAACTGATCTGACTTACGTTTTTAAAGAGTTCACTCCAGCTCTGGGTGAAGAATGAAATGTAAGGAAGCCAAAATGGCAGCAGGTGAGGACCATTCTAACAGAATTATAATGTTTTAAAAACCCAACACCAAGTTCAGAACTAAAGGGAGTGTAATACTTCTTTATCGAATGAACAAATTAACAACGAAAGAGCAATAAACAGTAGTACCAAAGAATGAGTCAAAACTAGGAGTGACTTATAGCCCAGAGAAATCCATTTGTAACCCTTTGAGTCAGAAATCAGAACCGCTGACCACTCCTGTTCTGGATGTCAGCCGGCCATGTGCTCATATTTCAAACAGAGTGCATTTTATGATTAATCTTAATCCTCCTACCTTCCATAGATGTAAATCATGTAAACATTTTACTGGAGGAGGAGAAATGGTAAATGATCTCTCCAAACATCCCCTTTAAACTTCTTTTGAGGAAAGCAAATTTCCAAACTCATACATTCAAGTGGAAGCTAACTGGTGGTAAACAAATACCCTACTTCTGCCCATGAGATTTCAGAGGTGACCCCCTCATCTGCCATCACCGAATACAGGATGCAACAGAGACAAGATCCATACCCTCATTTTTGCCTTTACTTCCAACTAACTACAACACAGAAGCCAGAAGTTGTCCAGGTTAAAATATGAGATCGCTGGTCTCCTAGATTAGAATCCTCATGCATTTTCTCTTTCTCTTCTCAGGCTTCTTTTTTCACTATCAACGTGGATGCCTTTTCCTGCCTGATTTGCAAATCTCCTTCCAGGGACTGTCTAAATTGCAAGCTTCCTTGATCTATAACCCAGTCAAAGGTACGATCTGTATCTCCAAAAATCCAGCATAGGCTGCCTGCCTGTTGATACTAATCTTCTGCCTTTGCCAGGCATAGACAATAGGGGTTGGAGAGTGTGAATCTGAAGATTCACCAGACACCAAGCCATAAATGTGCCTGAGGGTAGGTAGACTTGTGGCATTTTCGACTTGCTCCTCTAAGAAGACGCTAGGCTCCATTTGATCTTCCATTGTTTCCGCCCTGAAAGATTCAATTACTTATAACACCGAAATTCAGTTCCTTCAGAGAATCTCACATCCAGCAAAACAGAAGAACAAAAACACCCCCCATTCACTTCAGAAATTGAGTCAGAAAACCCAAAAGGCAAACATTGTATACATATGCTATTATGTTGTTTTAAGATGTTTTGATTTCCAATAGAGTAAAGTAAGGGAGACGTTTCTCATTTCACAGCCGAAACCGTCATGGGCAACACAGTATTGCTTATTACTGTTAATTTCAGTATCTGTGGGTGCTTTTTTTTTAAAAAAAAAATCAAGGTTAGGGTGACAATTCTCCATTAGAACTCAAATGATAAGGTGTTTATAAGAGAATACTACCAATAGGCTGGATATCTATAGTACATTTTCATCAAATCCAACTGTTCAATAGTAAGCCTGAAAAGTTTCCTATACACAGAATGACAGATTGGACAAATGTGCCTTCAAAATCAAAGGCACCATAACTTCTCTGTAAGCACAACTGATAAATGATTTCCCTGGCAAAGTGATTTCATATTTTTGTTTTGACTTTTGTTTCCCCTGAGATAAACTGTACTATTAATTCATATGGCTAGAGACCTAAAGATCATTTTTTCATCTTTTTCTCTCTCTCCAAAAAAGAAATCTTGGACATACTAATTAAGTCACATGTCCTATTTCTACTTGTTCTGGCTTAAGGAAATACCTATCTTAGGATTCTGGTCTTGTTGATAAGCTGGCAACTTGCAATACCTTCCAGGGCTAGAACTTTCTAATTAGTAGGGATTTCTCTGTAAGAATTAAAGGAATTCTTTCTCGCACCTCTCTAAATAAAGTTTGAGCTCCTTTTTACCCTTGGGATGATCCATATGTTGACATCACTAAAAGGGGCACCCCAAAGCATACAGAAAGAAATGTTTCATTTCGCATGCCAAGAAAGAGATGGTGGTGGTGGGAAAGAGTGCCAGCATCATAAGGGCAAACTCCCACAGGAAGGTGAAGCTCTGTAAGGGCACAAGCTACCTCTTCACAATCTGTCTTCCCAATATGTGTTTTATGTTGACAGAGTTCATCTGGAACTGTTCACTTTCCCCGTCACTTGCTAGTCTTTTAACCAATGATTTGGGACCCCTCCCCCCCCTTTTTTTTTATTTACCTCTGCATCAGGGACTAGACCTTGGGCACTCAGCTTCAACCTCAACTGTAATATAGCTCATTCTCTGTGCTTCAGTGTCCAGACTAATTCTGCAAGTAATCTGAATTAGAGTTAGCCTGAGAATCTCATAATGAGTTATGTTTCTAGGATAGTATATGTACATTTCAACTCAAATTCGGGGCTTGAAAAACCATGGGAAATAAACTTTTCCACATACATATGCACACACATTATTGTATGGCTCACTGCATCATGCCAAAATGGCTGGTCCCACCTTAATGCATCAGCCCTGGAAATGAAGACTGACTTTTTCTTTGCTGATGAAAGCAGTGCTCTAGAAAGCCTCGTGACCTCAGGATTATGGTCTTATAAGAAACGAACTGTAAACCTATGCACAGAAGAGGCCAGCATCTTGTAAGCATACAGGAACGATTTTGGTTGCAATTTTTACTACAGTGTGCTTTGTCAAGTAAAACCAGCTCAACATTCCACATCCAGTAGTCATGCAGATTTCAGCTCTTTTGAAAATTGGTAACCAAGAAACACAGCTTAAGAAATAAACCTCATATACAAAAATAACCTGGGAGGAAAGGGAAAGTCACATGTGGGAAATACACTTTGGTAGTCAGTACTGTAAATCATGAAACAGGTTAGTTAAATATCCAGAAACACAAAAAATTGTCCTCTCAATTGTTCTTCTGATGCACCCGCTCCCCACGGACTCATTACTAAATTATTTGCCAATAATGAATTTTCTCTTCTTCAAATGTTTTTAGAGCTAGGAGGAGTTGGCACTGATGAAAAGCTTTCTGGAAGGAGAAAGGTTATATCCACACGACTCTCAATCAACTGGTGATAAAGTTGAAAACTTCTGTTGAACCATAAGAAAGTTTTCTCTTTGTGTAGTCGTTATCAGCCAATTACTTTGCAACACCCTCTTGAATATTCTGAAATAAAATTCGCCAACAATATAACATACCAACATATCACTAAAATAAATACACAAATATGCCCTAACTGTAATATGAAGGGGACAAAGTCACTTGTCATAATATATTAGGCAAAATTTATCTGCATGTTTGGGTACTAAATTACAGTTCATGATAAAGGAGTCAGATGATTTCATCTGTGCATAAAAGCACAAAGCTACAGATATTTTCAATCCTTGGGAAAACCAAAATTGCACCTACATATTTCTCACACAAGCCCTAGAGGAAGGTGCTTTTACTTAGAGCCACTGTTATTATAACATTAGATGGTTAGTTTGATAGTCCCTTTTTTATATTATTGCTTTTGGGTTTGATTCACCATTGGATGAGCTAGTAGGGTCACAGCCATTGATGAGATTTTAGAACCACAATATTAAAGTTTTTTTCAACTCTGTTACTAAGTATAATACTCTAAAAGTATACAATTCTAATGAACAGGGCTTAAAAACTTGCCCAATTGGGGCGCCTGGGTGGCGCAGTCAGTTAAGCGTCCGACTTCAGCCAGGTCACGATCTCGCGGTGAGTTCGAGCCCCGCGTCAGGCTCTGGGCTGATGGCTCGGAGCCTGGAGCCTGTTTCCGATTCTGTGTCTCCCTCTCTCTGACCCTCCCCTGTTCATGCTCTGTCTCTCTCTGTCCCAAAAATAAATTAAAAAACGTTGAAAAAAAAAATTTAAAAAAAAAAAAAACTTGCCCAATTTCCATGGCCTGCCACATGATCATACCTATAGAGGAAAATAGTAAAAACCTAAAGATAAAAGGACAGTCCTTAGTCCCCTTCAGTTGGGTCTCCGAAACTCCGAAGGACAGTTTCCTTGTGATATCTGAGTTTGGAGAGCAGACTTCTAGCATCCAGAAATGGACAGCATCATTCCTGAGTTCCCTGTGAATCCCATTTCTCACTAGGGACTAAAATATTTGAACTCCTCTATATCTCACCTGTGAGGCGGGGACAGAGTGGTGTAAATGCTCTCACCTACTCTATAAGGGAGTAAGTTCTACTGGGTTCTACTAGGCTAAATACTACCTGAGAGAGAGAAAGAAATAGTTTCCTCTGGGTTATTCTTCTTAAGTTACCCTGGAATAAAGATCAGTTTTAATTTTGCTTCTGGTGAATCACACAGATGAAAAAAAAAAAAAAGTCAATGGACTCCAATATGTCAACCATATGTTTCCTTCTTAGTTGTAGACCTGTAATCAGATCTCATACTTACTAATGTTATCAACGGTGTGTGTGTGTGTGTGTGTGTGTGTGTGTGTGTGTGTGTATCACATTATACTATGCACATGATCCAGGAACTCAGTGTGTTCTACTTCACTACTCATTTATAAGAAAATACCCTTCTGACTCTTGGGTAACTTGCCTCCTGAAGAGAACAAATAATTTCCATGATTGGCCCTCAAGCAGTTAATAGCTCTCCTCATAATCACAAGATAGCTCCCACACAGTTCCAAGTTTCATATGTGGATGAAACAAGATGTAGCAAAAAAGACTGCCTCTTAAAGAGTGAAATAGAACCTTCTGGAAAAGTTCTTTCTGAGAAGTCCCCTAGCCAACCTCTCCTCATTTTTTAAAGACCAGTACTAGATTTCATGCCTACTCCTAAAATAATTTATTGGCAAAAAGAATTCTTGATGGGATCAAACAAATGAGGATCTACCCTTTGGCTGAAGGAATACTAGTGGAGCAGGAGTTCTAAAGAATGAGAACTTCACCTTTCCTTTCCTTCTCTTCCCCTCCCTTCCTTTCCTTTCCCTTCCTTTCTCTTCTCTTTCCTTCTTTCCTTCCTTCTTTCCTTCCTTCTTTCCTTCCTTCTTTCCTTCCTTCCTTCCTTTCTGTTTCTTTCTTTTTTGATATGGATGGGAAAGAAGGCAAACAATACTGTTACATAAGGTTTCTAAAGGCAATCAAGAAATTTCCATTTTCTGCGTTTTCTTGTCATGAGGATTTCCCAAGTACCTCCACACTCCACAGCTTCCAAAGAGTACCATTTTTTTCCCAGTCCATACCGCACTGTCACAGCTTTGTTGCTTATGCAAAATTCTCTTATTTTCTCTTCACTAAGACTTCCAAGTCAAGTCATTTAGGGTATGTAAAAGTGCTCACTCACTCACTTATTATTATGTATTAATAAATTAAACGAATTTATAAGCTACTTTTTACTATTTACCAGGTGCCAGACATTGTGATAAAAACTCCCTATGCATGGATGTACTTAATCATCATTGCATCCTGGAGGAAGGTACTATTTTATCATCCTTCTTTGGTAGATAAAGAAACTGAGCCTCAGAGAGGTTAAGAAACTTGCTCAAGTTCACACAGTTAAAAGTGGAAGAGCAGATGGGTGAACCTGTGCTTACCTGACTCCACAGTCCAAGACTAACCATTGTTTGATATCTCCTTTCAGATTATCAACTATAGTGAATGAGTTCATATAAGCATTGTTTGAGCTCCATGTGCATAATTACTCACAGCTCTGGCGTTCCTAATAGTTCAGTGATTATAAACATGATATCCTGTCCGCAGAGTTCCTGAGAACTGGTTAGTGGGCTGGGGTCATTACCAGCATGACTAAAGGTCCCTAGATAAGTGAATCAGAGAAAGAGCTTAAAACTAAAACAAGAGTCCCCTGATTCCCAGGCCAGGGCTCTTCCCATAGATAAACAAATTGGTTACCCAGGACACAAACCATTCTTCTGTGAAGTTCATCCAAGTAACCTCCTCACAGCTCTCTAATAAATAACAGGTAATGACGTTAACCTTGATAGAAAGAAGCGAACCCGATTAAGGAGAAATGTGACGTGGCTTTTCCATGACAATGAGACAAGTCAGAAGTTATGGATAGAAACTAGAGTCAAATCTGGGATCTAAATGCCCCTTCCAGCCCCTGGTTACAGAAGTCCTTCTTATAATCCCTGCTGTCTTGGAGAAGAAAGGAGTAAAGTATTCCATCTATTTTGTCCACAGGACGAAATTCCTTATGCTCCATCTGCTGTCTAGTCAATCAAAAAAGCATCTTCGTCTGTCAGTCCCAGGGAATAAGACAGAGTGATGCTGTAGTACTGGGAAGGAAGAAACCAAGTCAGGAGGAGTGAACCACACCCATCAACTGCTCTAAGCATGACCTCTAGCTCAATGACAAAAGTCTTAATTTCAGAGTGTTGAGGAAAGAGTATCCTTGCTGGCAGATAAAGTACAACTTCTCTGTGAACAATGGACCCCCCACAAATCATTGCTTTCTCTTCCCAAGTATCTATTTGACCCTTTGCAAAAGGTTAATCAGATTCAGCATGGAGTAATGTCACTGTGCAAGTCTAAAATCTATGATTTGCAGATAGAGATTGGCAGGGTGAACTGAACCACAAAGTCTGTCATCAAACAAAACACACTCACCTCTGGGCAGCAGTGCAGATTCAGGGCAGCTTGCTCCTATGCCTGGTAGGTCAGAGGAACACTTTGGTAACTAAAATGAGTGTGGGGGTCTAGGTTTGATGAGCTGATGTCCCTTCAGACTTCCATTTGAGGTATTTGCATGTCAGAGTATTTGTACTGTTCGAAGATGGCTTTCGTGTATCAGACTGTATGTTAATCTAAAGTAGCCATCCAACATTTTCTTCAAGGTAGTTTTCTCCAAATGGCATTCCCTTCAACTTAGGTCCTATTTCCACACAATAGAGTATAAACTCCATGAGAGCATAGACCCAGTGAGGATGAGCTTCCTGTGCTGCTCCTAGAAAATCCAAACTAACAGTGGCTTAAACTAGATAAAAACATATTTCTCTCTCACAGATAAGAAGTTCAGAAATAAGCAGTCGTGGGCTGGTAAGGTGGCTCCAAGATCTTCAAGGTGCTCAGACTCTTTCCGTCTTTTGAGTTTTGTACCTTTAAAGGCTTTTGCCTTCAGGTTCAGTCACATCTTCTGTGTTTCAACCAGCAGAAAGGACAAGGTGAAAAGAGGCAATGCCCTCCTTCCTTTAAATATACTTCTGCTTATGTCTCATTGGCCTATACTGAATCACATGGACATACCTTCTGCAAGGGAGGCTGGGAAACAGTCTTTATTTCTGAACAGGCTCAGTAAAAAAACTAAGGATTTTATTATTAAAGAAAAAGGGGGAAACTACTATCAGAGTGAAATTAGCAGTCTCAAACACACCTGTCTTATTTGCTGCTCTATATCTAGGACCTGACCAATGCTTGCCTATTATAAAGGTTAAAGAAGCCATTTGTTCAATAAAAATGAATGAATGAATGATGAATGAACGAATGAATGGAATTCTTTGGCTTATACACTCAAAGACCTCCCATTGCTTGTAGGCTGAAGACCCTAAACCTTAAGATGGCCCACAAAGACTTTTTTATTGGAATCCTACACACCACTCCAGCCTTCCTTCCTTCCACTGTTCCATCTCTCTTTTAGCTCCAGCCATGTTGACTTTCCTCAGTTCCTGGAACACCATGGGTTCTCTCCAGGTCACTGTACATGCCATTTCTTTTGCCTAAGATATTCTTCCCCACTCTATTCATCTAAATATTCCCTACTCTTATCTTATTCCTTTTCCACCTCACTTCCTAGGAAAGTACTCAGGATAAAGGAGATACTCAATAACTATTTCCTGATTGACTGATTGATTACTTAAACATGTAATTCCTCAGCGAAGGGTCTCTAATTCTCTCGATTGAGTTGGGGTCCTTATTATATATTCCATAACAACTGGAACTTTTCCTTTGTGACTTATGTACTCTCAAAATTATTTACTTAATTACTTAGAAGTATTTACTAAATATCTGCCATCCTTCATGGAAGAAGACCCTGGAGGGCTAGGATTATGTCAGACTTATTCTCTGCCAAATCTCCAGAGCATAGAAAAGTGTACTGCATATAGATACTTCACAAATATCTGCTGATTATGGGTGAATGCCTAATTTGTGTAAACTATAATATGAAGCTTTTGCTGAACATAATTAATGTTCGAAGAAAGACAAATAAGCATAAATGCACATTCAGGAAAAAATTATATAATACCTGATTGAATTAAAGAGACATTTAACGAGCACCTGCTTTTTGTAGATGAATAAAAGTATTGCCCGTCAAAGGCCTCACAGTATAATGAGGAGTATGAATTTGTTAATCATCTTGTAGTATTTATTTTACGCTATTCCTTTTAATTACAGATTCTCTACCCACCCATCCAAGTGCAGTAGGGGCACATAGCTACCTTGCTAGGAACTACCTTTTTCAGCCTCCCTTTAATCAGATACAGACATGTGACCAAAATCGGGCCAATGGGATGTGAACATCAGTGATACATGCAACTTCTACACTATGATCTTCTAAGGAAGCTGCTTGCCTTCACCTTCCCTTTTCCCCCTCCAGGTGGCTAGGAGATAACAATAACTAAAGCCACCTCCTTGGACCTAGAGATAGAAGATCCATGGTTAGGATAGTATAGGCACTCTAGATTGTTCATTGTTTGTTCTGTAAGAGAGGAATAAAACTTCCATCTTATTTCAGCCACTATAATTTGGGGCCTCTCTCTGTTACTGCAAGTTAACTTACATCCAAATAGAGGGGGCAAACAAATACACCACCATACATTAAGTGCAACAGTAGAAGTATGAAGGTAGAGTCTAATCTTACCAAGATATTAGCATCTGAAGATGAAATTCCTGCACCATCTAAATTACATCTAGATCACCCAGAATACATTCTAATTAGTAGTCAACCTTTCTCATGGCCTCTAGATTTTTCCAGAGCATGAAGAAATCTTAATTGCCTCCTGAACAAGGAGTGAGGTGTCACTTTCCATGTTGGCGAAACCTCTGAAATCATTTACCCATTCTTTCTCTGTGTTTTTCCTATATAATTGGACTAATTTCATCCATGAATGCAGTAACTGGGGGCTTACCTATTGTGTGTACTTGATGTCATGTAAGTCAAATGGGCATATAACGGTCATCCATGGAGGTGGCCTAGAGAACTCAGCACGCAGCTCTGTGTCTATGAAGCGGGGCATGAAATGCTATAAAGAGCCTCCAGGAAAAAGGAAAAAAAGGAATCTTCATATCTATAATAAGACATGAGATTCAGGATATTTAGCTTACTGGCTTTATTGAGGCCCCCGTCTCATTCTACCTTGTATGACTTTATATATCCCACGACTCATGGGTTTTTCTTCAGAAGTTTTGACACATCTCAGCAATCATCATCATGAGCGCACCTGCACTGATTGGGTCCACATATTTATGATACGTGTAACATATTGTGACATAGGTTTTGTCAAAGCGGTAGACAGAAACTATTCCGTGTTGTCTACAATAAGCTACTTACAAGAAGAACCTGTAAACTCCGGATTTCTTAGGCAAGTTGGCTTTATTTCAAACTCATTCCTATAATAATCTTTTTTACTTTTTTAAATTTTTTAATATTTATTTTTGAAAGACAGAGAGAGAGACAGAGTGTGAGTGGGGGAGGGGCAGAGAGAGAGGGAGACACAGAATCCGAAGCAGGCTCCAGGCCCTGAGCTGCCAGCACAGAGCCCAACGTGGGGCTCGAACCCACAAGTGGTGAGATCATGACCTGAGCTGAAGTCAGATGCTCAACCAATTGAGCCACCCAGGCGCCCCAGTAATAATCTTTTTAAACCCCCATGGAAATCAAATTATAATTTATATGGCTATGGAGGAATGAGCTATTTGGAAACACTTAGCATGCCTCTGCCTTTAAAGGAAACAAAATGTCACCTAAATGGTATTTGTTTTCATTTTTTTACCTTAATACATCCAGTTGGCTTATATTGAGGGTTCGCTGCCAGTAAATTCATGTCCTGCTTGAAATCTGCACTGATGTGTATTTTATCTCAAAAAAGAATCTCAGAGTCTCTACCAAGTTACACTTTTCTCCTGACGACTCAGGAAGTTGTGGTCAGGATAATACGAACTACCTGTCTCCACAACCCAATGATCTTCATGTGATAGATGATCTACAAAAATAGTTTCCCACAATTCCACCTATCCCTGACACACATGCTATTCCTAACACCAAGGTGGGGGGTGGGAGGCTATTTCCCTTTCCTTGAAACTGGACTGGCCTCAGGACACTCTCTGACCGAAAAAAAAAAAAAAAAAAAGCAACCAAAATGACATTATGTGATTTCTGGGCCTACCCCCTTAAGAGATTCGGCAGGTTTCCTTGTGCCTTTTTGAGATCCAGATGCCGTGTGAAGAAGCACGGGCTACATCGCCGAATGATGAGAGACCATGAAGAAACAGAAAGAGTCAATCAGTCCTCTGCTGTTCCGTCCACCCCACCTAAGGTTCCCAGGCCTGTGAATGAGGCGGTCTTGGCTCCTTCACATCCAGTTAGAGGACCACAGGGAACAGAGACCAGCCAAGCCCTGGCCAAATGGCAGGACTGTGAACAGCGAAGTAGTTGTGGTTACTTTAAGCCACTGAGTTGTGCGGTGGTTTGTTCTACAGGCATGATAAATAAGACAGATGACGGAATTGAAGCATAAGAGGCCATCACAGCTAGTCAAGTAGCAAAGCTGGGATTTGAACCCAGGCAACCCCGCATCAGAAGCCACACTTTTAATTACTATCCTATGATGACTGTTTGGCTGTAAACAAAAAGCAAAACTGAATGAGAAGGTAGATCAAAACCACAGTCTAAGAGGCAGGTATGAATAAAGGAAGGGGAAAAGACAATAAACAAAACAAAACAAAACAAAGATTAGGCCAGGGATCTGAGGCAACAGAGTCAAGAAAAGTATATAGGAAACAACATGGTTTTCAACATGTATTTTTGCCCTTTGACCCCTGCCTGAGGCAGGATATGTTTACCTTGATCTTCATGCATGTACACTATCCCTTAGAGTCCCATAAAAGAGACAGCAGTTAAGAGCTTGAACTCAAGGGGCACCTGGGTGGCTCAGTCAGTTAACTGTCAGACTTGAGCTCAGGTCATGATCTTGCGGTTAGTGGGTTCGAGCCCTACATGGGGCTCTGTGCTGACAGCTCAGAGCCTGGAGCCGCTTCAGAGTCTGTGCCTCCCTCTCTCTGCCCCTTCCCCACTCACACTCTGTCTCTCACTCGCTCAACAATAAATGAAAACATTAAAAAAAAAAAAAAAAGAGCTTGAACTCTGAGTTCAGTACCTCTCATCTCAAGCCCCTTCATCTTAGCTATGTGCTCTGGTCACATCACTTAACATCTCTGAGTCTTCCTCTAATCCATCTATAAAACAGCCAAAATAATTTGAACTAACTCATAATTTGTTATAAGGATTAAGTAAAATAATATACTCTTGATGAAGGGCCTCCTGGGTGGCTCAGTCGATTAAGCGTCTGACTCTTGGTTTGGGCTCAGGTCATGATCTCACAGTTGTTGCGGGTTTGGGCCCCGCATGGGGCTCTGTGCTGCCGGTGCAGAGCCTGCTTGGGATTCTCTCTCTCCCTCCCTCTCTACCCCTCCCATGCTCACACTGTCTCTCTCTCAAAATAAATAAAGTTGAAAAAAATTAAAAATATAAATACTGCTGGTTAAATCTCAGCAAATGAGAGTTATTATTTTGATGAAAACCTACTCCACACTGTGGCCCAGAGACATTGCTCCGTACACCTTTGGCAGTGTTCCTTGTTTGGTCTGGTCTCAGATCTTCCACATTCTATTTGCAAATCCACGTGCAGCGTCAGCCACCAGATGTCTGTCCTCCCACACTGCTGTAGGCTAATTCCTCCTCGTGCACACACTGCTAAACTGCCATACCTGTTTGGCCTATAGGTTCAGAACACTCTATTTTAAGCCCCCAACTGACTGCCAAATCTGAAAACCCCCTCTCCAACCCCGGAATCTCATTTTGCATCTCTTGCCATGTTAAACAGTAAATAAATTACCCCCTGATCAAGGCAAAAGCTCTTTCAAAAGGGCCTTCCCTTTCCTTTCTTCTTTTATCATCAATCTTTGTTGCTAGTCAGGTCATTTTTTTTATAATGACATCTAAGCTCTCTGCTCCCATGGGCATCTGATACAGCCTGCTCTCTCTCAGCCTGTAATGCCCCAATCCTCCCTTTCTTTTCCCATTATCTCAAATTCCCCAGCCACTAGAGTGATACCAACAAGCTGACAACTCACTTGGCTGCCAGACCTCTTCTAAGTACTCATTAATTCGGCTGGTTCCAGAACAACATGCCTTACTACCAGATGCAATTCTCTTCCCTTGCTTTTCGTTTTCCAAGCAAGGGGCCTGCACCTTGGAGTGGCTATGATGGATTGTTTTTAACTTTAATTTATTCCTGCATGCATAAAGAAAGCATGAGGATCCCGGTTCCCCTTGATTAATGTACCGATACACCCTGAGAGCCTTCATTTTTGTTCCCAATCACATTTGGGAGGATGTGTCCATGGCATGCAATAGTGGTAGTCACCACATTCTGCCTGGGGCGATGTTCTTCCCCTGAGTCTCCACAGACTCCCAGTGGAGCTTCATCCTCTGAGCTGGGCTACTCCGCATTTTACATTCCACCCTGAGTTTTCTCTCTTCTCTTTCTTCTTGGGATATCATAAGAAATCTGGCTTTTATTTTTTTTTTAATTTTTTAACTTACATCCAAATTAGTTAGCATGTAGTGCAACAATGACTTCAGGAGTAGATTCCTTAATGCCCCTGACCCATTTAGCCCATCCCCCCTCCCACACCCCCTCCGGTAACCCTCTGTTCTCCATATTTATGAGCCCCTTCTGCTTTGTCACCCTCCCTGTTTTTATATTATTTTGCTTCCCTTCCCTTATGTTCATCTGTTTGTCTCTTAAAGTCCTCAGATGAGTGAAGTCATATCATTTTTGTCTTTCTCTGACTGACTAATTTCACTTGGCATGATACTGTCTAGTTCCATCCACGTAGCTGTGAATGGCAAGATTTCATTCTTTTTGATTGCCAAGTAATACTCCATTGTATATATATACCACATCTTCTTTATTCATGCATCCATCAATGGACATGTGGGCTCTTTCCATACTTTGGCTATTGTTGATAGTGCTGCTATAAACATGGGGGTGCATGTGTCCCTTGGAAAAAGCACACCTGTATCCCTTGGATAAATAGCTAGTAGTGCAATTGCTGGGTCGTAGGGTAGTTCTATATTTAGTTTTTTGAGGAAGCTCCATACTGTTTTCCAGAGTGGCTGCACCAGTTTGCATTCCCACCAGCAGCGCAAAAGAGATCCTCTTTCTATGCATCCTCGCCAACATCTGTTGTTGCTTGAGTTGTTAATGTTAGCCAAGAGAAATGTAACTTTTAGAAGAAACATAGAACACTCCCTAAGAGAATCTAGTCCAATCAAGTAATAATGCCTCACATTTCCAGGAGGAAGCAGTAATTCCTACAGCACAAAGCATCAGTCACTTCTAGCAACAATACCGGTAGCACTTCCAGAGAGTTTCCACAGAGATAGAAAGGACATGTTCCTCAGGAAAAGAAAGGACAGGAAAGCCCAGTGACATTCGCTCACTCTCTGAAAACTTGAAAACCAACAGATGAAAAGACAAATCAAAAATCTCTTACAAACCTATTTTCCCCAAATAGATGAGAGAGACGGAAGCCTGATAGATAGCCCAACCCTACCAACTACTAGAGAAGAACAGGAAGAGTCAATGAAAGTATCCAAAAAATAAGAAGATATTTTTGTTTCAAAGTCATTTGCCATATTTTTATTACAAAGTGTACCGAAATCATAGCGTGGGTCTGGGGGAGTAAAAGGCTTTCTTTGTTCATAGAGTATCAGATGAACAGATCACAAAAATGTGAGTGTCTTCCTTTCTTTGGGATCTGGTACACGGAAAGCTGGAGCAGAGAAGGAGAGCCAAGTGGAGACCAGGAATTTGCGGACAGAAAGGCTAGAGCATCTTTCTAGTTGAAGAAGACTTTCTTAGCAGCAACTCAACAATCCTGACAATCCCTTCAAGGGGATTCTCATGCCCACCTCACTCCCTCTCTACTGGCCAGGCTATGTGTCATTCCCCTCCATCACAGGTGACATTGTGATGCCTCAGGAGCACTGCTCCTACTAGTCCTTTATTTGGAATTCCCAACATCCTCCCTTCTGACTACTTCCCCTACTCTTTGAAATCCTATTTGACACACATATGTATTCAGTATTTGTATGTATTCAGTTCAAATGTATTCAGTATTTCTATGGAGACTTCTCTGGTATACCTAGCCGCAATTTCTCACTCCTTCATTAGAATCCCGTCATCATCAATACGGCTAGCACTCATCAAAGGCTCTTTTTTGTGTGTTCTGTTATAAAGCAAACATATTATTCAGGGTCTTTGTGGTATTAATTACTGCCTGTTTGGAGAGGCAGGGAGTGTGACGGATCAAGGGAAATGAAATGTGTGCTCTCAAGGGAATGTCTATCAGAATGTTGTTGGCGTTGTCATCACCATCATCCCCATCAGCATCAACCATTATTTAACTGGTGCAGTTGCCCCATGGTTGATACATTCTCTGCCCCCTGAAATTCATGTGCTCCCCTGCTTTTTCCTGTCCTCTGCATTAGAGGGGGCTGTGTGACTGGCTCTGACAAATGGGCTCTGTGCAGATGTGGCATGTGTCCCTTCCAACCTGAAGCATTTAAGAGCTGAGGAATAATGATCCCTGTCTTCCAGCACTCTTTCCTTTTCCAGCAAGGTATGCATTGAAGTGGCAATGTCACAAGATTGAGGTGACCTGGATGACTGCTGAGCCAGTGGATAGATAGCAGTTGCCCTGGGGAGCCCCCTGACTCACAGCAGATTTTGTGTGAATGAAAAATAAACCCTTGTTGGGTTGAGCGTCTGAGTTTGGGGAGGATATGTTAGGGCAGCACAGTCTATCCAAACCAATACATATCTAAGAGTTGGGTGCTCTTACTATGCCCATTTCTAAATGAGAAAACCAACACAGAGAGAATAGAGCTGTGTGTACAAGGTAGGAACAGAACCACATTCCCTCATGTGCATGATCAGATCAAAACAACACCAACAGAGCCTATTGGAAAAATGTAAAGCTTATCAACAAACTCATTACTCAGAGAGAACCACCATTGTCACTAATGTGAAGACCGGATTTACTACTATGCTAAATCTAAATCACAACAATAACAAAAAATCATGGTGGAAGGGAAAATGGAATCTATCAGAGAGATACACTGATTCAGTAGATTGCTTCACTCTCAATTTTTTTCTTTAATGATTTTATCTATTTGCATATATTTCATGGATGTACTAAGTAAACTCTGTATATTGTCTCACTCTAGTGAAACTACTAATTTTTTTGTCAGAGCATTTATTGATACATTCATTCATTCAACATATATTTATTAAATGTCTATCATATGCCGAGCACTCTGATAGTCCAGAGGGTTTGGCAGTGAAAACCACAGGCATAATTTCTACCCTCAGGGAATACTGATAGTCTCATGGATTGGGAGGTCATAGGTCACCAGACAGATATAAATGAAGACAGTGATGAATGCTCTAAGGAAAGGGAACATGGTTCTAGAAAAACATTTGATGATAGAACCTTACGTGGATGGGACCATGTAAGTGTTAGTTGAAAATATGGAACTTGAACAAAGATCCAGAAGCCAAGTCAGAGTTGAATATGGGATCAGGGTGAGAAAGAGGAGAGCATTCTAGACTGGGAAACAGCTCAGATAAAGGTTCAATGCCAGTAAAGTGCAGTCTGAAAAACTGAGAGGTCATTCTATAGGACATTAGAATTTTCATGAAAAAAATAATTTGAAAGATGAGACTCAAGAGTTAAGCAGAGAACAGACAGCTTAACACCTGCTTGGTCTGGGGCACAGTGCTTGAGGAGAGGCCACTACCTGTTCTCTTAAAATTCTTTCTACTCTTCTTTCAATCAAAGAACACTTGTTTTTTCAACTGTGCACAAGGCAACCTGGAATAAAATCTACATTCACTAGCCTTCTTTACAACTAGTTATAACCTTGGCCCTAAGTGATTTATAGGATATAAGCAGAAATGGTGTGTGCAACTTGTAGCAAAGTTCCTTAACAGGGAGAGTGCCCTTTGCAACTCCATTATCTTTACTGCGGGCTAAAATACTGATGTAATGGCTGGAAGTGAGCAGCCATTTTGGACGAGGAGACGTACATGGAAAAGAAAATACATGTGACAGGAAAACAGTGTAGAAGAAACCTTGTTCTCTGATGCCATATACCATCCCTAGATGGACTTCCCCTAGCTTCTAAAATATGAAAAAGAAATTCACTTCAACCTTCTTTAAGCCACTGCTGTCTGGGGATTTTTTTTCCCTTATTTCCATCTAAATGCAACCTAACCCAGTGCTGCATATTAAATAAACATTTATTAAACTCCTTTAAAATGCTATTACATGAGGGGCGCCTGGGTGGCGCAGTCGGTTAAGCGTCCGACTTCAGCCAGGTCACGATCTCGCGGTCCGTGAGTTCGAGCCCCGCGTCAGGCTCTGGGCCGATGGCTCGGAGCCTGGAGCCTGTTTCTGATTCTGTGTCTCCCTCTCTCTCTGCCCCTCCCCCGTTCATGCTCTGTCTCTCTCTGTCCCAAAAATAAATAAAAAATGTTGGAAAAAAAATTTAAAAAAAAATAAAAATAAAAAAATAAAATGCTATTACATGATTTAGGAAATTGACATAATCATAACTGGAAGATAAATTTTCACTCAAGAATTCTAAGTGAGGAGCAAGGTTAGTGTACATTTTGCACAAAATCTTTGAAAGGAAAAATCGTATTTTAAGAAGAAATGCTGCATAACAAATTAAGAGATGTCCATTTAAAAGAGAATCATTATTGGGAGGCCTGGGTGGATCCGCTGGTTAAGCTTCCGACCCTTGATTTTGTCTCAGGTCATGATCTCCTGGTTTGTGAGATAAAGCCCCACACTGGGCTTTGCACTGACAGCACAGAGCCTGCTTGGGATTCTCTCTCCCTCTCTCTCTGCCTGCCCCCCCACCCCCCCGCTCCATCTGTCTGTCTGTCTCTCTCTCTCAAAATACATAAACTTTAAAAATAATTAAATAAACAAGAATCATTTTTTAAATGTTTATTTATTTTTGAAAGAGAGAAGAGAAAGCGCATGAGTGGGGCGGGAGGGTGGGGGAGGGACAGACAGAGAGGGAGACACAGAATCTGAAACAGGCTCCAGGCTCCACACTGTTGGCACAGAGCCCAATGTGGGGCTCAAACTCATAAACTGTGAGATCATGACCTGAGCTCAAGTCGGGTGCTTAACCGAGTGAGCCACCCAGGTGCCCTGAGAATCATTACTTTTTCAAGGCATTCTTCAAATCACTGGACACTACTCCTACTCCAGCAAGTCAGCTTCTTTACGAAACTAAGTTGTAGAGTGTGGGAACAAATAGACATCTAACAATCTGAGCAGGTCTGCTCAGACCACAGCAGCTAATGACTAGAGCGATGGACATCTTTTGCCGCTGGCTTTCCAATGCTGGAAAAAATACTGTGAAAGTCAAGTTTCTGTCTCTGTTTATAATTTGAGGCACGGCTAATCCTGAAGACAAGAATGGGTACAGTCCCCAGCTCTTCTTTATTTGCCCACTGATGTCCTGTGTCTTTTCCTAGCTGCTAAGCTACACACAGAGACTTGAGTCACTGAGCTGTGGAACCGTCCTAGAAGACTGAGGCCTGGAGGGTAGAGAGGAGAGCACCCCACACCACTTTCTGCAAGAACACTGATTAAGAGGTACTGAGAAGAATTACTGCCAGACTTTTTAGATAGCAGCAGTACAGGCATTTGAAGTTTTGGCTTCTAGACATGAGGAAGATGAGCAGCACGCATATAACGAACATTCCTTAGCTTCTAAGGAGGTACCAGCACTAAGCTGCAGACTGCATGTAATCAACGGTCAAACTTTCCCTCCGCGCTTCCAAAGAAATGCCAAATCTGAAAAAGATGAAAATGACTGTGGGCCAAACAAGCAAACTTTTCTTCGGCTGAACTCCACGTCAGTCAATAAGAGGAAGGGCAGAAGAGGGCTCAGTGAGCACAGAATCTAATTCCATGTGACAGTAGAGGAGATGACTGAGGACAGAGAGGGAGTCTGTCCCCTGTGGTCACGCAGCTGGACACTGTAGCTAGATTCACAGCAGGGCCTTCTGTTGCTTAGTTTTCTCTCCACAGCATCCCGCCACATGGTGGTGCCTCTTAGCCCCATTGCTTCCTCCTCTTCCACCAGGATCAGCCATTGTGCAACACAACAGCATCTTGGGAGTCTTGAAAACCTGTGCGAGTGCAAAGTCATACTGCCTTCTGCCATGACGTTTCCCTGCCTTCCCCCGAACTTGTGGGAAGTGCTGGGTCTTGACATTTGCACAATGTCAGGAGACAGGAGCTGTGAGAGAAAAAACCACTGCCACTAACTCAAAGGCTCAGCCTATGGAAGGAATGGCTTTGTGCTGGTCGCAGCCTCTATGCTTCCTTCCCTTGGCAAGATCTGACAGAAAAAAAGGAGAGAAATGGGGAATCAGATGGCTGCTTTTGCAATCCCCATTTTACAGATGAGAAGACCAAGGAATGGTGGGACTAAGGTACTCCCAGGATTCAAACCCCAGGTCTTCTGATTCCCAGTGTAATGCTCTCCCCATTGTGATACTGTGCTTCCAGACATTTGTGGTATAAAATTATGTAAGAACGCAGAAAAGCCACTAATCCTAACAAAATAAAGTAGGCTCCTGCTTTAGGTTGAATTTGTCCCCCTAAAAGATATGTTAAAGTCCTAACCCCTAATCCCTCAGAATGTGACTTTATTGGTTAAAAGGGCTCTCACAGATGTAATCACTTAAGATGGGTTCATACTGGAGGAAGATGGGCCCCTAATCCCATGTGACTGTTGTCCTCATAAGAAGGAAGCCACATGAACAGAGACGTACAGGAAGGCACCATGTCACTACAAGGACGGGAGTGGCACACCTACAGGCAAGGATGCTGAAGACATATTGTCAGCAAACGACCAGAAGCCAGGAAGAGGCAAGGAGGGGCTCTTCTCCACATTTTCTCAGAGGTAGCAGGGCCCTGTGGGTAGGAGCTTCCAAAACAGCCAGTGAGACAATAAATGTCTGTTGTTCTAAGCCACCCAATTGGTGGTAGTTTATTACGGCAGCCCTAGGGAATTACTACAGCTCCCATTTAGACAAATCATAAACAAGGGAGAAGCATAAACAGCTTAGCGTCTGGTAGAGATACAAAAGCACCCATGTGGAATCACTTGGCCTCAGGCTACAACACCAATTCCCTGGGTGACCATGGGCACGTTAACTCCCTTCTCTCTGTCTCCACTTTAACAACAAAAAAGCAGAAATGGAAATAGTAGCTCTCTTACAGTTTGAGGTTAAGGTTAAATGAGGCAATGCATGTTAAAACACATAGCACAGACAACACACAGAACATAATAAGGACTCAAGAATGTTATTATCACCATCATTATTCATTTTTCAAGGCAGATTTAAATACAAGGTGAGGAAGAACAGGAAAATAATTCACAAACTTAACAGAAGTCTCCATAATCAACCTTCTGTTCATGAATACTACAACTAGCTACAAGATGCATGTGACTATTTAAATTTAGATTAATAAAAGGAAGCCAAAATCTTAGTTTCTAAGGCACACTAGCAACATTTCAAACACTTATCAGTCACATGTGGTTACTGGGGCTACCATATTGGTCAATACAGGGTAAAACATTTCTAGTATTGCAAGAAATTCTATTAGACAGCAAAGTCATCACCCTTGCTGCATTAAGGCCTAGGGTAGAGACTCTGCAGCAACAGAGGCCAAGATGCCAAAGTTATGTTATTTTCTTTTATGCTTATAAAGAATTCCCAGTGCTGAATCAGTAAATGGACATTTAAAAAATCCCTTTATCAGTGGCAAACATAAATGTCGGTTCTTATCACAACTTCAAATAGAATTCATAGCTACCTAAAATATTTCATCTACAGTTGGCTATGTTAGAAGTCATGAAATGGAGTGTGTATTAATCATATGATTACCAGGATATGAATAGCTTCCTTAACAGTATCCATAAAAATGGAAAGGCCTTTGAATTTTCGAAACAAGAATTGGTACAAACACATGTAAAATGAGCCCTAAACTCACTCCAGATTAAGAGAGGCCATTCTGGTGTAACATGTTGACCACACAAATACATTTTAAAAGTTGAGCACCTGGGATGGATTAAAAACCACATGGAGGACTGTAGCCAAAGCAAAGAAAATACAAAAATAAGCGATAGAAGAGAAATCAAAGTGACAATATGGTTTACAAGTCTCCGGTGAGATGTCGCCTAAAATGCTTTGTTCCCTGTAATTGGGCTATCACGAAGACATCATACGATGAACACCCAAGAGGCATCCCACAATGCTTCTACTCTTGATAACATTTCTGTTTCAATCGAGGGGGAAATCACTTCAAGAAAAAGCAAATCAAAATAGAGAAATAAAGTTTGGTTTCCTACAAATCAGAGAAGACATCAAAGAACAATCAAATTCTTGAACCAAAGCCCAAAACTCTAACGAAATCACTTAATCCCAAGCATAATAGGGTCATGGTGCACATGAGCAGAGATGTGGATAATATGGATTTTGGTCCCATTGCACTTTTTATAGTAAGAGAAAGTCCTGATCGACGGAAGTGATAAGGCCCAGGCATGTGGGAAGTAATCCCAAAGGGGTCACAGTGGAAGTCCAGTGACCTCTTACTGTCCAGCCATGCTTTATCTCACAGACATAGCCCACCATCAAATGAGTTCCTAGGGCAGACCGAGGAGACCAGGGGTGCCTGCCATAGTCACCCTGTCAAGATGTCCCCTGCCTCAGGAAATGATCACATCCTTCGATCTTCCACATCAAATTTCACAGATTCTCCAAGTTCTCTTCTTTCTACCTCATAAATGTTAGTGTGGGAAGTGGCAGGGTCTGGTGAGCACACCCCAGTAAAGTCCTTCCATCCTCTTCCCTGAAAGTAAAATCCCTTCCAGCCTTTTCCCTGAAAAGGGAAGAAAAAAGATTAATGAAAGAGAAGATCCATACAAAAGAAGGGGTCAGAGAAAGAACATCTAAGAAAGAACCTTTCTAAAGAAGAAGAACCCCTCTCCAAGTGAAACCACCATTGCCTCTCTGACAGCTCAAAGAGAAAATGCAGCAATTTTAACATCATGGCAACAACCCACTGATGCTCCATAGTCCTTTCATACGACACCTACCTGCCATCTGAATAGATGTCCTCATCTCCTCTTCCTTAGAGGGTTTCTGCACATATCAAGGTAGCCTCAAGTCAAAGGCATGCTACAGGTAGGCAGTCCAACTATGAGTTGTTTCTGAGGTCCGATCCTGGACTGGTCCTACCACCATACAATACACAAAAGCTATCACACCCTTGCTGTGTACACTATTAAGAAATACAAGCAATATATTGCATGATTTATTTCTGGACACACCCTTGCCACATAAAATGGGTTTGTTCCTCTACTTGAGCAGGAGGTTCTAGGCTGTTCAACCAGCCAGAAAGTGTATGCTCTAAAATGGTATATATGTGTTACAAGATAATGACTACATTCAATGATAAAGAATGAGGTTAATAAAAGACAAGAGCATCAGAAAATGACTCTGAAGATTAAAACCTCTTAGTAGAAATTTTAAGAAAAAGGAATAGCCCAGTAAGCCATCAGAGCAACAGAGGCTGCTGTATTTAATGGCATATTGGTGACAACATCAGAAATAGCTTCAGTCTAGTATAAAAGGGATCTCAGTTTTAAATCAGCCTGGGCCCCTATCTCAGAACTTCAGAAGCTGTCTCTGGAAGGTCTCTCCCAGTTCTGTCCCTTCTTTTTTGCCAATGTCTACATGTCCTGGGGGCTTCCTGAGTCCCACAAGAGGATATCCAACTGAGAACACCTGGGGATTTTGTTTTGCTACACTTAACACTCATCTGCCAACATGTTGTAAAAAGCAGTCCATACAACCAAACGTCATTCAGCTGTGATCTACACGAAAAACAAAATCGATGGGTAGATCCAAGGATAAGCAATTCACTAAAAATACTAACAAGATAATCCTAAAAATAGCAAAAATTACTGTGTGTTTACTGTGTGCCTGGCTTTAATCTAAACAATTTACACATAACTCCGTTAATCCTTGTAACAACTCTATGAAATAGGTACTATTATTATCTCTATTTGATATATATAAGAAACCGAAGCATGGCAAGACTAAGTAGTTTGCCCAAGGTCACATATCCAGGCATAAAGTTTCCAGAGACTGTATTCTTGACCACTAACTCTCCTACTTGCCAAGAGACACAAATTTAAGCACATCCTTGTTTCTTTTAATAAAACACAAGAGAATGAAAGGGTAGCATTAGAGTGAGAACTTTAAATTCACATAAAGATGTTTTTAGAAAAGAAATCATCTTCAGATATTAGTATAGAGAGGCACAGATAAGTATCAAATTACTTAAAGCTGCTGCATAGCAAAGGAAGCAGTCAACAAAACTAAAAGGCAGCTTATGGAATGGGAGAAGATATTTTCAAATGACATATCCAGTAAAGAGTTAGAAAACAAAATATATAAAGACCTTATAAAACTCAACACCCCAAAAATGAATAATCCAATTAAAGTGAGAAGACACAAATAGACACCTTTCCAAAGAAGACATCCAGATGACCAACAGACACATGAAAAGATGCTCAACATCACTCATCATCAGGGAAATACAAATCAAAACCACACTCAGATACCACCTCACACCGGTCAGAGTGGCTAAAACGAACAAATCAGGAGACTACAGATGCTGGAGAGGATGTGGAGAAAAGGGAACCCTCTTGCACTGTTGGTGGGAATGCAAACCGGTGCAAGCACTGTGGAAAATAGCATGGGCGTTTCTGAAAAAGCTAAAAATAGAACCACCCAATGATCCAGCAATCCCACTACTTGGTATTTACCTAAAGAATACAAAAACACTAATTCAAAGGGATACACGCATCCCAAAGTTTATAGCAACACTATCTACAATAGCCAAATTATGGAAATATCCCAAGTGTCCATCAATTAGTGAATGGATAAAGAAGATGTGATACACACACACACACACACACACACACACACACACACACACACACACACTATGGAATATTACTCAGCCATAAAAGGAATGAAACCTTGCCATTTGCCAATGACATGGAAGGAGCTCGAGAGTATTATGCTAAGCAAAATAATTCAATCACAGAAAGTCAAATACCATATGATTTCACTAATGTGTGGAATCTAAGAAACAAAACAATCAAAGGGGAAAAAAGAGAAGAGAGAGAGAAAGGCAAACCAAGAAACAGACTCTTAATTGTAGGGAACAAACTGATGGTTACCAGAAGAGAGGTGGGTGGGAGATGGGTTAAATAGGTGATGAGGATTAAGGAGTGCACCTGTCCTGATGAGGCCCAGGGAAAGTACAGAAACGCTGAATCTCTATGTTGTACACCTGTAACTAATATTACACTATATGTCAACTAACTGGAACTTAAATTAAAACTTTAAAACCTATCAAATGATTTGAGACACTACTTATACATGTGTGTGCTAGCTTTGCAGTCAAGTTCAATGGGAAGTATAAAGCAGAATTTCTCCAGTGAAAGACTATAGGCAGGTGTTGAATACATGTGCTATTTAGTCCACATGATATTTTCAACTTTTTAAAAAATTTGCGGCCAAAATACAAAAGCTGAACATTTTTACATGTTCATGGCCTTAGGAGACACAGGTGCCCCAACTCAGTCTCAAACTTCAGACTTTTCTAAGAGAAGGTTTGTCAATGCCCTCTCATGCATGAATACTTAGGACTAAAATGTACGTTTGTCCTTCAGAAGGAGCACAGGCTTGAGTTCACCACACTCACTACCACTCCCTTTTATCTTAAACCTGGCATCTTCCCTCGTTTGTATTTCCCACTACAACCTCAGAAAACATTTGAGCACGTGAGTCCTAATTTACAGGAAAGGAAAGGAAGTTAAAGAGGAAAAGATTCTGAACCAAAGGTGAAATAAAGGGATTCTGCTTCTAGCTGTGGGACTGCTACCACTACCTCATCCCCCATATACTCACTCTTTAAATGTGAGGCCAGTCTAGACATCAAAGTTGCACAGGTTATAAAACTTAGCTGGAGATGGAAGCAATAAATGTGATGTCACAGCAGTGAGAAAGGAGTTTGTCACTGTTACAATGGCTACCTAGGAGAGGCTCTACCTGTGCACGGCATGACAAAGAGAACTGGTCTGGGCTGGTGATATGGGACATACACTGACCTCTGAGGTATGACGGGCAGTTACCAATGTTGCTTCTCACTGGTGTATTTGGTGGACTCTTCAGATAAGAGAATGACTTTTCCTTTCACTCTGCCAATTTCTAAACTTCCCAATTTCACTTTGATATTATAGGTGCATGTAGTTTGTTTTTTTTTTTTTTTTGCTTTTTTACTCATGCAAATATGCAAAAACTTATTAATTCATTCCATAAATGAGGATGGAAAGGATGGAGCTATGGGCACTGTGCCAGGCGCTGTGATATAAATCTACAAGGTAAACCATCAAAGCACACTTTCACAGATGGCTGCCATTGCAGGGAAGGTTACTTCCAGTATCCGAAGGTCACAGTAATTAGCTGTAGATAACTGATACAACCTTTTCCTGAGGTGCATCCCAACTCTAGAGGGAAACGACTGATGCTTCACAAAATACTGAGGAGGATGGACTTTTTACAGGAAGAGCAGAGTCAGAATTTCATGGTAGGATCAAACATAATACAAAATCTGGAAGGGTAAGTAGATTCAGGAAGCAGAAAGAGAGAAGCAAAAATAACTAATGCTACAAAATCATGAGGAAGGCTCACCACTGTCCTTGAGTTGTGCAAGATTCTGCTGAAACATGACTTCATCAGAACACATATCAGAAACCACCCTCTGACAGCTTAGTTGTGGCACCATTTCTATGAAAGATGAAAGGGTATCTGGACTGTGCTGTCTGCATTCTGATTCCAGTCTTACATTCTGAAACCACCCAAAGCAAGGCTCTTCATTCAAGTGGGCTTAAGAGACATGTCTGCTCCATGGTCAGTCCCACACAACAGGAGGGCACTCATTTCCATCCTGCTTTAAGAGGTCCCCTTAAATCTACAGTAGATCTGGGAGAAGGAAGGGAAGATACACTCATGAATTCTTAGATGGAGGCAGAGAAAGGCCTTGGGTCAGGTGTTCCTGCCAGACTGTCCCTGCCAAGGGTTCTTCAAATACTCTTCTATGAAGATTAGACTGTCAGCTGGAGCTCGGCATATGCCATGTGAAGTTAGTAATTTTGTGGGAGTGAGTAGTGTGCTAATAAGTGTGCTGACCCAGGGCTTCTTCTGAGGGCCAGTTCACCAACCACCTCCCAAACAGCTCCTAGGTAGTGCCGAATCCCTTCTTCCCAGAGCCACAGGTTTTAGGCTCCTTTCTCTATGATTTTCTTCTCATAGACTACTGCTCAACTACCCACCATCCACAAACCTATTTTCTTTGTTTGGCCCGCCAGGAAACCAGTGCCTTATTTAAAGCAGAACCTAATTTCAGCAGGCCAAAATTTGGTTGTCATTCCCTTCAGGACAGGGAGGGCTTGGTTTTCAAAATCAAATTACTTAGTTCTATTTCATGGAAGTGAGGAACTATTTCCTTGTCATCCTTCGGGAAGACATCTCATTCTCAGATCAGCTAAACAACCTCTTCCAATGCAGCAGCAGTAACAACGAAAGACGTTCCATATTAAGATGGGTCAAACCTTTACTTACAATTTCATGTCTACTATGTATGCAACCTCACCATCCAGATAAGCTAATGGAATTAGGAGACGATTTCATGTTTTAAGCTCTTTATTTTGTTGGAATCCAGTGAAAACTTGAATATGGATCAACAAAGACTTCTTTACAGTCTGGCCTGTGTTCATAGGCAGGCAACAATCATAGAGGTAAAGCAATACCTTGAATTCATACTTCCAAATTCCAGTTCAGACCTCAATTTAGATACTTAAACATTGTGTGTCCTTGGGTAAGTTACTTAACTTCTAGAAGCCTCCATTCTCTTACCTAGAGAATGGGAGTAATATAGCCTTGCTATACTGCCCAGTCCTAGGCAATACACTAGATCTGAACATCTGGACAGGCATCCAGCACAGTGCCTGGCACAGAGCAGGGGCAGGGCACATAAATTATGGCAATGCCCAGCATGGAAGAGACAGCAATTAAAACAAGGAGAAACTGTTCTCCCTACTGCATCAAGGTTTAACAGTGCACCCAAAGAAAGGCTAAAGCTTCAACTATTGGCACAAACTATGTTTAAAAAATAAATTTTTGGAGAAAAAACAGACCAAAGAGGTATATCAAAAAGTTCACAGAAACGAAATGAATGGACAGATGGTCTGTGTTGAAGGATAGGAAGGCTCAGTACTGTCATGATGTCAGTTCTTCCCAACTTAATCTACAGATTCAAAGCAATCCCAATTGAAATCCCAGCAAGTTATTTCATGGATATTAACAAATTGATTCCAAAGTTTATACAGAGAGGCAAAAGATGCAAAATGGCCAATGCAATATTGAAGGAAAACAAAGCTGGAGGACCAAAACTACCTGACTTCAAGGCTTACTATAAAGCTACAATAATCAAAACAGTATGGTATTGCAAATGAATGCATAAGCAGATCAATGAGTACATTGATAGCAGTAGAGTAGAAAGCCCTGAAGTAGACCCACGTATACACAGTCAATTGGTTTTCAAAAAGGAGCAAAGGAAATATAAAAATGTGAAGACGGTCTTTTCAATAAATGGTTGCAGCACAACTAGGCACCCATATGCAAAGAAATGAACCTAGACACAGGCCTCATACCCTTCACAAAACTCAAAAATGGATCACAAATTTAAATGTAAAAATGCAAACTATAAACCTCCTACAAGACAGCACAGGAAAAATCCAGCTGACCGTGGGTATAGTTATAACTTTTGTAGATATGACACCAAAGGCACAATCCATGAAAGAATTAAAAGTAAAAAAAATTCTGCTCTGCAAAAGAAAATGTCAAAGGACAAGCCACAGACAGGGAGAAAGTATTTGCAAAAGACATATCTGATAAAGAACTGCTATCCAAAATACACAAAGAACTCTTAAAACTTAATAATTAAAAAAAAAAAAAAAACACAATTAAATACCGGGCCAAAGACTTTAACAAACACCTTACCAGAGAAACATGTAGATGTTAAATAAGCAAGTGAAAACATGCTCCAAATCATGCCATCACACAAATGCAAAATTAAAAACAACAAAATACCACTAAACACCTATCAGAATGGCCCAAATCCAGAACACTGATAACACTAAATGTTGGTGAGGATACAGAACAATAAGAAGTCTCATTACTGGGGCGCCTGGGTGGCTCAGTAGGTTAAGCATCCGACTTCGGCTCAGGTCATGATCTCACGGCTCGTGAGTTCGAGCCCTCCGTCGGGCTCTGTGCTGACAGCTCAGAGCCTGGAGCCTGTTTCAGATTTTGTGTCTCCCTCTCTCTCTCTCTCTCTGACCCTCCCCCATTCTGCTCTGTCTCTCTCTGTCTCAAAAGTAAATAAACGTTAAAAAAAAAAATAAAAAAAAAAAAAGAAGTCTCATTACTGCTGGTGGAAAAGAAAAATAGTACAGACACTTTGGAAGACAGTTTGGTAGATTCTTAAAAAACTAAACATACTCTTAGCATACAATCCAGCAATCACATACATCGGTATTTAGCCAAGAGAGTTAAAAACGTATGTCTGCACAAAAACCTGCACCTGGATGTTTATAGCAGCGTTAGTCACAATTGCCAACACCTGGAAGCAAGCAAGATGTCCTTCAGTTCATGCATGGGTAAACTGTCGTACACGCAGACAAGAGAGTATTATTCCACACTAAAAGAAAATGAGCTAGGAAGCCATGAAAAGACAAGGAGGAAACTTAAGTACATATTACTAAGTGAAATAAGCCAACCTGAAAGGCTGTATACTGTATGATTCCAGTTATAGGACATTCTGGAAAAAGTAAATCTATCGAGACAGTAAAAAGATCAGTGGTTGCTGGGAAGGGGAAGGAGGGATGAACAGGCAGAGCACAGAGAATTTTTAGGGTGGTAGAAATACCCTGTTAGGATACCATAATGATGGATACATATCATTATACATTTGTCCAAATACCAAGAATAAATTGTAGCATGGGGCACCTGGGTGACTCAGTCCGTTAAGCAGCCATCTCTTGGTTTCTGCCCAGGTCATGATCTCAGGGTTCATGAGTTCGAGCCCCACATCAGGCTCTGCACCCATAGTGCAGAGCCTGCTTGGGATTCTCTCTTTCTCACTCTCTCTCTGCCCCTTCCCTACGCGCATGCCTACGCCTGTGCTCACATGCACACACACGCACCACCCTCTTTCTCTCAAAATAAATAAAATAAAAATAAATAAAAAAAATTTTTAAAGAATAAACTGTAATGTAAACTATGGGCTTTGGGTGATTATAATTCATCCTTGTAGATTCATCACTTATAACAAATGTACCATTCTGGGGGGCACGCTGATAATCAGGTAGGCTGTACATATGAGGGAGAAGGGGTATATGAAATATTTTGTACCTTCCCTTCAACTTTACATGGAACCTAAAACCTTTTTTAAAAAATGAAGTCACGGGGCGCCTGGGTGGCTCAGTCGGTTAAGCGGCCGACTTCGGCTCAGGTCATGATCTCACGGTCCGTGAGTTCGAGCCCCACGTTGGGCTCTGTGCTGACAGCTCAGAGCCTGGAGCCCATTTCGGATTCTGTGTCTCCCTCTCTCTCTGCCCTTCCCCCATTCATGCTCTGTCTCTCTCTGTCTCAAAAATAAATAAATGTTAAAAAAAAATTTAAAAATAAAATAAAATTAAATTAAAATAAAATAAAATAAAATAAAATAAAAAATGAAGTCTCAATTTAAAACAAATTGTTGAACAGCGTTGATTCAGTCAGCCAATCTATACTGAGTAATGACTTTATACCAGATGAGAGCTAAGCACTGGGGGTATAAATGCTGAAAAATATTTGGTTAGTTTCTGTTATCATGGAGCTATGGGGAAATAAAAGTAAATAAACAAGTGACAAAATTAAATTGGGATACTGCTCAGGACAATAGAGAATATTCTGGAAGTGGGTGCCTAATAAAGACCCCTTTGGGAAAAGCAGCTTTCCCAGAGGTCCTCTAAGCTGAGACCGTAAGGGCAGGCAGCAACTAGCAAAGTGAAGAAGGAGGGTAACAACAGGCACAAAGGTCTGGAAGTGAAAGCAAATGAACCCTTCCAAAGAACTAAAAGAAGTCAAGGAAGTCATAGAATGCAAGGGGGCCAACAGGTATGCTTGGGGACTGGCAGGGGGGTGGTGGGCCAGGCTCAGGAGAGGGGATTTAATTCCAAATGCAATGGAAAGCTATCAGAGAGATTTCAGCAGAAAAGTGGCTTATTTTGAGGTAGTGGGACTATGGAAGATAACTTCCCCCTTCATATTTTGATTTTCTAAAATCTCTATAATGAACAGGTACTACTCACGTAATTTTTTTAAAATTTAACAGTTTCCTTTAGAAAGAAAGAAATACATTAAGCCAAACGTTAAGTAGGCCCTTTTCAGAGAGGAAGTCAGTGATCTGAACATCATTAACACCACCAAGAACTCAAACCAACGATGTAGAAATGGGAGAGGGTAAACACAGCATCTTTGGCTCAATGCATCAATCTAGAGATTTAGCTCAGCTGAGTTGCAGACCAGGCTCTAGACACTTCAACATGAAGTTCTCAGGGATTAACATCTTGAAGATATCAGAGAAACAAGCAAGAAGGAAGCTTAGAGATGTAAGGTGTTTTCAAACACTGTTAAGAAAAAGCCTTTTCTTTCCTTCTTCAAATGCAATGATGAACACACCATTGCAGTTTGAACAGGATGGGAAATGCAGGAGGGAAACCCCAACTGTGATGACTTAATGTCCTTTATTTCCTGTAGTGAATTCCTCCCCAAGACCTCGAGGCAAAGCCTCCTCAAAACCGCTTGAAACGTATCCACCTTGATCCAACATTGAAGAAAATGCAGCCCACAGATGGGAAGCTCAAGCTTTTAGTCCTGGAAAGGACTGGCATGAGGTTGTTGGCTTAGTATAAAGCAGGGGTTTGACCCCCAGCACGTGTTCTGCATTCATTCTGGCTCCCTCTACCCAAAAAGGAGTAAAAAAAGTAATTGCCAGAAATGAGGGTGCTCCAGGCAAAGAACTGGACAGACCAGCACATTTCTTTATAGCCCTCCTTACCCCACTTCCCAGGACCCAGTCAAGTCTTCAGGAAGTCACAGTCCACCCTCCGAAAGATCACCCACGCAGTTCTGTAGTTTAGTTTGGGCTCCAACTGTTGGGCTTAAATAACAACAATAACAACAACAAAGGGGACCTTACTGGCTCATTTATGAGGGAAGGCTAAGGTCAGTTGTTCCTGGCATGGTTAGATCTCACAGGACTCTTTTTCTCACCATCTCTTGCCTCAGCTTTTCTCTGAAGCGCTTCATATCAAGGGAAGATTCTCTCTACCACCATGGTCACTGACAAGTCTGAGTTTAAGATTCTTGGCATCCAAGATCCTGAAGATATGTGCAACTCTTCCCTGCTAATTCCAGCGAAAGTTCTCAGGAAGGCTTGATTTAGGACAGGTGCCCGTACATCCCTGAAACAATCATTATAATCTGGTAAAACTTGGTTTTTGGATTGGCCCAGTCTGAGTCTTGTGCCCACTACAGGAGCCTCAAAGTAAAATCATCCCCATCTAGGGGAGTGGGAGAAAGACTGAAAATGACAGGTTGGTGGTTCCTACATGGACACTTGGGCTGCTTTTCTCTAAGAAAAAGGGCAGGGATGCTTGGTCAGCAAATACAAGATCTATCCTTGACATCTTATGTCTGTACCAGATCATTTCCTACTAGCTGAAAGTCAAATACTGCACACAATCCTAATTGAATTAGCCCCCCCCCCATCAAAAACAATGTGGTGTCAACTAGAACCAAAGTGAAATGAAATCAGCTGAATTAAGAGATTTCTATGGTTTACTTGAAGTCAGATAGGTCCCAAGCCATGTCTGAAAATGCACATTGTAAAGCTATACTGGTATTTATTCCTTGTCTCCATGACAGGTAACTATAGAAAGAAAGAGTATTTGAATGCATATTACTAGATTCACTATATCCGCCTTTAGGATAAATAAAACCACTCAAAGCTTCCAAACATGACATGAATTTTTAACACCAAATCTTAAGAATTTTTTTTACAAAGACCACAGAGGGTAATTGTATGCGTATATGCAATTATAATAAAACTTATGGCTAATTTTTTAAAGAAATATCATCTTTCAGAGCACAGTAAGTACTCAGCATCTGCCTTTGCCTTCTCTGGACCATTGGCATGAGGAATAAGGTCAAACACATATTTCAGAGCTTAGACGTTTCAAGTGTTCTACTCCTTGGGTTTCCAAAATAGCTCTCAGATTTCTTCAAAGGTTTATTCACAAAACAGAGCTAAAATGTAATGAGAAAAGGCTGAAAGAAAAGCTCTAACCCAGAGACATCAGGTGGCTTTTGAGAAGCACTTTAATGACAAAGCTGAAATCGACATCTGTTAGCACCTTTCATAATGCCCCCTGGAAAATGCACTGAATCCATTTAACTCTTGGCATCCAACAAGAAGGGATCCTCCAGGTCCAGCAACTATTGGATGCTCTAAACATAAGCCGCAGAGTGGCTGCGATGAGAGGAAAACAAAGCAAAATGAGGTAAAATGAAACTCACTTCTCTTCTACTTGCCCGTCCTGCCCTGGAGGGAAAGATGACAAAATCCACACGAGCTAAATCGCTGCACAAGCGAACCATGGGTAAGGGCCTTGGGTCAAACCAGGACAGGAGAATGACATCTGTTAATGTTTGGGGATGGTAACATTCCCCAAGGACCTTTAGAAACAATGCCAGCTTTCAAATAGCGCTGGTCACTTCCCTCCCCCTTCTCCCCATAAAAACAATATCCTTCAAACTTTAATAATGGGAACCAAACCTCATGCCACACTTAACATGGTAACATAGCTGTTCAATGACTTTGCTGAGGAGAGTCCATTTTTTTTTTAAGTAAAAAGTTTCTCTACCAAGCCAGTAGAATACAATTTAAAAAGTACCTACGGTAAGCCAATTCAAGTACTGGATGGCTTAGAGATTAAAATTCTATCTTCCTAAACCCAGTTTGGCAAAATCTTTATTCTCAGTTGGATTACTCCTTCTATAGAGAGTAATCCAAGTAATCCAGAAATATGTAAATACGATTCTTTTCCCCGTTGTAAAACACATGTCTGTGAGTACCTCTGAGGGAGAATAAGCTCTGAGGGACTATTGTGGAACAGTGAGGTTTGCACCTTTACCTCGAGGCCTCTAGTTCTGCTCTTTTAGCTCCTATGTTTTGAGGGTCTAATATATGCCAGACACAGGGAGTATTAAGGATGAGCAAAAGTTCACCAGCAGGCAAGTCAGAGAGATAAACACATAAAGAAGTGATTACCATCCATGTGACTATTTAAAGCAACAACCAGCAACTTAGCCAAACAAGGGATTATTAGGGAAGGTTCCCTGGGAAGCTAACCTTTGATCTTTGAGCGTTATGTACGACCTCACTGGGTGGAAAGCGGTGTTGAGGGAAAAAGCAGAACAAAGAGTGGGGAGTATATTCTAGACTAGAGGACTATGGAAGACCAGTGGGAATCTCCTCTCGAATTGTTTGGGCATGGCTGCTCCAAGTGTGGCGATGAAAAAGACCGAAGCTGTATGGCAGACATTATTGAAGCCTCACTCTATAATCCACCCCATAATCCACTCAATCCACTCCCATCTTGGGTTCACCTATAGTCTCGATGGAACAGTTCTTTTACAGGCTGACAGCCTTCCATTTCAACCACCTACAGCTTTCTGCTTCTCTGAGGATTTTCTGATTCTTTCAAAGGCCAAGGGCAAGGCAGCCAGGAAGTACTGAGGATTTAATGGCCCCCTGGGCAATCTTCAGTCAATGAGGAAGGGCAGTTGGTGTGAAGATACACAAGCTCCCCACCCCTTTGTGACACAACTCTCAGTACAAACTAAACAATCCTCAAAGTTTCCCCAATGGGATTGAGTCCAGTTGCCCACATTTACAAACCTTACCTGTCTTCCCTCATTCATTTTCCCCCACTGCCTCATTTAAGCTTGCTAGGATCACCTTTCACACCCTGTGTATTAGTTATCTATTGCTTTGTAACAAACTACCCCCGAATGCAGCAGGCTAAACAACAATGCTCAGCACTGTCAGTGTAGAACCTGACATGGGAGCTACATCACACAAACCATGAGATTGTGACCTGAGCTGAAATCAAAAGTCGGCTGCTCAACCGACTGAGATACCCAGGTACCCCAAGAATAAAAAATTTATTATCTCTTGTAGTTTCTAGAGGTCAGGAAATGAGGAGAAGCTTAGCTGTGCGGTTCTGGCTCAGGGCCTCTCATGAGGTCTCGGTAACTGAAGACACCACTGGAGCTGGAGGATCCAGTTCTAAGATGGTTCACTCAGATGACTACCAAGTTGGTGTTGAGTGTTAGTGGGGGGGCCTCATCATTAGAATTCTTCATAGGGTTGCTTGAGGGTCCTCATGACATGGCAGCTGGCTCCCCCCCAGAGGAAGGGATGCAAGAGAGAGCAACGCAGTTGTTACAATGTCTTTTATGACTTGGCCTCAGAAGTCACACTTTTCCTATCCTTCACTTCTGCAGTATTCTACTGGTAAAACAGGCCAGCCTTATGCAATATGGGAAGGAACTACAGAAGGGCATGGATACACAGGGCTAGGACTATTGGGGGACATCTTGGAGGCTCGCTATCATACTTTATCTTAGGGTTTAAGAGTAAAGTTTATCCTGATCCATTAATGATGCCTGCATGAATGGGACATAGAAATGCTATCATGGATTCATACATGTATGCATGGGGATCCGTTATCCTAAAATTCCTGAGTTCGATCTCCAAAATTTTCGAAGATTGCTTTGATTCTGACCAAGTTCTGAAAAAGCACTCCCATTCTGGATGTAATTGTTCCAAAATTAGGCCAACCGCAATTTCCTACTAATCTAATTCTTCCTTTTGGGATTCATGTTGCTGAGCAGATCTGGGACAATACCACCCTACCTCATTTAGGAACATTTTGAGATCTTTCAGTTGTTTATGACAATGCTAGACTACTTTGGTCACCAATACAGGTTCAACATTCTAAAGACATTGTTTCTTCTAACTTGTAATTAACACGCATTCTTCAGCAAAACCATTCACTAGGAAAAAGCAACAAAATTTCAATTATCCTTCAATATTACCATATTCATATCCATATGGGAATTCCACAATATAAATCAGGTCTCAACAAGTTCTGCCCCCAGATTCCTTAGAATATAAAAAATGATATAAATAATTCAGTTTGCAAATGACAGTTCAAAGTCTTCCTCTTTGCCCTCTTGTGACAAAATTAATACAAATATGTCCAAAGTAAAGTAACTGTCAAACAGCAAAAGAGGTTCACTAGGAGGAAGAGTTATACTTGATGTATGTTTCAACCACTCCCTGAAATAACCTGTCAACACATAGCCTAAATAATATTCTTAGTTTGCTTCCATGGAATATGCAAATTGCAATCCAATTTCACAATTACATGTCCTCAGGTTTACATCCTTGGTTATATCAAGATCATACAAGCATGTAAGACTTAAGTTAGCAAACACAGAGCAAAATGTAAATACTTAGGCATGTGAACACCTAAAAACTCAAGTTTCAAAACTCACACTGTTAAAAGTTCTCATGTGCGCTCTTTTTTAAATGATGTACTTGGTTATTTCTAACAGCATTTAAAAGCATGCCAGCAGGATATTATCTATTTGTAATATATTCTTGTACATCCCAGGGACTGGGAAAAAAATGTTAACATTGGAATGGTAGAATAAGATGTGAGTATTAAGTAAACAAAGGTATTTACCTGGAAAGAAATGGGTCAAACCAACAAAAAATACAGAGGAATGGTCTAAAGTCATCTTCATTGCTAAAAGCTCAAGTGTTTTATTGATTATCATTTTTTATTATGGTACTGGGTAGAGGAGTCTGAGTTTTTCTTTTTCAAGGAGATACCAACCTCTTTTTAATCGTTCTCCAAGTTAAGGGAAAAAAACTGCTTAAACTCTGAGAGGTATAGTCTTTTCTTAGGATGCCAGGAAGACAGATTTTAATTAATTTAATCACAGTAAAATCTCAACATCTAAAATAATTACCAGTACCTAGCCAAGAAACTATTATCTGTTGAAAGTAATCAGTAAAAGGGAGCCAGGCTGGTCAGTTAAGAATCCAACGAAAGCCTTTTTAGTGTTGCTGATCAAGAGCAAAATCATCAGGCTTGAGTTGTTCTGCCTTAACTTCCCTTTCTCTTTTTCTCTGCCAACCCAAGCTCACTATAAAATGACCAAAGCAACTTGGATGTATTTATGGGTGAATCCCATCTCCATATGGTGCCTGTAAAGAAATCTGTTTTGTTTATCCAATTTATAACAGTGAAATGTGATGATTACATTTTGTTTAATATATGTTTGCTGTATTGCAAAATAGTTTGGCTCTCTTAAAAATATAAGTTAGAAACAACGGGGTTCTGCTGAGTCATTCATACACATTAGCCCTGAGAGCATTAATTGAAAACAGCTGGGGAGTGACTTTTTTTTTAATAACAGCTTTATTGAGATATAACTCACATACCATAAAATTCATCCTTTTAAAATGTACAACTCAGTGTTTTAAATATATTCACAAAGTTGTGCAACCTCACCACTATCGAATTTCAAGACATTTTCATCATTCCCAAAAGAATCCCCATACGTTAAACACTAAAAGTCACTTCCCACCTTCTCCTCCACCCCATCCTTGCAATAATCTATAATAGCTAAAGATTCTATAAATCTAAATAATCTATAAATATAATCAATTTGTATCTCTATAAATCTGCTGATGGACAATTCATATAAATGGAACACTGCAACATGTGGCCTTTTGGATGGACTTTTTTACTTAGCATCATGTTGTAGCATATAGTGGTATTCAGAATAATATTGTATTGTGTACGTACCTATATATACATTGTGTATGTATGTATATTTATATATATACATACACCAAGATTTTTACTATATACAGAAAATCTACAAACTCCACCAAAAAAACTATTAGAATACATGAATTCAAGAAAGTTGCACGATGCAAAATTAACACACAGAAACAATTTGTGTTTCTATATACCAATAACAAGCTACCAGAAAGAGAAATTAAGAAAACAATCTTATTGACAATTGCATCAAAAAAAATAAAATAAAATTCACTGGAATAAATTTGAGCAAGATGGTGAAAGACCTATACTCTGAAAACTGTAAGACATCAAAGAAAGAAATTAAAACCAACACAAATAAATGAAAAAATGATACCATGCTCATTAACTAGAAGAATTAATATTGTTAAATGTCCAGACTACTCAAAACAATCTATAGATTTAATGCTCTCCCCATCAAAACACCAAAGGCTTTTTTCACAGAACTAGAACAAACAATCTTAAAACTTGTATGGAACCACAAAGGACCCCGAATAGCCAAAGTAATATTGAGAAGGAAGAACAAAGCTGGAGGTATTGTGTTCCTTGATCTCAAATTATACTAAAAAGCTAAATAATCAAAACAGTATGACTCTGGCACAAAAACAGACACAAAGATCAACAGGACAGAATAGAGGGCCCAGAGATAAACTCACGCTTATGTGGTCAATTAATCTACAACAAAGGCAAGAATATACCACAAGGAAAAGATGGTCTCTTCAATAACTGGTATTGGAAAAACTGGACAACTACATGCAAAAGAATGAAAATGTACCACTATCTTACACCGTATTTGAAAATAAATTCAAAAGGGATTAAAGACTTCAATGTAAGACCTAAAACCATTATACTCCTAGAGGAAACATAAGCAGGAAGCTCTTTGACAGTGATCTTAGCAATATTTTTTGGACCATTCTCCTCAGGCACGGGCAACAAAAGTTAAAATAAACAAATGAAATTACATCAAACTGAAAAGCTTCTGCACAGTGAATAAACCCATCCACAAAATGAAAAGGCAACCTACTGAATGGCAGAAGATGCTTGCAAATAATATAACCAGTAAGAAGTTAAAATCCAAAATATATACAGAACTTATGCAACCTAACATCAAAAAGACCAGCCAGACTAAAGAATGGGCAGAAGATCTAAAGAGACATTTTTCCAAAGAAGATATACACATGGCCATAAAGCACACGAAAAGGTGCTCAACGTCACTAACCATTGGAGAAATGCAAATCAAAACCACAACAAGGTGTCACCTCACATCTGTCAGAATAACTATCATCAAAAAGAGAAGAAATAGCAAGCATTAATGAGAATGTGGAGAAAAGGGCATCTTCATATACTATTGGTGGCAATGTAAATTGGTATAACCACTATGGAAAATAGTAATGGAGGTTCCACACACACACACACAAAAAGAACTATCATAAGATCCAGCAATTCCATTTGTGGTTTTTTATCCAAAGAAAACAAAAACATCAATTCAAAAGGACACGTGTACTCCTATGTTCATTACAGCATTATTTACAATAGCCAAGATAAGGAAACAACCCAAGTGTCTACTGATAGGTGAATGGATAAAGAAGATGTGGTATATGTATGCAATGGAATGTCACTCAATGATAAAAAAAAAAGAATGAAATCTTGCCATGTGCAACAACATGGATGGAGCTGGAGGGCATCATACAAAGTGAATTCAGAAAAAGACAAATACTGTATGATTTCACTTATGTGTGGAGTCTGGAAAAAAAACAACTGATGAACAAATATAACAAAACAGAAACGGACTCACAGATGCAGGAAACAAACTGCTGGTTACCACAGGGAAGAAGTTTTCAGAGGGAGGGGAGGACAAACTCCCAGAGATAAACGGTACAGCAGAAAGAACATCGTCAATAATACCGTAATAACTTTGCATAGTAAGAGACGGTAACTAGACTTATTGTGGGGGATCATTTCATAATGTAGAAAAATATCACATAACTATGATATACACCTGAAACTAACAGGATGTTATATGTTAACTATACTTCAATTTAAAAAGATGAATCAGGGACAATCCTTGCCTGTAACTAACACTATTACTTTCCTTCTGCCCCCAAATCTTCCCAGATTTAAAAAAAAATTAAAAAGAAAGGAAGTCAGGAAGGCGGAAGGAAGGAAGGAAGGAAGGAAGGAAGGAAGGAAGGAAGGAAAGAAGGAAGAGGGAGAGAGAGAAAGAAAAGAGAAAAGAAAAGAAAAGAAAGAAAGAAAGAGAAAGGAAGGAAGAAAGAAAGAAAGAAAGAAGGAAAGAAGGAAAGAAAGAAAGAAAGAAGGAAAAGAAAGGAAAGGAGAGAGAGAGAAAGAAAGAAGAAAACCCTTTTTTGTTCAGGCTTTAATGTGCCGAACTTCCACAGATAAGTCATAATTTCTCTGAATAAATCATGATAATTCTCCTCTCCTTGTCAAATATTCTCTTTTCCAGCTTCCCTTGCAACTAGGAGCGGCTATGTGGCCCAATTCTGGGAAATGACACATAAGAGAACATTTGAGCTTCTCAAACCTTCTCCACTAATTAAAGGAGACTGATCTCCCACATACTACTCTCCTTCCTGCATGGGATGCTAGGGACACAGTGCCTAAAGCTGTGGCAGCCACCCTGTGACCATGAGGTTACCAACACAAGGAAGATGAATCAATTCACTTAGGGTGACGGGAAAATGATTATCTTGGGTCTTCAATAGTGTCATTGAACCACAAAATATTCATTCAGAACCTCTTATTAATAATATACATCATGATGACTTCAACAAACAAACAAGTCCTGGAACTTGTTTTCAGCAAACTTACAGACAGGCCAGATAGTGGAAATTCTCTGGGGAGTAAGCTTTAGGGGAGCTCCAAAGCCATTTTTCCCCTCCAGTGGCTGGCAAGGCTGCTGATTTTCACAGCTATGACAGCGCAAGCCTGCTGGTTTTCAAGGCTACCGAGCTCAGGAAGAGGGTAGAATTATGGCAAGTTTAAAAGTGTCATAAATCTTGCTGTTCTTGCTAAGATTCACCCATTGTTTTTGAATAAACCCTTCCTACATTTTTGTAAGTTTTCATTTCCGGAGATCCCCTAAAGTTGATCTTGACACTTTTGCCAGTGTTCTCATTTCTTTTATGGAACAGTGAATTTTTGGAGGTCCTTCTTCCACTATTCCAGAAGCTGGCCCAATGTCTTTTTTTTTTTTTTTTTTTTTGTGATTATTAAAAAACAATATTTAAAAAAAAGTGAAAAAAAAAGAAGACTTGGGATGTTTGGTGGGCGGGGGGGGGGGGGGTGGTGGAAATGTATTTAATAGGAAGTAGGCAAGTGGATTAGTTGTCAATTCTAAAAAATAACAGAAAAATTGATGTGCCAATTAACCAATTATTAAATTTTGTTAGGTGCACAGCACACCCTGTGTACTGAGCTTCTTTTCCTTTTGCTTATTATTAATTCAGAACCAAACAGAACTGGAAAAAAATATTTTCATTATACTAAGCATGCAAATCCTTAATTATATTTCTTCATAGCTCTCACTGGTGAGAGTGAGGAGGGGAGATTACTGATTTTTGTTACTTTTTCCATGCCCAAAGAATGTGTCAACTGCTGTGCTACCAAAATGAGGCATGTTGTGGCAGCTACCAGAGATGAGGCAACGTGCTGAGAAAATTAAACTCTTTCAGACTTGTCCTAAAAAACTTAACCCTTTAATGTGATAGCAACATCTCAGAGATTGCCCCCAAATCCGTTGGAGCAGGAGCAGGGGCAGGGCGGGGGTGGGGAATCCCACTGCTAATAGTGATGTATACATTATTGCAGTCTGGATTTTAGAGGGGTAAAGCATCTTTTTCTTCCTTCCTTCCTTCCTTCCTTCCTTCCTTCTTTTCTTTCTCTTTTTCTTTCTTTCTTTTAGGATAGCACTTGATATCCAACTTTCAAGATTATGTGAAATCTAAACACGTGTAGAATATTTCAATGTAATTTTTAGATTTCATAACACACTACATAGCGGCTGATGGCCTTAGGGAATCGATTGTTATCACTTCCGAAATTGGTGATGTTAGTAGAGAGAAGGTAGCAGAAGTTATTCCCCTTCAGATATCTCCAAAGAGCAGCAATGGCTCCTTATAAATGTATAGCCCAGTCACCCAAACCAACAGCTGCTTCAGTATGATGGAAGCAAAGTGAGATTCCCAACGTAGATATCTATAAGCTTCGAGGCAGAATAAAGGTGTACTATGTTCCTTTCTTGATTCAGCTAATTGCTGAATGACATTTTAATAAGCACCTGAGATACGACAAACCTGCTATTTATATTAAAATCAGCTCCAAGCTGCAGACAAGAATTTTGACTAGAGAATCCAACAGGAACGCCCCGATACCAAAGCTGGGCAAAATGAAAACACTCTAATCACTGTATATCTTTGAAGTCCATAAGCAAGGGATAAGAAAACGTTCTCCCCTTCCTATAAGAAGAATCAATTCCAAAGGCTGCAGCGAGGATAATTTCTGTACAAGTTGTTAAAATCCTCATTAGAAATTTCAACTTGAAGATTCCAATAGTTCTTTGCTCTCATTTTATCTGAACTAACATTTTAGACGGTTGGTTTGTGATCTTCCAGAAAACCTTGTTTCAAGATAAGCCCTTTCATCTTTCAAATGGCTTTAGGGCATCCTTCTCAGTGCCAGGAACACAGCCATTCATTTCACAAATGAGGCCAAATGATGACATTACTTGGCCTTCTTTCACAAACATCCTTCCTATGCACAGCAAAGCAGTGAATGTTACAACGGCATCTGAGGCCTACGAATTGTCTCTGTAAATCCCCACACACACAAGAAAATCAATAGATGTTTTCAGAAAGTTAGAGCTCCCCTATACACTAATAAGCTGAATACATTGGGAGAAAGACAGTGTTAGAGAATTCCACTTCTGTGATGAGTCTTATGGTTTCTTGGCCTTTTTTTTTTCCAACTCAAAGACTGAAACCTGAGAGAAGAAGATTCTCCTCCAAAACAGGCAAGGTAGTCCTTAGCCAATAGGACTTTGAACAAATCACCTAAGCCTTACCTTATTTGCTTCCACCCCTTACGTATCAATGGAACACTAACAGTATCCAGCCCAAAGGACTGTACTGAGGCATAAGTCTGTGTCAAGTGCCTACTCCAGGCTCTCGTCAATGCCCAATAATAGGTGGCACTGAGGATGACAAGAATTGCATCGATGGTTGGTAAGGAAGAGGACACCGATGACTGGCTGACATTGAAATTTTGCTCAGAAACTCCCTGTTCTGTTGCTCGTCTTCCACTCGCCCTTGCAAGGTTTCCTTCCTCAGCACTCAGAGAGTTCAGATCCCCCAGAAGGAAAGAGAATCAACAGTTTAGTAAGTCCAAATGTCTGCAACATAAAGACTGGAAGAAAACAGTGAATAAATTACTCAGCAGTGTGAATTTGGATGCTAGAGCATCTATGTGGAGCCACTTCCTGCAGACAGCCACACAGGAAGAAAAGAAAGAATGAGACCAAGAAATAAGCAGAAGAAACAGCCCAATGGAGAGTCCACCTGGATAGCGAGTCTTTGTGAAATGGATTCACAGGTATCACTACAGTGAGCATCTTTGTCAGAAGAGCTGAGCCGCAGAGACTTTCCTTGCATTGTGTGATTAAACTGTGACTCAAAGCAGTATAAATGCAGCATAAATTTAATTCTAATTCCTAGAGGAAAGTGGATTTGTCGATATGGTGAAGAAAAGTAAGATTTAAGCTTCTAAGATTTAAATTCCAAGGTTTTTGTGGTGAGGACAAGGGGTTTATTTCTGTTTGATTTCAAAGATGCGGATATTGGTTATTAAAACAATGTTTATGATTAATGTAAGAAAGAGGAGTAATATGCAGGAGTAATCATACAGATGTTGAAGCCCAAAGAGCTGAATCCAAATTCCATCTCTGGCTCGAATGAGCTGGACTAGAGTAAGAAAGTCATTGAATTTCTCCATGTTTAGTTCTCTCACTTATAAAATGAGAGAGCTTAATGACTTATTTTATTTTGTCCATATGCATTTGAAAACCTTTATGCATGCTTATCATTAAAAAAAAAACACAGAGGTTATGTTAAGGTACAACAAAAGCCCTCCCCAACTCATTACTGACAATTCTCATTACTCAGATCTAACTACAATGAATAGTTCATATACATTAACATATATAAGACATATATTTTACCAAAAAAATGATTCTACTATACTGACTATTATGCAATTGCTTTTTTATTCCTAGTGCTATTTCATGAGCTCCATTTCAAGCAAGTCTAGGTAAATGTACTTCATCCTTCTTAAATAACACATAACATTACATTGTGTCATGGTTTATTTAACTTTTCATCCTTTTGGAAACTTAGGTTGTTTCCATTTTTGTTTTTTAGGGGATACAAACATGGCAGAAATGAACATTCCTGGACATACATTTGTGCACACTTAGGCTCACATGCCTGTTAATGATGGATATTTTACAATGCTTCCAAAAAATTCGTATTTTTCTTCTTTCCCAAACCATATTTTTTTGTCTAAAAACATGTTGTAGAGAGCGTTAGCAAGTGATTCTGAATGACCTCTCTCTCTCCCTCTCTCTTAAAGAAATAAAGATACAAATATGATGACATTTTACTGAAAATCTGACAGAAAGCCTAAAGACAACTTTTCAGAAGGTGTTGTTTAATATCATCAATAATGGGATACAGTTTAACCTGTCAAGCCCCTCAGAATTTTAAAGAACTATTTGGGTCTTGATGAATGAGAATAATAACAAAGTAATGGCATAGTGTGGGAGAAAGGGGAAATATTAATTACCTAAAGAAAACCAGGCAGAGCTCAGCTGAGAAGACAAATCTCTTTTCTGACTGACATACTGAGTGAAAAGAATAATTCAACTTCAAAGCCAGAACAAAAAATTCGCTACTCACAATAATTTAGGAGTCAAGATTGACAGTTTGCCACAACAGTTAATCTCCTGATTCACATTCAAGGCATTGACTCAATAGAATGCCATCACTTATAGTATTGCCTAAACCTAATGAAATTTGCTACTGGAGATTTTACAACTTCCTGTGTTTAAGAACAAAGGTCCCTGGAAAAAATGAGATGTCATTTTAGCTGTTCATGCCCCCCTTTCAACTCGAATACTGCATATTACATCAAGTCAACAAAATATAGTGATTAAAACCAGTCAAATTTACTACAAAGGAAACAGATAATATGATGGATGGCATGTTTACCTATGTCTGAAGGTGGAGTATCAAGTGGAAGAAGGGAAAGTCAGGTAAGAATGGCCTGACCACCCTCTTGTTTTCTTCCAACAAGGCATCCATCCAAAAACACCGATTTACCTTCCACATGCTTTATTTTTGGGGGGAGCATCCATCTTCTCAGAAAGAGACACATTTCCCATGTTAGAGGGAAGAACTTCAAATTAATAAGTTATTGATGTATTAAAATTTTTTGGAAAGGAATAAGAAAAGTGCGGTGAGAAAATTACCAAACCCAAATCTTTGTATTTTTTTTTTTATGGAACCTTATTGCAAGGTGGTGATGTAATTCTAAGAACCATTCCAGTGAGCCAATTCATCACCCCAGCTAGTGTTTTCCTTCTCTATAGCTGCATCACTGAGAAAGTTCTGAATGTGGTATATTCAAAGAGCCTAGGGATGATAATTTCACAAAAATTACAGTCTTTATGGCTCTGAAATTATTTATATTAAGGTACTCTGAAGAAAATCCTGAGTCTATCATAAGGCCATGTAACAAGTAACTGAGGGGTGCCTGGGTGGCTCAGTTGGTTGAGCATCTGACTCTTAATTTTGGCTCAGGTCATGGTTTCACGTCTCGTGAGATTAAGCCCTGCATTGGGCTCTGCACTGACAGTGTGGAGCCTGCTTGGAATGTTCCCTCTCCTTCTCTCTCCACCCCTCCCCCACCTCAAAATAAATAAATAAACTTTAAGAAACAAGTAACTGAAACTGAAGTCTTCGCAATTTCATAATATCCAATCCTTACTTTCTCAGTATTGTTATATTTGTAAAAGTATTCTGCAGGTTTTTAACATTTTAAGTATTTCAGAACAATTCCTGTGTAAAATATCCAGCACAGAGAGACAGCTATGCTTCCTATAAATCCCACAGAAATGCTTATCTTAGACACAAATGTTTCATTCAGAAATATGTCATTAAAGGAGCTTGGATTCTACACAGTGCCTGCTTTCAAGAGAACTCTCATCTGTTGGTTTCTGTTTGTTACCTGCCTGACTTCCATTCATTCCTCTTTTGCATCCTGATTTTCCCCGTACTGCTCTTTCCATAATCTCAGCAGGGTGATGTCCATCATCTCCATAGATCCAGAAGTGGACAGGTGACTCAAGTCTGACCAAGCACAGCATCACATCCCTGGGACCATAGTGATTCATTCAAGGATGAAGAAAGGAGTTCAGTCTGGGCTGGCTATAGCCAGTGAGTTTCACTGTCAGGAATCCATTTAAAAAAATTTTTTTTTAACGTTTTATTTATTTTTGAGACAGAGAGAGACAGAGCATGAACGGGGGAGGGGCAGAGAAAGAGGGAAACACAGAATCGGAAGCAGGCTCCAGGCTCTGAGCCGTCAGCCCAGAGCCTGACGCGGGGCTCGAACTCACAGACCGCGAGATCGTGACCTGAGCTGAAGTCGGCCGCTTAACCGACTGAGCCACCCAGGCGCCCCAGGAATCCATTTTAGAAGACAGACCTTCTGTTTCCATGGCCGTTGCTTTTATCTGATGCATACCTTCCCAGACAAGCCTTTCCTTCGGTTGCCTTCTCAATTTGCTAGGAGCTTTTGGAAAACGAAATCATCTTCAGATTAGGATATTTCACTCTTTTTTCTTTGCTTTGATCATTTCTACCCCCTTCAGGTTGCTTTTTTTTTTTTTTTTTTTTTTAATTTGACTCCAGCCAGCCCTCTCCATGTCTTCATTTCTAGAACTACAGTATCCAGGAACGATCCAGAGAACAGAAAAACGTTTTTGCTGCAGAAGGATCAGGATCTAGGCACCATGTGGCATTCAGTTGGAGAGTTTCTTATATGTTCTTTACAAAAACAACAAAACAAGAAATAAATAAGAAACTAGAATCAAAAAGGAGCCATCCCAGCACTTCTTTTCTTTCTTCTTGAGGCTTGGCTTTGCATTCTGCAAAACAAAGCAATTTACTGGCAGTGCAAAGCTCCTGTGTCAGTTACAACTCCTTCTCTTGCATGGGACTAAAACCTCAACTCGAACTGACTTAAATCAAAAAAGAAAGAGAGAGAAGCCTCTTTTTCAGAAATGCCCAGGATAGACACTGGCTTTGGGGCACAACTAGATTCCAGACCCAAATGATATGATTAAGACCCATTTTCATTTCCCTTGTGTTGGCGTTATGGTCACAATACTCACGGTGATGCTGAAAAATCAGGGTTCAAGTACCTGTAGATAGAGGAAGAGAAAGCATATGCAATGCATTCATTCCCTCACCTACCCCTCTCTCTCTCTCCACACAGTTGCTTCCTGGTTACAAACCCGTGTCAGACTGTGGCATCCCAGAGACGGAGGCTTCGGATCACAAGTCTAGGTGACTCCAACACATCTCTCCAAAGTTAACTAATTCAGTCACTATGCCTAATTGCAAAAACCCTGGTGGGACGCTCTCAGAGGGGCCATCTGTATCTACCCCGAGTTCAGTCAGAGGAGCCATGAAAGCCACCTCTTTGGGGCTATAAGGCAGAGCATCTCAGAAAGCTGAAGGGAAAAGAGAAAACCAAAAGACTCTTAGGCATAATACAGTCCCCACCACAATGTATACACACACACTTCGCAACCACTGAGGGTCTTCCTATTACTCCAACCTATTCTCCCATGTGGTTAGGGATGGAAATGAAGTTGAACAACTTTCTCCTCTCAGGCTATAAATAATCCACACTTCCAACCTCTCTCATGTGTTTCCAAAGTGCAAGCTTCCTCATAGCCTGCGGAAGCAGGGTCAGGACATCTCTCAGAATACTCTAAAACAGAGATGAGTCCAATAAAACCCCAGGCCAACTCCAGCCGATGTTCTAACTAGTACCAGACAGGCCAGACACGACGAGTTCAAATCTTGACTCCATCAATTATTAGCCAGGTTGTCCCTAGAAAGTCATTCAACTTCTCTGTGCCACATTTTCTTTGACTGTAAAATGTAACCGTTGTGGTCTTTGTGGTCCCTCCTCTATGATATTCTGCAATGATTTATACAGTGGGCCTGTTTGGTGGTATTCTCTTACATGTAAACTACTGTTAATACTCTAATCTTCTTCTAGACCAAGAAGAATTATTACATGTCAAAAAATAAAAGGAGCATCGGTATGGAAATACAAATCTGAATTCTCAAGCCAGCCCTGACCCCAGTCATTGTGCGGCCTTGAGAAGGCACTAGGGTCCCTGGATTCTCTCCTATAAAATGAGGGAATTAGAGTAATTGTCTCCGTGTTTCCTTCCAGCTTTATTCTAATAATACTCCTTAAGTGTAACAACTATTTTAAGACTGGACGTGAGGTAACTCACATGTTACCGTCATGGAAACATTAAGATGTCTTTGTTAAAAAAGGAAGTACCAGGATGCTGTCAAATATGGAATTCTCTTGTATACGCGAGGCTGGAGAAAAAAAAAAAAATTAAGACCGTGACTTCTTAGTAACACTTCTGATAAGCTCTCTGGGGTACCATCCTGAGAGAATATAGCTCTTCATTAAGATGTCCTAGCCCAGCACGACAGAAGACAATATGCAGAACATTTTCCCTTGTAATATGTTGCTGTCTTTTTGTGGGTCGGTTGTTTTTTCCTCTATTGATTCCATTTACTGGATAACTACTAATTGTTTCCTTGGCCTAGTAGTAAGCCCCATTTGTGATTTATAAGATGGATTCCAAAGCAATCTTTATCTTGTTGGAGGCAGAGAAATTGGCTTGCTGTTACCTTATAGTCTTCTGGGTTCTGGAGGAGACTTACCCTGAGCAGTATTATGTCTGAGTAAGGAGCCGAGCGGTCCCCGGGCTGTCACAGCCATATATCCTTGGTATACCAGGAAATACGCTTTTGTTCAAAAATCATTTTCAAGTCACTGCCCGGGCCTCTCCACAGAAGCAAATGCCATTCCATCATTAGTTTCTCTTCTGACCTGTGCTCAGGCACAAACACATTCTCCTACAGCATCAAATACTCTTCAGCAAAGACTTCATCCTCAAACCATCCCATCAAAGTAATGAACAGAGGACACTTAACAGCAGGACTAATCTTGAGTATGTGCCCTATTTTGTGAGCCCAATCGCATCTTCTTTATAAAAGGCAAGAAACCAATTAGAAGCGCAACATTCATAGATGAGTATGAAAGAGTGCGGTATCTGACACTCTAGAGAAATAAGGAGGATAGAAAAACCATTTGTTGAGTGCAGACTACCGGCTGAATTTTAAATGCAGTGTCAAATTAAATCCGAGTAAGAACTTAGTGGGGGAGGTCGTGCAGACGTTCCTCTTTCCTTTTTACCCTTTTACAGGGTTATGAAGCAACTTGTCCAAGGCTGCTGAGATACTAAGTAGTTGAGCTGTGATCTGGACCCAGGGCTGTCTTGCTTTCAAGACTGTGCCCCCAACTTCACCCCAAGATGCCCAAATACCATGTGATATAACTGGGAGAGCATGGGCCTCGTACCTCATTCAGATCCACACTGATGCATATTACACAGTTCCCTATACAATGACCGGTGCCTCCTTCTAAAGCACTTTCATAATGCCCCCAAAAGTGAAATTGTTCTCAATATCTTGCTTACTTGAAAAGGCAGATTACACTCGTCATTCAAAACAAAATAGCTCCCCCTACAGTTTTTGTTCCATACACATTCTCAGCTTTGGCAAAGGAGGAGGGAATCCGCAGGTCGGCAAGGCTGAGCTGAGCATTTCCTCCTTATTGATGGGAGTAATTATCAGTACATCTGCTTAGAGAGGATCAGCGGGTGCTACTCGGAATGAGAAGATGTCCCTTTTGCATTTTTCTCCATTTCAGCAGAATCAATCTATAATCTGTTAAGAGCCCTGCACTGATTCTGACTGGCTCCAGGCTGGAGTGAAAGTGAACTTTCTGGAGGCCGAATTCCCTTCTGATTTGCAGCCCAGGGCTGGCAAAGGCATTCTGTCAGCCTTCCAAGCCCTGAGATTCCTCTGTGACATCACAAGTGTCGGCTTTGCCCGACGCCCAGTGCCTCCCCGGAACTGTTTGGACCAGCGCACAGCTGTGCGTCAGCATCACCCCTGGACGCGGCCCCCACGTGCGTTCCCATGAGGCTGCAAGCGGGAACACCACTGATGATGCAAGCCCGGTGGGAACTTCTCTGCAGTGTCGTGGGTGCTCAGGGGGCCTGGGAACGTCATGAATGCGGAGTGGCCTAATGTCATTTGATCTCATCATTATGCCTTCCAACAACAAGCTGTCTCTACCCCTCTCCCATTTGATTCCTTCCCTTAGAGCATTTCCTAAGAATATGGGTGGGAATGATGGGGAGGAGACCCTTCCTATGTCCATGCAGAATCTACCTAAGTGGATAAATGAGTACCATGCGTAAGTACCATGCATAAGTACGATGCATAACAGTCAGACCTCCAGCCCTCCCCCCATTGATACCAGACAATTAAATGAGAAATGCAGCTAAAAGGTAAAAATTTTAAAACATAGACATAGTGATAGCTACTACCTAATGAGTTCTTCACATAGACTAACCACTGTGTTAACAACTTTACGTGTAACGTTTCGTTTAGTTCTCAAAACAGGCTTATGAGGCCTGTTCTGCTAATACACCCATTTTGCAGAGGAGTAAACGAAGATTCAGAGAAGCTAAATAATTTTGCCAAGCTCACGCAGGTGTCAAAAAGCGGAGCATAGAGTTGAACTTATATCTCACTCCAAAGTCCATGCTCTTAGCGCTCTGCAGTACTGCTTCTCCGAAACAGAAATGCCAGCTTTTATGCAGCTACTTACAATAGAAAGTACAAACGGATCCTAGAAATGACCCTTAAAATACTCGGATACTTAAGAAAACTGAAATTCTGAAATGAGCACGCTTGCCTCATAAGGTTGTTCTTTGCATCCAAAAATGGCCTTTCACTCCACTGACTGGACGTGACAGTTAATGTGTATAGAATGGTTTGTGACTTTTCAAGCATTTCCATGTACACCACTGGATTGGATATTGCCAGGAATCTGTGAGAAACAGAGGGCAGGCATTATTATTCCCACTATCTAGATAAAGTGGCAGGCTTAAGGCCATTCGGTGACATGGCCAAGGTCCCAGAGTTTAAAAACAATGCGTCCCAACTCAGTTCACAGCTTTTTCTAGTCCCCAGAGATGCCTGACTTGGGAACAGAGAGTAACTTCAATCTTTCCGCCTGGTGCTGAGGACAAACCCAATCCTTCAGACCCACTTCCTTCCATCTCAGTTAAAGATGTAACTGGCCTTTCATCCAGACACCTCCATCCAGGGCCAAGATTAAGTCACTTATTTGTGCTAATTCTCCCTGCCTACCCACATTTGAGGAGTGGCTTGTTCAGAAAATTCCCCCAAGTTTTCAGACCAGCTGAAAGTGATGCGCAACAGGAAAGATCACAAGGCAGGAGGGATGGATGGGAGTGTGGCAGACTAAACATCTGGGGATGACACAGCCCAAATTGGTGAATTTATTTTAAACAAGTTGCTTAGTCTGAGCCGTGATCACCTTCCCCATGTCAACGTTATCAATGGAATGACCTCCTAAAATTTCCTGCGGCCACTCAGGTCCATTTTTCACAGTGAAACGGTGTCATCTTACAAAAATGCAAGTCCCTCTCAGCTTGAAGCCTTCCAAATGCTTCCTAAAGCTTTCAGGCTTAAGACACCAAATCCTTATAATATGTAACCCCAGCTGATTTGTCCAAATTCTTAGGTCATTCCCCCACCAGGTGCCTTTCCCCTCTGAGTCTTATTCTTAATCTCTTTGCCTAATACATGAAAAGCCTCTTTATAATCTCCCTCACAATAACCCCCAACATAGGTTTGGGCATCTCCAGAAATAGCCTGGCAAGACACCCATTCCCTTGATAAGCATACCAAATTATCATTCACTAGTTGAATCCCAGTCAGCTCCTGAAGTCCCACAAATCTGGGTCCAAATCCCCTTCCATTACACTAGCTGTGTGAGCTCTGTCTCAGTACCTCAGTTTCCTCATCTGAGAGGTGACCTCAGAAAGTCACTGTAGCAAGTAAATGAGAACACACGTAGAATGATTCAAAAAGTGCCTTACACGTGTTTAGTAAGTATTAGTCATATCATCATCATCGTTATCACCATCACCATCATCATCCTCATCATCACTTTCCCCACGTTCCTTCCATTCACTTGGCTACACACCCCAAGTGTCTTTATCCAATGCCTAGTAGTATAAGCTATTTTTTAAATGAAAACATTTATCAAATCCCCACAGGACTCTCTAGAGCCCAGATACTTTTTTTTTTTTTTTTGACAGAAAAGTGCCTGGATTATGGTGAATGTTTCCCTAGCCCTGCCGCCAAGTTTCTGAGGAGTTTACTGACCAGGACCACAAGCCATGCCCAACCTCCTTCCACAAAGCCATGCCCACACCTCACACCCATGCACACAGACCAAAGAGTAAGTTAATTTCCTGGTTCAGTTGCTTTTAGAAAGGGATTTCTAACTCAACTTGAGTTTCTACTACGTCAACCCTATAGGTGTAGAGGGAATTGAAGAGACGGTAAGTGACAAGTAAGGACCAGAGGCAACTACATCAGGACTTTCTTTTTAACAGAAGGATGGAGAAATAAAATAACAAAAAAACCTGATGCGGCGCTCTCATTTGTGTTTCAGGTTCACGGCAAAAAAATCAATATGGTCTCTGTCTTTTCTTTCAAGATCTCAAATGCTTCCTACTTCAAAGCATATCATCTGTTTAGTTACTGCCTTTCACAAAGACACAAAGTGAGACTTTAATTTGTGCAGCATGAACTGAATTTCCAAAAGGTATACATGGGGAGTGTACATGAGAAGAATCTGTGGATGCAATGCAGCAAAGCACACTGCCCTGCCTTGGTGATGGGAGTAACTGTGCTCAGCGCATGTGGGTAGATTCCACTATTTCATCACACTCACGTCGACAGCACAAATGCCATGCCAGATGAATCATTAAGGAGCATCATATTTTCTTTGTACCTACAGCCTCTTCTAACCATAATGAAGTGGTTAAAACAAGCAACTGATAAAAACCGTGGGCCAGTCTATTATTTTTACCCAAATATACCATAGCAACCACAGGGATGAAACAGACAAGACAGAAAAAAAAATCAACCTTTAGAGCATAAATTTAGGTAATTCAAAATGAAATCACCATTCAAGGAACCCAGTTCATCTCACCTTATCACTGCAAGAGGGCAGCCAACTCAGGGCAAGAAAAAGATATTAATTCCTCAGTTCCTACTCACTTTACCGTCGCCTCTCCGCCCCTGGTATGACTTCAGGTTCCCCATCAGGTTCTACCCCAAGCAGAGCTCATGAGAAAGCTTATAGTAACACCTTTTATCTCCCTCTTCATGGCCCTTCATTGCAACCATTTCTACCTTTCTGTCCTCAAGACACTCAGAACAATGCTGGGTAAATCCATGGGACTCCTTTGATTACAAGTGACAGAAACTAAACTTAAATTCATTAAGCTACACGGGAGTGTTTGGCTCTAGTAATGGGGAAGTCCAGGGTTAAGCTGGCCTCAAGGAGCCCAGTAACTTAGACAATGTGATTATATTTTACCATCCCTCTCCACCTCCCAGCTCAGATTCTCCTTGATGTCCTCTTTTTCTACTGATTGGCTGCTGGCTAGCAGCCAGCCTCAGCGATGGAATGGTAAAGAAGCATGAGTGCAGAAAACTCCAGCTTTCCATCACCCCTGCTTAGCCACACCAGAGCATCTCTCTTCCCTCATGGCTCTATATAAAATTGCAGGAAAGGACTCTGATTGGCCTGAACTGGGTCATGCACGCATTCCCGTAGCCTTGGAAACAGGTAGCTATGACTGGCCTGGCCTACTTGTGTGCCCACGCCAGCAGCCACAGGGCTAGGTCTTGTGATTAGCAGCTCCTCACAACCAGAACAGTTCCTACGAAAAGAGGTGTGTTTGGTGTTCCCAGAAGGTGGGTGGGAAGACAAAAATAGCATCTATTCACTGGCTTATCTCATTAAGCCTTTATTTCCAGGATACTCACACACTCTGACCCTCCTGTGCCTTAACTGATGACCTTTGTTTCCCACTAAATATTCCCCGCTATAACTCTTATAAAGACTGGCCTTTTGGAGACCATCTTAAAGCTCTACTTCATCTCATTTTCATACTTAAAGAAATTCAGCCTAGCAACCACAAGTAAATAAAAATCAATTTAAATGTTTACTACATTTTAATATGGAAAAATGCCAGCTTAAGTATTATTCTTGTAACTCCCGGAAAAATATTCTCTGAGCATTCCCTCCTTCTCCAATTCTGAGATGAATGAAGGTGGCTCTAAAGGTCAGTGAACCTGCGCTGCTCTAACACCAACAATTCCTCTCCAAACCTGTCCCGCTTTTCATTTCCCCCTTAATATCTCTATCATTTTCCTCCTACCATTTGCTTTTTGACCTTTCTAGAGTAATTAGCATCTCCAGACCTCACCATTTGCAGTGATGTATATAATAAAGACCAAGATGATGATGATCAAGACAGAAATCTATTTGGTGGAGCAGGAGGAGCCCCGGAGGCAAGCTGGCAAAGTCAGGTTTTTCTTCAGCAGGTGAGGGAAGCAGATCTGTGAAGGTTCACATGTTGGTGCATTTTTCCCTGAGATACACTATTCACTTAAAGTCTAGCCACTCATTTCACAAACTCACTCAGAACCAGAGTCACACAAAGCATGTAGCATAGACTGTATTCTCATGAGATGTTACATGATGAAAGGCTTTGTAATTACATAAATGTGGGAAATGTTTATATTTGATGCCTCCATTTGAGACTTATGATGCATCTTAAAGGCTCTGAGAAGTCCTGTGGTAAAGGAATACGTTTAACTTATTTTGCTTAGTATTTCCAAAACTAATTAACGGATAAAAGTATTCAGGGTAACACATATTAACAGTCTTTTGAATATACTTTGAGCACTGCAATGCTAAGAGATTTGTAGATAATAATACCTTCTCGGGAGAGTTTTTATGTTTTTGAAGGCTCATCCCCCACACAAAGCTCTAATGGTGAAGATGCTGGGTGCACGGCTGGCCAGCATTCTGTTCTTGGAAGCAGGACCCTCTGATAATTAGTCTTCTACTGCCTGCATTTGGCTTGGAATCGCTCTCCATGTGAAACTGCTGACCTACTGGGCAACACGGGTAACAGAAGAACCGTGAGCCCACTGCAGACCTCCCTCCCATGAAACCAGTTTAGTGCTCTCACGGCTCCTACCGCACCTGGGGCTTGTTACCAGTTTCCTACAAAAAGGACCCAGTTCTGTTTATCAGTGTTTCAGGAAACTTCTCCAAGCTCCTCCCTTTTTTGGTCCTGTTAAATATGTGTGTCCTCCACCTTGCCACTTCTGGTTGAGAACCTTTGGCTTTGGGCTGGGCTTCTACCTCTCTGCCTAGCCCCTTAGATTTAATGTTCTGGCCCAGATGACTAGCTCCAGCTCCAGGTCTACTCTCATACCTTAAAATGACAGGTCAACTTCACCCTCTTAAACTCAGGTTCCAGAACCCCAGCTGAGGGATGAACGTACACTTACTACTGGTCTTCAAGGGAAACAGAGAAGTTCTTCTTTAAAACATCCTATACATTTTACCTCTTTCTTTTGTCAAACTTAGTGCACACACTCGTGCTCTCCCTCTCTCCCTCTCTCTCTCCCCCCATATATAAAAATATATATATATATATATCTTAAATCTCTCTCCCCCCATATATATAAATATATATATAACTTAAATCTCTCTCTCCATATATATATATAACTTAAATCTCTCTCTCTATATATATATATATAACAAATAACTCTCTCCCTCTCTCTCCCCCCTCTCTCTCTATGTATGTATGTATGTGTGTATATATATATATATATATATATACATATATATATACATATACATATATATGTATATAACTTAAATCTCTACACCACCTCTGAGATTTCAAGCTTCTTGAGAAGAAAAATCTCCATTTTTTCATATATTTCACAATGCCTGCATAAAGCCAATTGCACACAATAAGTATTTGATGAATGTTTATTGACTCCACAAATAGGAAAATGAATGATCTTTTATTCACCATATGGAATTTTGCTTTTGAGGACCAAGAGAAAAGGTAACAGATTTATAAATGCAATGTATAAAAGTAAGATAACATTACATCTTGTTAATTTAGGATTCCCTAATTCAAAAGCTGTGTTAATTCCCACAGAGTGGTGATTTTGCTTGCCTCCATACAAGCCCAGGTCCATCTGGCAATGTCTGGAAATATATCTCATTGTCACAACTGGGGTGGAGGGAACAGAACTATCAGCATCTAGTGAGTAGAAGCCCGGAGTGCTCTAAATGTCTTACAATGCACAGGACAGCCCCCACAACAACAAAGAATCGTGTGACCCAAAATATCAAGTACCGGTACTAACAAATCCTGCCACAGAGATCAGGCAAAAGCCCTCCTTTTCATTGCCCAACAGCAAAAAGCTTTCTAAAGAAATTAATAGCCTAAAAAGATTCCAAAAAGAATTTAAGCTTTTCCAAGTGCATAAAGTCACCTGATTTGCTTTCATCAAAGAGTGGTCCTCATTATTGTTATTATTCCACTCTGTAATCACCCAGAATGCTTTGCTCATGCTCTGTGTTTGACCAATTGCTGAATTGAATTGCTTAAATGCTTTCTCTTCTTAGTGATGCTTTTGTCTATATTACAGGGTAGGAACCAAATTTAATTCGCTAGTCATAGGACAAATATTTACCACAAACAATAGCATTCCAACGGTTTGAATATCTAACTGCCAGAATGGCTTCTATAAAAGAAATTGTAAGCACAAATGCTCAGTTAGCATTTAAAGACCCAACTGCTCATAAGCCAGACAGTACATGCACAAATTACTGCTTTCTTCACTTGACAACTGCTGTTTTTATCTTGACACATCCACTTAAAAATTATTTCTGACAAGAATCTTAACAGCTTTAAATCAGTCTAATTAAAAGTAATACAGTTTTGCTAGAAAAGTGTTTGAAATTATACAGTATTGCACAGTTGACTTCTCAAATCAAGTTACTGAGTGCATTAGTAAATGCCAAAAACACCTCCACTGATATATGGCCTCCTATCAAAGGAAAACATTTCTACTATTCTTATGGAAGTTCCTAGCTGCGAAGTTGTAGGTGGTGAAAAATGCTTAGAGCTTTTCTGTGGTGTATCAGCACCATGTCCTCAAACGTTATATAGATGTGGTAGGCAGCCTGTGACAGTGATCACTGGGATTTCCGGTGATCCTCACCTCCTGGTATCCACATCCAGTGTAACCCTTTTCATGGGAGTATGTATGAAACCTGGTGACTCACCCCTAACAAAAAAAAATATATATATATGGCACAGGTAATGGGATGTCACTTCCATGATGACGTTACGAGAGAGTCTAGCTTCCATCTTGTTAGCTTTCTCCCTTGCTGGCATTTTCTCCGACCCTCTTGCGTCTTTGCTACCGTGCTGTCAGTTGCCCAACAGAGAAGCTTACCCGGGAAGGAACTGACGGTGGTCCACAGCACATAAGGAGCCAAAACTCTGTCCAACAACGCACAAGTAACTGAATCCTCCCAGAAAATACATGAATGAGCTTGGAAGTGAATCCTTCCCATATAAGCCTGGAGATGACCACAGCACCATGACAGACTCAAAGCCTTGCTAGGCTGCCCCTAAATTCCTGTCCCACAGAAGCTATGAAGTAACATGCGGTCATTTTCAGCTGCTAAGTTTGAGGCCATCTGTTGTGGAGCAGTAGGTAAGTAATACACAATATAACGTCTACATATTTCTATTCTTTAAAAAATTTTTCATACATGAGACTGGGTGATTCATTTGATTAAGCACCCAACTTTGGCTCAGGTCGTCATCTTTCAGTTTGTGAGTTCAAGCCCCACATTGGGCTCTGTGCTGACAGCTCAGAGCTCAGAGCCTGAAGCCTGCTTCAGATTCCCCCTCCCTCTCTCTGTCCGCCCCCCCCCTTTCTCTTTCTCTCTCTCTTTCTCTCTCTCTCACACACACACATTCTCTCTCTCTCTCTCTCCCTCAAAAATAAATGTTAAAAAACATTTTTTTAATAAAATAAAATTTCTTCATTGACAAAAGCCCCACATCTCCTATTCCCTGATGGGTATTTTTTACAGTTCCATCATAAACATCTCTTCATGCTCTTAAACTAAACTTTGCATGTCCTCAACCCCACACCAGTATTTTGTCCTGATGTCTATATTTCTTAAAAGCATGCTCCTTTACACTCTTTACCAAATGAAGAGAACGAGAAATGCAATCTTGGTGAGCTGGGTTGAAAGCACAGGTGTCGTCATTAACTTCTCCGTTTTCTTATTGACAATTCTACACACAGCCGTGATGCCCTCAGACTGTGCCTCCTTTCTTCACATCCCTCCTTCCTTGTTTCCTTATGTCCGAACTAATGTAATTGTCCAAAATAGACTTCTTCTCCAATTCACTTTGTACCTACAAAACTGGATTATACCTCTTAAAACACCACTTTTCTCATTTTACATGACACTTTTGCCAAAAAGTATCGAGAAGACACATTCATGTTTGGAAAATTACCTTTGACCAAGATATTCATTCTCAAAGTACACGTGGCATGCCAGTTTCTGTCCCTTTTGTGACCAGGGCCTTATGAAAACTGGACTGTTAAGGTTGTTCTGTCCAAGTGTTAGGGCCAAATAAAACAATACAGCCATTTTGATATAACATATCCATCAAGGCTGTTGATCAAGGCTGTTGTTAGAGGTTAGGGTCCCAGGAAGAGGACTGCAAGGTGGAGATAATTACCAGGAGAGAAGATTATTAAGGAGTCCTTTAAGAATGATGGCAGTGGGGGGAGAAAAAGGGGAAGTAGGACCGGGCAGAGGAGATGCTGGGTGACAAAGTAATCACTACAAAAGCCTCAGCCTTATTCAGATTAGCATCTTTATTCAGAGAAGCCTAAAACTGGGAACAATTCAAAACTGTTCATCAACAAAATTAATTGTGGCATATTCAGACAAGGAACACTATGCAGTTAAAAAAAAAAAAGCAAACTACTGTTAATTCGACAACATAGATGACTTTCACAGGTGTGATATTAATCAAAAGAAATCAGACACCAAAGGGTAATTAATGTATGATTCCAATTATATGAAGTTCAATAAGTAACAAAATTAACCTATGGGAAGAGAGATCAGAACAGTGGTTTCTCTTAAAGGAGAGAATGAGAAGAGACAAGTGCGAATCTTGGAGGGGTAGGGGCACTGAAAACATCCTGTCCCAGTCTCGATAGCTGTTGTATAGGTATATATAAAGATATCTAGATCTAAATCTAGATATACATGCACATATATATGTAAGAATTTCTCAAAGTATACACTGAGTATTTGTATACTGTGATGTATTCATGGTTTTTTTTAACGTTTTATTTATTTTTGAGACAGAGAGAGACAGAGCATGAACAGGGGAGGGTCACAGAGAGGGAGACACAGAATCTGAAACAGGCTCCAGGCTCTGAGCTGTCAGCACAGAGCCCGACACGGGCCTCGAACTCACAGACCGCGAGATCATGACCTGAGCCGAAGTCGGCTGCTTAACCGACTGAGCCACCCAGGCGCCCCGATGTATTCATGTTTTAAATGAGAAAAATAAGTACCAGCCAAACAAAACAACAATTTTCTCAAGAGAATATGTCCATCCTCCTTGGTCACCCAGCTACAGGTGCAGACAATTTTTCAAATAAATTTTCACAGCTGTATGGCTATATGTATACCTCTACCCATAAAGTATAGGATACATGCACCAATACAAAAGGAAGACACCTGTATAATGACAATGGTCATCTCCGGCCACTTCAATTGCATGCAGTTTTCATTTTCTTTTTTTTAACCTCTTCTATTTAAAAAAAAAAAAAAAATGAGCATTGGTTGTTTCTTATGTAACGGAATGAGTGATTATTCTTTTTAAAATGCATAATTCACTGAAGCATGAGCTAAAACAGAAAAGCGATGCTGCAAGTGAGGTTATAAGCACCGTAGTCACTTGGAGCATGTGTTCAACAGCAAGGTGAAAGAGTATCTTTTTCAGGACATGAGAGTGGAGATCAGTATAGAATGCCAATGAGGAAAAGGTGCCACATTAAAAACGAGCTGAAAATGACTCAAGCGGCAATGACCATGCATTCGGTGGGAATACCCAGTTTGAAGGACCACCGCAAAACTGCTGACAAACAGTTAGAGATTTCTGGCAAGCAGCAGGCAGAGACAGAGGAGCTGTCCCCACATGGGGGCTCTGATCTCCCAGAAGGCCAAGAGCCAGCCCGATCCTCTGACAGTGACAAGCTCTTTCTGTGCCTGTGGCCTCGAATGCTGCACAGAAGACAGGCCAGAGAGATGCAAAACAAGAAAGCCTTTCAGCCGTGTTCAGACACCAGAGTGACTGGGACGTCAGCCCTGAAGTCTGGGGAATACCCCAAGTAAGCCACAGTGACAGGTAAATAAAGAAGGGTGTGAATTTGTCAGATTCCAAAGGCTTCCAGCCACTCTGACTCATTGCCCACTGAAATCATTTTGCAACGATCCGACTGTTCCCAGATCTCCGTACCATGGAGCATCACATTGCCTGCCAGCACAGCTCAGGATCAGGAATCCTTAGGAGCGGCCAAAGGAACACAAACATTTCAGTACAGAGTTTTTATAATAGGAGGGAAAGGATTCCTTCTCTCACAAAGAACATGGAGAGCTCACAAAAAGAAAAAAGCTTAATTTCTTTACCACCCAGTAGAACTATACTAATAATAATAAAAAAAAAAAAAACAGTAATTTATGGATTCTTATTTGGAGAAGTGTCAGGGAGATAGGGTGGTGACGGTAAATGAAGCCATTTGCCCCTGTGGAAACAACAATAGCCTTGTGATTCAAAGGACTCGAGCTGGCTGCATGGCCTTGGGCAATTTATTTCTCCAAGCACCAGCTTCCTCTAGCATAAAGTAGGGAGAATGATAGCACCCATCTCACAGCACACGTTGTGAAGAATGATGGGAATAACCTAAGTTATGTATGCTTAGTACCATGCCCAGCACTGAGCAAGCACTTATTAACAATATACGTTAGATGACATATACGATTGTCACAGTTACTGGCCGTTCTCACTCCCGCCTCTTTTGAGCTTCATTCCTGGTATAAAGTTTTCTTTTGTGTCTCTTATTGTGTGTTCTTTCTAAAGTAGACTCTAGCCTTATGAAAAGAACACATGACAAGAGCTGGCCTAAGCCAACTGGCACAAAAGACAGTAAATACAAGTGGTGTAGCCCACTGCCAACCCAGAGGGGTAGAAGCCTACTTAAGCCAATTATGCAAAGTCAGCTTACCTGGTTTTTTTCCCCATTGGCGAGTCATTAAAATCCTGACTCAGAAAGTCTGGAATGATCCATGTGTCTAAGTAACTACGTATTCGAGAATACAAAGAAGTGCTCCTTAATGGCAAAATCGGAGAGGCTCCATATTTATAAGGAAGTCTACATTCTAGAAAGTTGATGGTAAAAGACAGTATCTGGCCACTCCTCACTAAGGAACTGGCGATAATCTTTTTTTTTTTTAATGTTTATTTATTTTTGAGAGAAAGAGAGAGAGAAAGACATAGCATGAGCAGGGGAGGGGCAGAGAGCTAGCGAGAGACACAGAATCAGAAGCAGGCTCCAGACTCCAAGCTGTCAGCACAGAGCCTGATGTGGGGCTTGAACCTACGAATTGTGAGATCATGACCTGAGCCAAAGTTGGACACCCAAGTGACTGAGCCACCCAGGCGCCCCAGGAACTGGTGATAATCTTTAAAAATGAAATTGAGCAAACAATTCTCATTATCTGTCTGACAACAGAGAAACTTTTTACTTTCTGTATAGGTATTTGCTAGAAGTATAGTACTACAGTTAAAAGGGCAGACTTGGAACATCATGCCATGTGGGATCCCAAACCCAGTGACAGTATTTGTTAGATGTGTGGCTTGGGTATGTTATTAACATCTTTGTGCCTCAGTTTTGTTAACGGTAAGTGAAATTAATAATAGTACCTGTCTCAGAAGATGAATAAAAGCATTAAATAAACTTATTTCAGAAAAGGTAAAGTGATTAGTGCCTGGCACACAGGAGGTAAATCTTTAGCTATTTTTATTCATTAAATTGTTAATTTTTTTATTAATTTGTTATAACCCATTAAAAATGAATGATTTCTCTTATTACTTTTTTATTTATATTCAGTTTAGAAATTTCAGAAAATAAATTAAAAGGGAAAAAAAATCATCTGCTATTCAGCCTCTCCGAAATAACCACTGTTAACATTTTGAAAAAGTTTTCTTCCAATTGGCTTTTTAAACAATTTCAGAACTGAGGCCAAAGTGTACATGCTATTTTGTAACCTGATTTGTGTCCACTTAACTGCCAATTATTGGGGGAAAGTGTCATATTTTTCACTTAACCATACTTCACAGAAACATTTCTTCTCATTAAATATTCTTCTACAACATTATTGTGCCTAATGCAAGATATTACATTGCCTCAGAGTATTTAGTTAACCATTTTGCTATTACTGGGTATTTAGAAGGTTTCTAAATCTTTACTATTTTTTTTAAAATGGTCAAACACCCTTAGAGATAAATGATTGTGTCGGTCCATGAACTTGTCCTAAAGGTAAATACTAGGAATGGAATTTCCAATATCCAAGAGGAATAAACGTTATTAAAGCTTTTGCTATATTCAATAGCTCTCTATCGTAATGCATTATTTCTTCCAAAGTGCTCTTTAAAATTCCTGGCTAGAAATATGTGCTGCTATAGTTCTTTGTCTCTCTAAGCAACAGGATCTTTTTTCAGTTCCATTGTAAGATCCACATTCTCTTCTGTGGGGCAATAAAAGGGCTCTTTTTTTAAGGCCATCTTGGTTTACGTTTTTAACAGGAAGGGGCTTTTAAAACTCTAATAAAAAAGAATCCTTTCCTGTTGCCTTTAAGCCGGAATTAAATTATGCAAAAATACCATAGCCACGATATTTATTGTGCAACCTCTGGCAAGCACAACCCTAGATGTTCTCTCTTTGCCACGTGAAGCTCAGGATTGTGTACTGTTCGCTGTTTACCGGGTCAATGCTTGGCTAGTCAGCTCCTCTTGACTATCTTTCCACCTTCCTTTTTCACTTTCTGAGCTAGGATGTTCCTATTTTGGAGGCCAAAAAGAAAAACCACTTTTAACGTGAAATGCCCACATGTCAACACATTTACAAACCTGTGCACATGCCCGTTTTCCTCTAGTGGTTTCTCTTTGGAATTGGAGTCAATCTCAACCCCTTCCACTGACGTGCACACTCCGCAGAAGATCTAGCCTGTGGCTCATCCTCCAAAGGCCCTGCTGCTTCTTCTCCCTCATCTGCCAAACTCAAGTCACACCAAACCTTCTTCCGGTCCTTTAATACTCCAAATGCCATCTGACCCTAGAGCTGTGCATGAGCTGTCCCCTCTGCCTCAAATACTTTTTCTTTGCTCCTTCCGGTCATTCAGATCAGAGCTCAAATGACATCTCCTCACAGACCTTCTCTGGCCATTCAACCTCAAGATGCCTCTCACTCACTCTTTCTCACATCTCCTAACTTAAACTTCTGCAGCACGCTTGTCATTTTCTGATCTTAACTAATATCAAGGACTTTAACTATTTTGATTCCTGCTCCATCCCTTGGAAGTAGTGCCTGGCATGTAGTAGCTGCTCAACAAATATTTACTGGGAAGTTATGCTGAATGGATTATAAAACAATTTGCTTGTTACAGCCTTTTTGACACTTCCAGCAGAAGCTGAGTTCTGGAAGGAGGGAAACGTTGTAATGAGAGTAAGGTGAACCTCTGTAAGAGGAACATCTCCATTATACAAGTAGCCTTGGGAAACCAACTGCAGGCAGATCTGAAGACACTAGATCTACTATGTACAGACAGTAGACACTACTTTAGCAGCTTTAGAGGGCAAAGAAATTTCCTTCTTTTTTTAAAGGTTTTTTAAAATTTATTTATGATTTATTTTGAGAGAAAGAGAGAGAGAGCACACAGGGGAAGGGCGGAGAGAGAGGGAAATAGAGAATCCCAGCAGGCTCTGCATTGTCAGTGTGGAGCCCAATGTGGGTCTTGATCCCATGAACCTCTGAGATCACAACATGAGCTGAAATCAAGAGTCAGACGCTTAACCGACTAAGTCACCCAGGTGCCCGAAACTTCTTTCTGATTGTCAAAAAGGAATGGAAGAAGAGAGCAAAAGGAGTTGGAGAAGAAGAAAGGAAGGAAAGGAAAAGGAGAGAAGGGAGAAGAGAAAGGGGAAGAGAAGGAAAGAAAGAGTGAATTCAAAGTGGATCTTTGAAATAAACATAGGGGTACATATATCTCTTTGAATTAATGTTTTTGTATTCTTTGGGTAAATACCCAGGAGTGGAATTAACTGGATCATATGGTAATACTATTTTTAATTTTTTGAGGAACCTCCATACTGTTTTCCACAGTGGTTGCACCAATTTGCATTCTCATGGGGTTCTTTTTTCTTCATACCCTTGCAACACTTAATGTTTTTTGTTGTTGCTGATGTAGCCATTCTGACAGGTGTAAGGTGATATATCATAGTGGTTTTGATTTGCATTTCCCTGACAATGACTGACGTTGCACATCTTTCCGTGTATCTGTTGGCCATTGGTAGGTCTTCTTTAGAAAACATCTATGGAATATTACTCACCCACAAAAAAGAATGCAATCTTGCCATTTGTGAAACATGGATGGACCCACAGGGTATAATGCTAAGTGAAATTCATCAGTCAGATAAAGACAAATGCCATACGATTTCACTTATATATGGAATTTAACAAACAAAACAAAGGGAAAAAATGAGACCCCCCCCCAAAAAAAACCACAACAACAGCAACAAAAAAACAGACTCTTAAATACAGAGAACAAACTGGTGGTTGCCAGAGGGGAGGTGGTAGGAGGATGAGTTAAACAAAGAGGGTTAAGAGTACACTTATCATGATGAGCACTGAGTAACGTATGGAATTGTTGAGTCACTATACTGTGCACCTGAAACCAATATAACACTGTATGCTAATTATACTTAAAATAAAAAGAAAAAGAAAAACATCAAAAACGAAGCAGTTCTTTGAAATGCGTGGTTGAGTTCTTACAGACACGCAGGCCACATGTAATAGGCCCAGAGAAAACAAGAATAATGTACTAAAGGGCCAGGCAACCAAGAAGAGTTTCAAGGAGGAATCTGAAATGAGCTTGTAGAATTAGTAATTTTTTTTTCTTTTTTCTTTTTTAATTTTTTTTTAACGTTTTATTTATTTTTGAGACAGGGAGAGACAGAGCATGAACAGGGGAGGGTCAGAGAGAGGGAGACACAGAATCTGAAACAGGCTCCAGGCTCTGAGCTGTCAACACAGAGCCCGATGCGGGGCTCGAACCCACGGACCATGAGATCATGACCTGAGCCGAAGTGGGATGCTTAACCGACTGAGCCACCCAGGCACCCCAGTAATTTTTTTTTCTAATAGAAAAAGAAGGCAAAGAAAATCATAGCAGACTGAGCAAAGGCAAGTAAAAATAAAAGTGCACGACTGGTTCTGAGAAATGGAGGTCATTTTGTGGAGCTGGTATGTGAGGTACAGAGAGCAATTTGAGGGAACCCTGATTGCCAGTGTGTATGTATTAGACACTTTCATTCCCCAGGAGCACTCGCAAGGCCTGTCCAATTGTGACACATTAGCAAGAAGAGACACCGGTTATGTATTACTGGTTCTTACTGGTCGCCTCTCTCATTTTTCTTTTTCTTGACATCTTTACTGAGATAAAATGTACATACCATCCAATTTACCCTTTTAAGGGTACAAGTCGCTGAGTATATTCACTGAGTTCTGCAATCATCACCACTGTCTAATTCCAAAACATGTTCATCACCCCAGAAATAAACCCCAGAGTCATCAGAAGCCAATCCTCACCCCCATCCTCTACCTCTGGACACACATGAATCCCCTTCCGTCTCTATGGATTTGCCTATGCTGAGCATGTCATATAAAAGGAATCCTATGACATGCAGTCTTTTCTGACTGGCTTGGTTTACTTAGCATAATGTTTTCAAGGTTTATCCTCATTGTATCATACTTTATTCTTTTTTGTGGCTGAATAATATTACATTGTGTGGATATAATACATTTTCTATATTCATTCATCAGTTGATGGTCATCTGGATTATTTCTACTTTTTTTGGCTATTACGAGTAATGCTGTTATTAACATTTATACACAAGTATTTCTGTGAACACATATTTTCATTTGTCCTGGGCCCAGACCTAGAGCAGAATTGTTGGGTCTCATGGTTAACTCTATATTTCACATTTTGAAGAATTGCCTAACCGTTTTCCAAAGTGGCCTCACTACTTTACATTCTCACAAGCAATACATGAAGTACCTACCAATTCCTCTACCTCTCTGCCAATATTTATCGCATCTTTCATTTTGATTTCAGTCTTCCTAGGGAACGTGAAGTGCTATCTCACTGTGGTGAGTATCTCATTATGCTTCTGACTTGCATTTCCCTAATGACTAATGATGTTGAATACCTTTTATTGTGCTTATTGGCTATTCTATTCTGCCTAATGTATCCTCCACACAGGATCAAAATGATAATCTTTGATCTATACTACATCTTAATATTCCTTTGCCTAAAACTCTACAAAGCTACCCCATTACCCTCAAACTAAAATTCAAGTACCCCCCACAATACACTTGGCCCTGCATTATGTTACCCCTTGCAATTGTTTTATGAATCTGCATGTTTCCTTTTGGGGAATGTGTCAGTCTTCCCCATTCAGAAGGGAAGAAATAATCTCTGCCTGTCCTCCATGAATCCCCTTGCCTAGAACAATGGCTAGCATATGGTATGACAAATGCTCACCAAATGCATGAGTAATTAGGAAATTTTAAAAAAATAAATGACTCCCACAAAATATAGCTAGAAAATTCACAGTACTATGTGAATGAAAAGTGACACAAATGTGTGTCCTTCATTTACTTAGATGGAATAATAATGGTACGTTAACTTCTATCATAAAAAACTATGCACTAGCCCATCTAGAAGTAGAGAATGTAATAAAAGTAGGCATGCTTTTTGTAGTTAATCCAATTCAATCAGTCTTTAAACAGTGTCGTCTGCTGTTGTGATATTTTCAAACAGCAGAACTCATATCCACGTGCTATCCATTTGTCACTCAGCAATATTAAAAAAAGAGTAAGTTAGTCAGGCAACAGGCCCGTTACCATTACGCAGATTTATAATGCAGGCTTTAATACACAGATTGGTACTGATATTTATTCTGATTCTGTTAACAGTGAATGTGTAACAGCCAAATGAAAGTGTCGGCAGCTCCATTGTGAGTCTGTGTCTTAACACTTTCCATGGGTATTGCGATTCTCCCAAAAGTCAGCCTTTGTTCAATAAGACATAAAAGTCATTTTGAACCATGCTACAAGGTTCAAATTTCTTTGGGAGTTTGCTATTGCCACACCCCGGGAAATTAGTTTAAGGTCATTGGAAGTTAATAGAGAGAGAAATTACTCATGCCATATGTTACATAAAATGAAAAGCCATCAGTTTGATGACTTGTGGTCTTTTATGTAGAAAGCAACTTTTTTCCTTAGCCTTTCTAAACATACGATTTTGAGGATTAAAAAGGAAACAAAAGGGGCGCCTGGGTGGCGCAGTCGGTTAAGCGTCCGACTTCAGCCAGGTCACGATCTCACGGTCCGTGAGTTCGAGCCCCGCGTCAGGCTCTGGGCTGATGGCTCAGAGCCTGGAGCCTGTTTCCGATTCTGTGTCTCCCTCTCTCTCTGTCCCTCCCCCGTTCATGCTCTGTCTCTCTCTGTCCCAAAAATAAATAAACGTTGAAAAAAAAAAATTAAAAAAAAAAAAAAAAAAAGGAAACAAAAAAGTAGTTCCCAAGCCTCACCAACCTATTCCTTCTCAGAGCACACCTTTCTACCGTTTGTCCTCAAGAACTCATCCTGTTCTTTACTTTTATCTCCCCCTCGAAAGATTCTGACCAGACCACTGCATCTCATCTTGAATCGTCCACTTCTTACTACCTTCTCATCACCACAGGGGTCCAGGCCACTCTCACTTCTTTTCTGGCCCCCTCTGCCTCCTCCACTGGTGACTCCTCCAGTCAACCTCTCCCTACCAAGTCAGGCCATGCCACTCCCCAGCATCACTGAATGAATGTACCGACGAATGATCATCCCATAGGGGGAAAAGCAGCAATTCTGTAATAATCTTCTCACGTGCAGAAAGCATTTCTCTGTATCTTCAAATCAGCACACTGATGAGGATGGGTGGGAATTATGATCCTTATTTCCATTTCACAGATGAAGAAACAGAGACCCCATCTTTTGCACAAACTCAAGTTCCTGGATAGCAGAGACTTGATATTTTAATGTTCACCATAGCAGAATGTGCTCAGGATTATACAGCTAGACTGGAGGCAGACAGAGCCAAGACTCTAACTTGGAATCCCTGTTCTATGTTCTTTCCATGGCCCTGTGTTTGCTGTGCCTTCCTTGACCCAAACACACACACATATCAACTCAAGTGAAATCTAGGGTGCCTAATGTGTTTCAAAACAAATCTAAAAGCTATTTATGTTTTTCTGTCTTCAGACCGAGAAAAGCTATTGCTGGAACATCTTTGATAGCAGAAATATACAAGTGGGAGATTATTTCATTTCCCAGATAGAACCAATCATGCTGTCCCCAGAACTGCCCATTAAGAAACTCCCAATGTCTGAACATGCACACGACTGAAATTATCAGGAAAGCCACTGAGATACGAAAGCCATGATCTCCTTTCTAAAGAGGTGCCTCAAATTAATGTTCAGCTGAGTGTATCTAGAAAATGGGAAAGATTAAAATGCTCCTTGACACGTTTCTTCCTTTCAAGCCGGTTATTAAATGAGACAGAGCTCTTTACGGGGCCTATTTTTCCTGTAGTTCACAAAAGGAACTTACAACATGAGGAAAGGATTCTGATTATGCAGGGCAAAGGACACCAAAGCTGAGAAGAGAGGATAGGGAAATTTTAATAAAAAATAAGAGGAAGAGAACCACAGGGTATCTCCTACCAAAATACATGTCAGAAAAGAAGGCAGGCAGGGTGCACAGAGCCACAAAGACTATGTCACTGTGGCATCTTATTTTTTACGAATCATCTTCACCTCCTTTCTCATCCAGGGCAAGAATGATGCCCCTGTCTTCTGAAGAAGGTGGTGAGGTAAGTACACGGGAGAAAACATGTCCACGGTGGGGAGGAAGGGGGTGCTTAAGGAAGCTGTTCACCTGCCATATAATACATCTTCTATAACCCTGGTCCAAAAGTAACCTCAAGAACTAATGGTAACTAAAGGGACATCAAATAAAATTATCCCAGAGGCCCCTGGGTGGTTCAGTCTGTTGAGTGACCGACTCTAGGTTTCAGCTCAGGTCATGATCTCACGGTTCGTGAATTTGAGCCCCGCACTGGGCTCTGTGCTGACAGTGCAGAGCCTGCTTGGGATTCTCTCTCTCTCCCTCTCTCTCTGTTCCTCCCTCTCTCTCTCAAAATAAATAAAAACAAAATGAAATAAAATAAAATAATCCCAGACCAAGGATGCCAGGGCAAAACACAAAAGGGATGAATCAGAGCTTGAGTCAGAAGTACAGTTGAAGTTCAAAACTCTTCCTCTAGACCACCCTCCTTGCTTTCCACTAGTGTGTAGTTACAATTTCTGCCTTGTTAGCACCACACCCCATCCATTCAGTTCCTCTTTTTTTCTTTTGGGTTCTAAGAATGGGAAGGTGTAAAAAGCAACTTTCAGTTGCCTACATAAATGACAGCAGTGAAGCCCTAACTGCCAGGACTGTGTCTCCACCCCATTTCTATCAGACATCACTGTCACACCATGCCCTTGTTTTCACCAGGTGGAAGGACATCGCTGTCTCGGTTTTTTATTTTTATTTTTTGTTATTTTTTTAACATTTACTTATTTTTGAGAGAGAGATAGAGACAGAACATGAGAGGGGGAGGACAGAGAGAGAGGGAGACACAGAATGGGAAGGAGGCTTCAGGCTCTGAGCTGTAGGCACAGAGCCCGACGCAGAGCTCGAACTCACGAGCTGCGAGCGAGATCATGACCTGAGCCAGAGTCTGAGCTCAACTGATGCTCAACCAGGTGCCCCTCGGTTTTTTAGATATTCCATCCATTTTATTCCTTGGGACCTCCAAAAACTGTTTATTTCCTTCTCCTGGAATATTTTATTATTCTTATTCTTATTCTTATTCTCCCTCTTTGGGTACCTGCCTTGACCATGCTCCCTCCCCCACTCCCAACCAGACCTGATTAGTTCACTTTGTCTTACCCTTATGGTACTTATCACAGAAAAAAAAATAATTAATGAAGTAACTCTAATTATTTATTGCTTGTCTCCCCTATTAGACAAGGCATTCCAAAAGAGCAGGAACAGGATCTAACTTTCCCTACTACTAAAACCCCACTGTTTTACTCATTGCTTGGCACATCGTAAGTGCTCAGTAAAAAATGTGTTGTTTTGGTGTCTGGGTGATTCTGTTGGTTAAGCATCTGGCTCTTGATTTCGGCTTAGGTCATGATCTCACAGTTCATGAGATCAAGTCCAGCATTGGGCTCCATGCTGACAGTGCAGAGCCTGCTTGGGATTCTTTCTCTCCCTCTTTCTCTGCTCTCCCCAACCACCATGTTCATGAGTGCGCGCTCTCTCTCTCAAAATAAATAAACATTTTTTCAAATGTGTTCTTTCTTTTGCTACCTGTCACCTTTCAAAATCTCCCCACGGCACTATCTTTCTCAAGTTGTAGCTGGAGTATACTGACTTGGAGATGAAACACAGGTGACCAGAGAGAGGCTGTAAGACACTAATGACCAAGAAGCAGTAGGATTACTTCTTCCAAAGTAATCTATTTTGCTGATACCTACCACCATCCCTCTTGTTGCATAGCCAAAAATCTAGGAATCACTCTTGATACCTGTCTCTTCCTCACCCTCACATCTAACCCATCACCTGGGACCTGTCATTTTTATCTCCTATCTATTGCTCTGCCAAACACTCTCCAAGTCCCCTGTAGCACACAAGTCCAACCCATCCTTCTCCCCCAGCAACAGCTTTCTCCTGGCTGGTCTCACTGCTTCCCTGCTGCTCCTCTGCCTTCACTTAGCAGCCAAGGTGTCTCTTGTGAAATATCTACCAGGCTACAGCCCTGTCTTCAGTGACATTCATTGTTCTTAGGATAAAAAACAAATACCTTAATTGATATGCCCTTGTAGAGATGGCCACTGTGCACCTGACCCTTTCAACTGAAGCCAGTTCCCCATGTGTTCAGCCAGCTCAAGATCACCTCACCGTGCTATGGTCACACCAAGCCCTTGGTGTCACATGACCTTGCACAAATGCTTCCTTAGGCCACAGTGCTCTCTCACCCCCTTTTTCCCCATTAATCCCTGCTCACTCTTCAGATTCCATCTCAACTGGTCTACTGGGGACAGCATTCTCTGACCATATCCCATTCTCGCATCCAGAGGCAGTGTCTTTCCTTTACAGTGTTTAGGTATGTTTCTAATGATGCACTCATTCAGTAGGGCTGCTTGAATAGTGCCTGTCTTTTGTATAGACTCAAGTTCCTGGATAGCAGAGACTTGATATTTTAATGTTACCGTTACATCCTCAACATATAACACAGTGCCTAGTAAATAGAAAGGACTAAGTAAACTTTTGTGGATGGATGGATGGATGGATGGATAAATGAATAAACGGTGTGAGGTGCCATTTGTCTATTGTCTAAAGCCAAGCATTAGAAAATCCCCACAGAGGCCAAGCAAGTAGCATAAATGTGTGAATTAAGCTGGAGGTTAGTAAAAAGGAGTGGTAGAGAGTACATTGAAATTTAACATTTTCTTGAAACCCTACATTGGCAAAATAAAACATTTTTACACTTTTTGGCAGCTTTTAATGTAGGCCTTTTAGGAGACTGTCCAGGAAACTCCTCCCTCAAGTCCCATTTAATTAGCCCTCAAAGAGGAAAGAGGGCTTTGTTGCTGACAGGTCATGACCACAGTCTCTCCATGCAAGACCTCTGCTTTCTATTTACAGGGAGCAAAGGGTATCCACACAAATTCAACTCGAGGGAAGAAGGCTATCCCACACCCTAGAAACCAGGGACTGGGGCGCCCACATCCACTTTTCCTGATTCATCTCATGAGTTTAAAAGACTAAAAGAGGTTTAAAACTTAAACATGTGGTAAAACCCCAACAATTCATTTTAAAAAGAAAAAAGAAAGAAAAAAGTTAAACTTTGTAACAATAGTATGAACACAAAAATATTTCCTAGGAGCAAAAGAATTGTGGCCTTGAAATTCTGCCTTTTATCTTCATGGGAAAAGCAAGTGCTTACAAACTGGAAAAAGCTAAATTTCCTTTTGGTGAATTCACAAGACCTTGGCTCTTGCTTTCTCACAACCTCAACTGTTGTACCAATCTATGCCTTGATCATGTGGAAATGTTCAACTGAAAAATCAAGGTCATTTCAACTTACCTTTCTTATTCTTTTCTGTGAAGAAGACCCAATATATTCCAGGTTTACATATGATTTTGCAAAATGTTTGCCATCACAAGCCTGTTTTCCTTTAACTGCAAACCACCTGATTCTGATTTTTCTCTTGCCATAAATCTGAATTTTACTACATTTTATCTGAGATTCACAACATATGGGCTATGAACCAAGAAAAATACAATGGGAGGAAAGAAAAGATAAACTTTGGGGGCAAAAGACACACGGAGGATGGAACAACTGTCAGATATGAGAAAATGGGGATGGAAGAGGTAGTTCCAACAAAACAAACAAAAAAAATGATCTCACAAGTAACCCTACACGATGAAAAACATTTTTCTTAATAAAGCTATAGAAATAGCTGCATTACCTTTAGTGTTGTCGCAACCCAGAAAGAAAGAAGAGAAAGAGGTATCTTGGCATTATTTCATATTTTATGTCCCGCCATCAAGGTTTTCTGTTCTCTGTATACTTTTTGGTCATAAAACAAAGGAACTATTTTCAGTGATCTTAAATCCTTCAACTCCTATAGTTTTGACTCAACACTGCATTTCCCTGAAATGAAACTCACTAGACAGTTTTTAACCAGTCTTGCAAAAAAATGTTAATGAAACCAGTGTCTACTCAAACTCAAGTCTAGCCCATCCAAGCATTCTAGAACAGGTAAGGGCAGAGTGAATTGACTGAAGAAATACCTACAATTTTAAAGTTATGCTAAAATTCATGATTAAATGAAGAAGAGCAATTTATACTCTGATACAAAATATTTAAATAGGAAAAGTTCAACTCATTGTATACACACTATGCTTGCAGGATGCCAAAAATTTGCTTGAAAGTCAGATCTTAGAACAGCTGTCTTCACATTAGCAACTTGCAATCTAATTTCTGTAGGGTCCTCATCCTATGAAACTTCTCTGATGTATATTATTACCTTATTTTTTTAAACCCCTGAATAGAAATTTAAGGACTGCTTCTATCTGATGAAAGTATCCCATCTTTCATGAGAAAAGTCACTGATAAAACTTGACTTTCATTCAAACCCAAGACTTCATTTCCAAAAATCTCTAGAACATGGCTTTAAGCAAACTTAGCAACACTTTCATTCAGATTAAAGCTTTTGTTGTTGTTGATGCTGTTGTCCTTGATTTTTATAAGGATTCATCCCTTTTGTGTTAAAAGCTCATTTTGGTCAGAAGTAACAGTAATTCTCTGAATATTGCTGTGGGATAGGAGAACAAAATATATTGTGAAACTCAAGGGCAGGAAATAGTTAAGGGAGGATGGGACCCAAGAACTAGATAGCCATTTGTTGGATCTCTTTACCTCTCTGCATGATGCTCTGTATTTCTGAACAGTCCACTTGGTCTGTCTCTGTAAAACAGCTTTCTCTGCCACTCTAGACATGGTGACTAAAACTGGCCATTTCCAAAACTTGGAAGACTTCAGGTCCCCAATTCAAGTGATTAGACTACCTTTCCAGGGTCAATTTTCTAACAGAATCCAACTACTAATCAGCTTTCAGCAGAGGGGCAATTTTTTATTGTAGAGCCACCTGGAAATACTCAGATAAATTATATATATGCATTGCCTGTGACCTGGAAATTCTACTCCAAGGGAAACTTCCCCCAGGTTCAAAATGGGACTTGAATAACTGTGTTCTTTTACACCGTGTATGGTGGCTAGGCATTGGGTGTCCACTACGGGGACAGCAGACTAGGTAAAATTCAATGGATGCACATCACAGAGTACTGTGCAGCAGTTACAAAGGACTGCAAACAGGTGCATGCAGATCTTTGTTGAGTGCAGGCTTTGTCACACACCCTGTAAACCTCATATGGACACAGCAGAAGTCCCAGAGGGAAGGACTGCAGCAGGATGTTGGACATGCAGCTTCCCTTCATGACAGCATCTCGTGCAGAAATGTTCGTGGGCCAGAGTGCAGCCAGATGTATCATGGCTTATGCCCCAGGAGGGAGATCTCCTCCCACCTGTATAGGGCTTTGAGAGCTGCCTTGTGTAGGCAAAAGAAGGCCAAAACAGGCCGTGCACAGGTGTTGGCTTTTCAGGGAAGTTGCATGCCCATGCTGATAGCACCGGGAGAACTTTTTGGGAAAATGAGGGTGGCTGCAGCCCATCCCACTAGGACTAGGGACAAACAGAACAGAAGAGAATCTCTCATAGAACAATGATGATAATGTGGCAGCAACCGCTGAGTACAATTAACTGAAGCCTTCTACCGGAGGTCCAAAACCAACAGAACTTTTTAAAGTAAGTAAGTAAGTAAGTAGATAGATAGCTAGATAGACAGATAAATAAATAATAAATAAATAAATAAATAAATAAATAAAGATGTATACAGCAGCAGTTTTAGAAGGGTTGGATGGGGGTCTCGGGCTAAGAAGAAAGCCTTGAAGCTGTATATGAAGACCTGTCACTAATCATTTGTACAGACATTAAACACTGATTCTGAACCAGGAATGAAGGCTGTTCTACAGTGGAGCTGGAATGACCTTTCCGTAACAACCTGTCTTTGCCACCAGGATATTTTTCACTTACCAGTAGGCTGCTAGGAAATAAGATTAACTCTCCTTTTCTTTGAAGGTGGTAGTGATGGTGAGATCAAATATCCTCGTGACCTCAAAAATCACATAAATAACCACTCAGCAACGTAATGCTTCATTGTTGTCAAGGAAAATCTTGTCCATGAGCAGTTAAGCATTTGTAGAAAACGAGGAACAAGAAAATATCTGGCAAATGTTTTTAATAAATCACTACAGCTTAGAAATGTGTCTGAAGGCACATGGCATGGATTGATTTTTAGATTTCTGATCTTAAACTCTTGAGCATGCTCAATAGCCACAAGAACATACCTTTTTCAGTGTTCATCATTTTTTCAAATCAACTTGAAATGAGTCAAAGGTAGACTAATATCAAAGAGCATCTTTGATTAATGTGGGACAAGGCAAATTTCCCACATCAGAGGACAATTACACACTGGACTTTTAAGTATGAATTTTCAATTAAGTTTGTATTTCCAACTTTTGCCTTATAGCAACAGACCAGGGTTGCTATAGAGAAGGTTTTGGGGTAGGAGGAAATGCTGGCAGAGCCAGGCTGGGATTGGAGGAGCACTTGAAAACAGGACTGCTCTTTTCCCTGGAACTTTTTAGGCTCATAAAAAACACAGATGATTGGATCTGCAGGAGAGAGGGCCATGGCCACCAACAGGCAAACAGAAGGTCACTAGTTTAAAGATGTACACAATTTACGGTGACCCCTTGCTTGTGTCTCAGGCTTTACAATTTATAGTTTGGTTGTTATGTGACCCTCAGGAGTTTATTGAGAACCATTAATTCTCATTAAAAGACTTTTTTTTTTTTTTTTAGCTCCAAGTTTGTTACGGTTCATCTCTAGAATTCTTATAAAGGGCACTATGTTTATGAAACTTCCCAATACCCAAGAACTTGGCTGAACCAACGCAGCCCTAGGAAGCAGGTAACACCTGTTATTCTATCCCAAATCAGTCCAGTGCTGCTCTATTATTAAACCTTTCCCACCCCAACCAGACAGCCAGTCCCACACCCTGCATCTGTGGTCCCTGAATACTCTTAACTCTCCCTTCCCTCCCCTGACTTAGGTTTTTGCTAGGAGACTGCTGCTAATAGGATGAATTCGGTGTGAAAGAGTCAGTAGGTACTGGTTTCCTGATACCCTGATTCTCAAAGTTAGGGGTATGCGAAAGAGTGGACACCATATGAAGCAGCATCTGCTCTGACAGCTCAGGGCAGCGCCCCCTGCTGTGGAGGAGCTTGTCCACCCTACATGAGCCTTTCCTTCATTTCTCTCCAATTTCTCAGTTCCCTTTACCCCAACCCAAGATTTTATCTCATGAGTCAATGCCAAGGTGAGTAACTGTGATCGATAAACTGTGTGGTAATCAGCAGACGTTTTGATTCAGAAAAAAAATATCCAAGGACCCGAGCTTAAATTGCTATTGCAATTGTTCTCAAGCCCTGTTGCAGATCAGAAAATTGTGTGAAAGACGTTTTTGTTTGTTTGGTTTTTTTTTAACAGATACTGGCCTAGTTCTACCCTACGGCAATTAAATTATATTTCCTTATAGATATTGAATGGCATAAATATTTTTTAAAGACTCTCCAGGTGATTCTAATATGCAGTCAAAGTTGATAGCCACTGGGTTGCTGTTTCCACATAAAATACCATATCTGTGCTCTAGGGCTTACAATGCTCTAACTCAAAGGAAAATTTACAGAGGAATTTCAGGTACTCCAGCTGAGTAGAAGAAATATTTTGGGTAAGTGTGGATATCACATTATATAATCACTCTCTTTTTCTGTCTAGGCCTATCTTAAATTCTCATCATATTTAACCAACAGGGAAATCAGACTGGCTGAAGACTCTGATGAGAAGTAATCTAGTACCTGCTGGCATGTATCTTATGAAAGTCTTCTCCAGTTATGTTCATGCATGGAGAAGCAAACTCTATGGTACTCTGCTGTTGAGCATTGAAATTAGAGGAAAAAAAAAAAAAAGCAAAACCAGTACCCTTAATACACTCTACTAAATCATGCTTGATTTAGTCTACTTAAGTTTAGTCCATGCTGGTATTTCTATATTAAATTGTTTTTCCTGCTGTCTTATATTTTAAAACCCTTTGAAAAGTCTGACATTAAATTGGCCACACAATGGTAAAATTGGGAAAAGCAGACTCCCTCCCACCCTCTTTTGTTAGCCTGATTGTTTTTGATTAAGTCAACTCCAAAATGAAAACCACAGGGGCCTTCTATCACAGACATCTATCATAAGCCATATTGAAGGCATTCTCAGAATCCTTATTGAAGCTCTACTCGTGTGGATACAGAGAAACCTGCTTGGAAATTCTGGTACCTCAGAAAAATTTCTAGGGAGTCAGGTTGTGGATACAGGTATAGGCCAGGATCATTAAGCGATATGGTTCAAGATAAAAGAACGTCTCCTGAAAAATAGCATTTTTTTTTCAGTTAGAGTATTTCCAAAATATCACCACAGAATCCAAGTGATTATTTAATTTTTTATGGGTTCACTCTTTCCTCAGTTGCTTTTGTTTATAATGGTATTTCTATCTTGATTTCAACGCCTCCATTCTAAAGATCATACGCCACACATAAAGCAAAGTTTTTCCCCAGAGGGGAGAGTGGTCAGGGGATCTTTATTTGACACAGAAACTGCCATTTATTTTCCTAATCACTGACAATAAAAATAATAAATGCAGCAATCACTCGTTCTGCTTAGCACAGATGCTTATCGGCAGTGCCTTGTTCAAAGGTTCGGCTTATGAAGTCTAGCTCAATATTCTTTATAAAACAACCACTTATCAAGTCTCACTAAGGGCAAGACATGGTTCTCCGTTTTCTGTATTCTTGTCTAATCCTCACCACAGATATTATATCCTTCATTTTACAAATGAAGGAACTGAGTTTCCAGGGGTTAACTTGCTCAAGGCCACACAGATAGTATCCAGCAAACCCAGAGAGGGGAACCCCATTTGCCCCATTCCAAAGCCTATTTGCTCTCAAGAACAACTCAGTATTCCCTGTGGGACAGAGATTACTAAACGGAATCTTTTTTTTTTTTTTTTAAATTTTTTTTTCAACGTTTTTTTTTTATTTATTTTTGGGACAGAGAGAGACAGAGCATGAACGGGGGAGGGGCAGAGAGAGAGGGAGACACAGAATCAGAAACAGGCTCCAGGCTCCGAGCCATCAGCCCAGAGCCTGACGCGGGGCTCGAACTCACAGACCGCGAGATCGTGACCTGGCTGAAGTCGGACGCTTAACCGACTGCGCCACCCAGGCGCCCCACTAAACGGAATCTTAAAGCAAAACGAAATGCATGCATATCTTCTTTCCAGAATCCATCTTGGAAGACACTGGGGCAGAGGAGGCTGGGATGGGCAAGGATTAGATCATTCACGTCAGGCAGGGTTTCTCCACCTCTTACTATAGACATCTGGGGCTGGATAATTCTTTGTTGTTGGGAGCTGTCCTGTGCATTGTAGGGTGTCCAGCATCCCTGTCCTGTACACACTAGACACCAGGAGCACTCCCCTCCCAGTTGTGACAATCTACAATGACTCCACACATAGAAAATGTCTTCTGGAGCAAGGTCATCCATGGCTGAGAAGCAGTGACACAGACTAAATTGACAATGGGTGGGACGGAGCGGAGGGGAGGCTTTGGAATTGCAGCAGGACAGCAGCCCTGCTCCATCCCATCCATTAAAAAGAGTCTCCAAATGAGAAGTGGGATCTGAATAGATGGAACCAAATCAAAGGTGAGTGGATGCTACCTGGGAACAGAGGAAGAGACTCCTCTGAAGCATTTCTGTGGCCAGCAGATTGACCGGACTGGAGTCTGCACGGCTCCCCACGTCAGTGAATCATCGCTTTACAGACAGCCGCTGTTCACATTCTTCTAGGAGCTGTCCAGTCGATGTCCCCTTGCTATGTCTGGTTTATGTTGCACCCTGATAGATCAATGATCTGCTCTGTGCTGTGGTCTACATTCCTCAACTCTCAAAAGGAGAACAGAAAATAGAGACACTAATAGACTCAGCAGAGGGGAAGGCTTGAGGTCAATATATAAAATCTTGCTACTAGCCTGGTGTGCTTCACAGCACGGATTATTCCTGTTCTACAAAATATCCTTGTATCATATATTCCTAGGTCGTTTAACCCAGCATTATGCAAATCGCTGAGCCCCCCACCCAAGGAAACTAGGCAAAATAAGCCACAAAAGGCAGTTCTTTAAGTCTTGGGATATTACGACTTAAGTTAAAATTAAGACCCGGAGAAGCTCCGTGCAATAAATTTTAACCTGAGCACCAGGCCGTGTTAGCAAAACAGAGTAACCATGACGCGGATTTAATTTATTTGTTGGTCTTGGCATCCTGACCGTCTTTATCTCCCCAAGCATTGGGCCTGTTGGAACTGCAGACACTCTTCAACTCCAGTTCAACGTGATACCCAGGATGAATGCAAACCATTGCATTAACGGCTGATAACAAGTAAAGGAGGGGGGAGAGGAAGGCCCTAAGATTCCAAAGGCGTTTTCTGTAGAGCTACTCTCTCACAAATCTGTCTATAATTCATTTTCTGTTTCAAAGAGGCTCAAGACATCAGGCTCTGCAGTATTACACACGACACCGGAAAGCTTTCCAGCTTGGTCTTTTCAGAGTCCTTCTGCCTCCTGCCATCTCTGGATGTCACAGGAGATGCGGTCGCTTCAATGTCATGCAACGGGAGCCTACCAGGCTGGCTACCAGCCACCGGAGCCTGGTAATGATATTCACACCACACAGACACTTCTCCCTTGGCACTCTGGGGTCCCAAACTGAATGAGCTTGGCCTCAAAAATTCTTCCTGTGTTGAACAGAGCCGAAAGAATGAGTTATGTCAAGCAGAAGAGCCTCCTTTGAGCTCAGGACCTCTCTGCCCTTGCCAGATGCCTCAAAGGATGAATCTGATTTTTCCTCCTTTCTGCTAATCTTCCTTCTGGTGTTCAGGCCACGTGCGTGTCTCACAAACATTTTTACAAGTAGGGAAGCAGGTAAAGAAACAAAGCAGCTCATTCTCCCACCCCACCCCTTGAAACACCTTCTGTGAAATAAGCCTCAGGGAACTAAGAAATCACTAGCTGAAGACTTGGGACTTTTCCCCATTCAGGATCATGCCATCTTTCAGTTATATCAATAACTGTGGGTTGGCAAGTTCTTACCCTTGTGCTTGGCACCGAGGCTGGTACGTTGGGAGTGCTTGAGGCACATATGAACCAGCTAAATCAAAGTTTGCTATGGGCAGAGTTTAGAGAATGGCAGTCAATGAAATACAGTCCAGAAACCAAAAGGGAATTCAAGTACACGAATCCTTTACCCAGTCACCCACAGAAATGCCAAAGAAGAGCCCCCTAACTGGTCTCCCTGCTTCCTCCCTTACTCTCCTGAAGTCTAATTTCCATAAAACAACCAGAATCATCAAATGAAAATTAGGCCCTGTTACCCTTCAGCTTAGAACCAAAGTTTTATCATGGTCTCTGTGATCTGACCCATGAACAGTCACCTCACACTTCTCATCTCTTCCCTTCACCCTCTCAGTGACTCCAGTCCAAACCTCTGGCTTTCTTTCTTTTCTCTAAATGCACAGAGCAAGGTCCTGCCCTTACCTGGTACAAATATCCACTTATCAGGGAAGTCTTTGCTCAATGGCCAATAAGGTCGTCATCTAGCCTCTCATCCAGATGTCTATCTGTCTCCCTTATCCTTACTTTGTGTCTTGTCACATTAAACATTAAATGTTCATCAGTTTGTTTGTCGTCTTCCCTGAAAGGTCGGCTCTATGAAAACAGAGACTTTGTCAGTTGGGTGGTCAAGGAAGGCTTCTCTGAAGAGGTGACATTTGACCCGAGATCTCAGTGACCCCCAAATGACAGAAGAGATCGAGCTGGCTGAAGAGAGTTCCTGTCAGGACATAAACAAAAGAATCTGAGATAAGACTGGGTGTGGCAATTCTGAGAAACAACAGGGGAAAAATCAATAACTTTACAATAACTTCTTAATGTTGTCCTCTTCTTTTTCTGGACACAAACACACCACTCTAATGATGTTCATTATATTTGATAACATTAGATGAAGGTTTTGTGTCCGTAAACATTCACAAATTCTCTCTTAAGAGCACAAACATTCTCTACAGTAAGAAACGTGGGGCCAAAAGGTATTTTTTGAAAGACGTCGTGTCTGAGGAAAAGAAAGTCTCAACTGCTTAATCCATCCTTCTTCTAGCCCCCAAGGAAGATTTTTATCTGAACCTTTTAAATGCTTTCTCCTAGTCAAAGTCCGTCTCCTTTTAGAAAACAGGGATTAAGCACATGAAGTGAAGTGTCATCTTGACCAATACCAAAAAGCCTGCTTTACACAGCAAAGAGGCAAAGGTCTAATTTTAATTCTCTAGAAGAATTAAAAAGTCAGTCCAAGGGCCTTCCCTCAGAGAGGCTAAATGCTAATTCATGGTTACTCCAAGTCTCAGCGTTACTGGTTGTATTTACTTTCATTAGGGAGAGATAGGATTAAGGGTGTCAGGAATCCTTAAAAAGCATATGAGATACACATACCAAAGTTTGGTTTAGAGCAAGGAATTACCTGCCAGGTAATACCTTTGGGATAGATGGGAGAATTTAGACCATGTATTTGTAATTCAATTATGCCAAAAGATGTGGGCTGGTCATGTTTTTAAGGCATTTTGACCTCTTGTTGTGCCCCTGAATAAGGAACCAGAGGGGATACCAGTTCGGTCTGTCACCTAGCATCCAGGAAAGGATCTTATAAACTATTTCACACCAAGGTGATGGCAACTATCTGCTACTTCTCTCACACGTTTACATTACAATTTCATTTTGCTAAAAAAACTTACTAAGCATCTGCTATGAACCAGGCTTACTATTCACTGATTAAACTTGATTTATTTCAGTGATTCTTAATAGGATGAGGCTATGAGAATTAGGTTGGATGGGGTGGAGAGGGCATAAGTAGTCGGAAAAAGAATATGGGTAGTAACTGTTATTTTCATGGTATAAACTGAGATTAAAGCTCAACCTACATCTTCTTACTTAGTGGCCTTGTGCCAGTTGACTGTAGACCATGAGGTTCAGTAATTCTACCTCCCCTCTTTGTCCCTCATCTCTAGAGGTGCTCCAAGCTTCCTCCAGCTGCTGTCTGCCAACTCCTATGGTTTTCTTAGCCTCTCTTCCATCACCCATATAACTAATTCTCTGCCTTATAGTCCCTGAATTTTAAGTACATAAAGTTTTTTTTTTTTTTCTGGTTGGTTCCTAATTGATTAGAAACCATATATGACATGCCCAAAGTCAAAGTTAAAAGAGGCAAGGCTGGGAATAAAACTCAAGTCTGTGCACCTCCAACAGCCACACTCTTTCCACTATTTCTTGCTGTTTGGATAAACTCATTCCTTCATTGAATATTTATTGAACTCTCATGGTCTGCTGGGCACTATACTAGGAAGTAGATAAATAAGATTCTGAAAGCAAAGGCTTATGGTTGACAAAGACTCCAGAGGTGACCCTAGTTTGGACCCCGTGTTTACAGATGAAAGGCATTAAGAGGATTCCCTTTCCAAGGGCCAGCCTGGTTCATTGTTCTCCCTGTGTTTACGGCCACACACTCCAGAGGGAAACTCCAGTACTGAGGGGATGATTCACAGACTTCAATGTCTAAGAACAAATCACAAGAATGTCCTAACTTTAAATAATGGCAATGTTTGTTTACTGAAACATCAGGAGAGGCACTTGTGCTCCAAGACAGAGAGTGTCTGAACCCAACTCCCACCACCACAATTCACAGATATATCCTGCTCAAGCTCAGTAGTATGTTCTGGTGTTTGCTTGAGTCCCTACCCCACCTCTCCCATGGAGACGTACTGGCAGGAGTCTAGCCTCAGCACTGCAAGGTTGCCATAGTATTCATATTTCAACCACTCCCAGAGAAGGTAAGCCCCAAATTATATCATGAAATCCAGCCTGCGTTTCTTCCTCTTACTATATCCTACCAACAGAGGAATGGGGTGATCATAAAATCCATCTTGCATGCCCCATCTCTTCCAGTATCTTATCAGCACAAGAGTGAAAGCATACGGTAGTGACCCAGAGGCAGTGGGGGAATTGCTGAGAAGCCAAGCATGCCCATTTCAATGTTCACGGGGTTTAGGCACATCTAGAAGGAATTTGGTAAGATACATACATTGGAGGCCTTTTGTGAAGCTGAGTGCCTCAGGCTTTGAGGTTTATGGGTGTTGGACATGAGCTCCTGAATAAACTCCATGCCCAATGCGGCCCAACAAAGAAGCTGAGGCAAAGAAAGATGACATAACTTGTCCAAAGTCACAATCCAAACTATTACAAACAGAGTTGATAAGGCCAGCCATTAAAGTTTTCCATAGATAGAAAAGGATAGCTGCTTCATTTGGTTTTGCTAATAAAACATTTTAAGCCATTTCTTTACACACACACACAAATTTAGAAATCCTTGAGAAATATACTACAAATAATGGCATAAAAGAAGATTAGGTAAACCTGGAGAGCAAAAAGCAATTCTACAATTCAGAATATCTTTCTTCAAGAAAAATGGCAATTTCCACAAGAAAACAAGGCTGTAAATGTATCTAGGAGCCTCTGTATGTACAGGAACTACAATGGTCTATCACTGACCAAATACACTACCCTCCCTTCAGTGTGAGGATTGCTGAAGTCAATAAATATAACAACAAACACAGACCCGTGTGTGTATAAATTTTCAGTATTAAATCGTATGCTTCTTTGGGATTTGCAGTACTGATTAAGAAAATAAATTAAAAACATTTTTCTACTCTAGAAATAAAAAACCTCTTTGGATTTAGTGACTTTACCACCTTCCTCTGTCAAACACACTTAGGTCTCAGCCAACTCTTGATCTCATCTGGAAATAATTCACAATAAGTTCTGGCTCAAACAAAAATGATGTTTTAAAATTTACATGTGATGATGTAAAAATGTGTCCACAAATTCTTTGATGCTCCTCTCTTCAAGAGTGGAATCTCATTCCACTCCCTTTAAACATGGTTCCCTTCTAAGGACGAGAAGGCAGTGGACCTGTGTGTGACTTCTGGAGCTTGATCCCTAAAATGCACCTGGCTCTCTCTCCTTTTAGAGAGGCATAGACTCCTGTCTCTTCTCCTTTTGGACACAGACCTCTAGCCACCATGCAAGAAATCTGGCTACCTTATAACTACCATACTGAAGACACCACAGAGAGGGAGAGAGAAGCAAGAAATGCCAGCTGTTTGAGTCTTTCCAGGCCAGGCACCAAATATATGAGTGATGATGTATTTAAGATGACCCCAGGTTAGCCACCATCTGATTATACCTGCTTGAATGACCCCAAGTGGGAAACATCTAGTTCAGCCCTATCAGCCCACAGTACTCTGAGAAATATAATATAAATGATTATTATTGCTCTGGGCTATCAAGTTGGGATGATTTGTTATACAGCAACAAATAACCATATATTCTAAAAAATAAATTGTTACCTTTGCCCTGAGTGGATATGTGGTACTTTATAGCTGCCTGGTATTTTTTTCCCTTTTAGGAACTCTTACCCTCCCCAATTCCATCTGATTTTTCTGGGGTTGTCTACCAGGTAACTAAGAGTTCTCTGCCTCAGGGACAGATATGTAGCTGGACCTGGCCAATCAGAGTAGCCCATCCTACAGATAGTAATTGGTCTGAGCCAGGGATTGTATCACCCTTCAGAGCCAATCAGAAACCCTTGGGGGAATCACTGCATAATCTACAAAAAAGGGATGTTGCCCTTTTCTCTGGATTCCCTAACCGTGGGGTAACATTTTTGCAGACAGGAAGAAGAGAGTTGGCCTGGAAATAATGATAGGACAAGAGAACCAAGAGTGCAGAGACAGAAATGTGGAAAGCAGAGAGTTTGAGGAAATGAACAGAGAGAGCAACTGGGTCATCATGCCTGAAACTCGTGCATCTAGTCATAGTTAAGCCAAGATCCACCTCCTTGGACTTTTCACACACATGAATTAAAAAGCCTAATTTAGGGACAGGAGGGAAGATGGTGGCGTAGGAGGACGCTGGGCTCACCTCGTGTCCTGCTGATCACTTAGATTCCACCTACACCTGCCTAAATAACCCAGAAAACCGCCAGAGGATTAGCAGAACGGAGTCTCCGAAGCCAAGCGCAGACGAGAAGCCCACGGAAGAGGGTAGGAAGGGCGGCGAGGCGGTGCGCGCTCCACGGACTGGCGGGAGGGAGCCGGGGCGGAGGGGCGGCTCGCCGGCCAAGCAGAGCCCCCGAGTCTGGCTGGCAAAAGCGGAGGGGCCGGACGGACTGTGTTCCGACAGCAAGCGCGACTTAGCGTCTGGGAGGTCATAAGTTAATAGCTCTGCTCGGAAAGCGGGAAGGCTGGAGGACAAAGGGAGGGAGAGTTGCCGAGCCCCCGGACGACAGAGCTCAGTTTGGTGGGGAACAAAGGCGCTCGCCGGGGGAAGTGCCCTGCAGGTCCTCACCACTCCAGGGACTATCCAAAATGACCAAATGGAAGAATTCCCCTCAGAAGAATCTCCAGGAAATAACAACAGCTAATGAACTGATCAAAAAGGGTTTAAATAATATAACAGAAAGTGAATTTAGAATAATAGTCATAAAATTAATCGCTGGGCTTGAAAACAGTATAGAGGACAGCAGAGAATCTCTTGCTACAGAGATCAAGGGACTAAGGAACAGTCACGAGGAGCTGAAAAGCGCTTTAAATGAAATGCAAAACAAAATGGAAACGACGACAGCTTAGATTGAAGAGGCAGAGGAGAGAATAGGTGAACTAGAAGATAAAGTTATGGAAAAAGAGGAAGCTGAGAGAAAGAGAGATAAAAAAATCCAGGAGTATGAGGGGAAAATTAGAGAACTAAGTGATACACTAAAAAGAAATAATATATGCATAATTGGTATCCCAGAGGAGGAAGAGAGAGGGAAAGGTGCTGAAGGGGTACTTGAAGAAATTATAGCTGAGAACTTCCCTGAACTGGGGAAGGAAAAAGGCATTGAAATCCAAGAGGCACAGAGAACTCCCTTCAGACATAACTTGAATCGATCTTCTGCACGACATATCATAGTGAAACTGGCAAAATACAAGGATAAAGAGAAAATTCTGAAAGCAGCAAGGGATAAACGTGCCCTCACATATAAAGGGAGACCTATAAGACTCGTGACTGATCTCTCTTTTGAAACTTGGCAGGCCAGAAAGGATTGGCACGATATCTTCAGTGTGCTAAACAGAAAAAATATGCAGCCGAGAATCCTTTATCCAGCAAGTCTGTCATTTAGAATAGAAGGAGAGATAAAGGTCTTCCCAAACAAACAAAAACTGAAGGAATTTGTCACCACGAAACCAGCCCTACAAGAGATCCTAAGGGGGATCCTGTGAGACAAAGTACCAGAGACATCACTACAAGCATAAAATATACAGACATCACAATGACTCTAAACCCGCATCTTTCTATAATAACACTGAATGTAAATGGATTAAATGCGCCAACCAAAAGACATAGGGTATTAGAATGGATAAAAAAACAAGACCCATCTATTTGCTATCTACAAGAGACTCATCTTAGAGCTGAGGACACCTTTAGATTGAGAGTGAGGGGATGGAGAACTATTTATCATGCTACTGGAAGCCAAAAGAAAGCTGGAGTAGCCATACTTATATCAGACAAACTAGACTTTAAATTAAAGGCTCTAACAAGAGATGAAGAAGGGCATTATATAATAATTACAGGGTCTATCCATTAGAAAGAGCTAACAATTATAAATGTCTACGCGCCGAATACCGGAGCCCCCAAATATATAAAACAATTACTCATAAACGTAAGCAACCTTATTGATAAGAATGTGGTCATTGCAGGGGACTTTAACACCCCACTTACAGAAATGGATAGATCATCTAGACACACGGTCAATAAAGAAACAAGGGCCCTGAATGATACATTGGATCAGATGGACTTGACAGATATATTTAGAACTCTGCACCCCAAAGCAACAGAATATACTTCCTTCTCGAGTGCACACGGAACGTTCCCAAGATAGATCATATACTGGGTCACAAAACAGCCCTTCATAAGTTTATAAGAATTGAAATTATACCATGCATACTTTCAGACCACAATGCTATGAAGCTTGAAATCAACCACAGGAAAAAGTCTGGAAAACCTCCAAAAGCATGGAGGTTAAAGAACACCCTACTAACGAATGAGTGGGTCAACCAGGCAATTAGAGAAGAAATTAAAAAATATATGGAAACAAATGAAAATGAAAATACAACAATCCAAACGCTTTGGGATGCAGCGAAGGCAGTCCTGAGAGGAAAATACATTGCAATCCAGGCCTATCTCAAGAAACAAGAAAAATCCCAAATACAAAATCTAACAGCACACCTAAAGGAAATAGAAGCAGAACAGCAAAGGCAGCCTAAACCCAGCAGAAGAAGAGAAATAATAAAGATCAGAGCAGAAATAAACAATATGGAATCTAAAAAAACTGTAGAGCAGATCAACGAAACCAAGAGTTGGTTTGTTGAAAAAATAAACAAAATTGACAAACCTCTAGCCAGGCTTCTCAAAAAGAAAAGGGAGATGACCCAAATAGATAAAATCATGAATGAAAATGGGATTATTACAACCAATCCCTCAAAGATACAAACAATTATCAGGGAATACTATGAAAAATTATATGCCAACAAATTGGACAACCTGGAAGAAATGGACAAATTCCTAAACACCCACACTCTTCCAAAACTCAATCAGGAGGAAATAGAAAGCTTGAACAGACCCATAACCAGCGAAGAAATTGAATCGGTTATCAAAAATCTCCCACCAAATAGGAGTCCAGGACCAGATGGCTTCCCAGGGGAGTTCTACCAGATGTTTAAAGCAGAGATAATACCTATCCTTCTCAAGCTATTCCAAGAAATAAAAAGGGAAGGAAAACTTCCAGACTCATTCTATGAAGCCAGTATTACTTTGATTCCTAAACCAGACAGAGGCCCAGTAAAAAAAGAGAACTACAGGCCAATATCCCTGATGAATATGGATGCAAAAATTCTCAATAAGATACTAGCAAATCGAATTCAACAGCATACAAAAAGAATTATTCACCATGATCAAGTGGGATTCATTCCTGGGATGCAGGGCTGGTTCAACATTCGCAAATCAACCAATGTGATACATCACATTAACAAAAAAAAAAAGAGAAGAACCATATGATCCTGTCAATCGATGCAGAAAAGGCCTTTGACAAAATCCAGCACCCTTTCTTAATAAAAACCCTTGAGAAAGTCGGGATAGAAGGAACATACTTAAAGATCATAAAAGCCATTTATGAAAAGCCCACAGCAAACATCATCCTCAACGGGGAAAAACTGAGAGCTTTTTCCCTGAGATCAGGAACACGACAGGGATGCCCACTCTCACCGCTGTTGTTTAACATAGTGCTGGAAGTTCTAGCATCAGCAATCAGACAACAAAAGGAAATCAAAGGCATCAAAATTGGCAAAGATGAAGTCAAGCTTTCGCTTTTTGCAGATGACATGATATTATACATGGAAAATCTGATAGACTCCACCAAAAGTCTGCTAGAACTGATACATGAATTCAGCAAAGTTGCAGGATACAAAATCAATGTACAGAAATCAGTTGCATTCTTATACACTAACAATGAAGCAACAGAAAGACAAATAAAGAAACTGATCCCATTCACAATTGCACCAAGAAGCATAAAATACCTAGGAATAAATCTAACCAAAGATGTAAAAGATCTGTATGCTGAAAACTATAGAAAGCTTATGAAGGTAATTGAAGATTTAAAGAAATGGAAAGACATTCCCTGCTCATGGATTGGAAGAATAAATATTGTCAAAATGTCAATACTACCCAAAGCTATCTACACATTCAATGCAATCCCAATCAAAATTGCACCAGCATTCTTCTCGAAACTAGAACAAGCAATCCTAAAATTCATATGGAACCACAAAAGGCCCCGAATAGCCAAAGTAATTTTGAAGAAGATGACCAAAGCAGGAGGCATCACAATCCCAGACTTTAGCCTCTACTACAAACCTGTCATCATCAAGACAACATGGTATTGGCACAAAAACAGACACATAGACCAATGGAATAGAATAGAAACCCCAGAACTAGACCCACAAACGTATGGCCAACTCATCTTTGACAAAGCAGGAAAGAACATCCAATGGAAAAAAGACCGTCTCCTTAACAAATGGTGCTGGGAGAACTGGACAGCAACATGCAGAAGATTGAAACTAGACCACTTTCTCACACCATTCACAAAAATAAACTCAAAATGGATAAAGGACCTGAATGTGAGACAGGAAACCATCAAAACCTTAGAGGAGAAAGCAGGAAAAGACCTCTCTGACCTCAGCCATAGCAATCTCTTACTCGACACATCCCCAAAGGCAAGGGAATTAAAAGCAAAAGTGAATTACTGGGACCTTATGAAGATAAAAAGCTTCTGCACAGCAAAGGAAACCACCAGCAAAACTAAAAGGCAACCAACGGAATGGGAAAAGATATTTGCAAATGACATATCAGACAAAGGGTTAGTATCCAAAATCTATAAAGAGCTCACCAAACTCCACACCCGAAAAACAAATAACCCACTGAAGAAATGGGCAGAAAACATGAATAGACACTTCTCTAAAGAAGACATCCGGATGGCTAACAGGCACATGAAAAGATGTTCAACGTCGCTCCTTATCAGGGAAATACAAATCAAAACCACACTCAGATATCACCTCACGCCAGTCAGAGTGGCCAAAATGAACAAATCAGGAGACTATAGATGCTGGAGAGGATGTGGAGAAACGGGAACCCTCTTGCACTGTTGGTGGGAATGCAAATTGGTGCAGCCGCTCTGGAAAGCAGTGTGGAGGTTCCTCAGAAAATTAAAAATAGACCTACCCTATGACCCAGCAATAGCACTGCTAGGAATTTATCCAAGGGATACAGGAGTGCTGATGCATAGGGGCACTTGTACCCCAATGTTTATAGCAGCACTCTCAACAATAGCCAAATTATGGAAAGAGCCTAAATGTCCATCCACTGATGAATGGATAAAGAAATTGTGGTTTATATACACAATGGAGTACTACGTGGCAATGAGAAAAAATGAAATATGGCCTTTTGTAGCAACGTGGATGGAACTGGAGAGTGTGATGCTAAGTGAAATAAGCCATACAGAGAAAGACAGATACCATATGGTTTCACTCTTATGTGGATCCTGAGAAACTTAACAGAAACCCATGGGGGAGGGGAAGAAAAAAAAAAAAAGAGGTTAGAGTGGGAGAGAGCCAAAGCATAAGAGACTGTTAAAAACTGAGAACAAACTGAGGGTTGATGGGGGGTGGGAGGGAGGGCAGGGTGGGTGATGGGTATTGAGGAGGGCACCTTTTGGGATGAGCACTGGGTGTTGTATGGAAACCAATTTGACAATAAATTTCATATAAAAAAAAAGCCTAATTTATCCTTAAGCTAGCTTGAATTTGGTTTCTGACACTTGCAAAAAGAGTTCTGTTTAATTAAGTATGCTTTTAGAAAGAAGGGGTCAGGAAAGAGCTAAAGAGACAGATACAATTTTAGCAGAAACAAATTACAATCATAATTATTCATACAAATGTTACATGCTAATGTTGAAAAACAAAATACGCAATTCATTTTAATACACATTAACATATTTAATCCAACTGAAAACAAAGGAATAAAAGTACAAAACTGAGGAGTTAAGATACAGATTGGAACTTGACTTAATAATTATTCTACTTTAGGATGCAAATGTTACTTTAAGACCCCAAAATTAGTGGGTTAAAACATTTATTATCTCAGTTTCTATGAGCCAAGTACACAGGAGCAGCTCAGCTGGGTCTTCTGTTTCAGGATCTCTTAGGCTACAATCAAAGCATCAGTACTGAGGTCTCATTTGAAGGCTCAACTGGGGAAGGATCCACTTACAAATTCACCTATATAATTACTAGCAGGATTTATATTCTCATGACCTGTGGGCTGAGAGTCTCAGCTCCTCACTGGATATTGCCAAGAAGACACCCTCATTTCTTTGCCACATGAATTTTTCTCAGGGGCAACTCACAACATGGCAGCTGGCTACCATTAGGAGAAGCAAATGAGAAACACAGAGAGTAAGAGCAAGACAGAAATTAGTCTTTTAAAATCTAATCCCAGAAGTGACACCCCATCACTCTGCCCTATTCTACTCTAAAAAGCATGTCAGTAGGTTCAGCACAGTCTTGCACAAGGGCATGAATACCAGGAGGCAGGGAACATTGAGAGCCATTTTAGGAGCTGTCGACGTATCCCTGCAGGGGTATTCTCACTTCATCTTCATAAGCCAAACGTAAAGCCACAAGTGTCTTAGGATAGAGTTCTTAGTACAGAAATCAATGGTGGCAGAGAAATCCTTTTAGGGAATTGAAGGGAGGGGTTTTCCCAAACCTAGACTGCTCGAGAATTTCTATATATTACAGGATTGTAGTCAACAGTAGTGTTAGAAAATGAAAACTAGATTTACCTCATTTACTTTTAACTTGTTGTTAAATGGTTGAAGAGTGGGAATGGTGGATGGTCCTTATGATGGTACTAGACCTTCTCCAAGCCTTACATATGCCAGAATCAAAATTTTCTTGGTCTAAAGGAAGACTGGCTTTGGATCAAGTCATTCCGATCCAAGCCACAGAAGTCACTCTCACTGGCCCCACTGCTTGGGAACAAAGGTGCACTTTGGGTCTGTAGGAATGGTAGCTAGAGTTCAGAGTAGATGAATCTGATGGAATTGGAAGAACATCACAAGCTATCTGCTTATCAAAGGCACTTGAGATGCCCTTATTTCAAGAAAATGTTTGTTCCTCTTTCTTTCTAGCCACTAATTACTCCATAAAATCCTGTTTGGCTATTGTAAATACGTTCCTCCAGCTAAATGAATCTGTAAAACCAAATTGACACCATTAGAACAGCTCTTTGTTAAGCTTTTTCAAAGGACTATCATTACTTGTATTTGGCACAAGAAAAACAATGAAATAATTTGCATAAAAATCATTGAATGTAGAGGCTTAAAAGATTTTAGACTCCAGAGTGCTTTATTTTGGAAATAGTTGCACTTTTTTTATTTTTTTAAGGTATATTTTTGAGAGAGACAGAGACAGAGCACAAGCAGGGAAGGGGCAGAGAGAGAGGGGGACACAGAAACTGAAGCAGGCTCCACATTCCAGCTGTCAGCACAGAGCCTGATGTGGGGCTCGAACCCATGAACGGCGAGATCATGACCTGAGTCAAAGTCTGATGCTTAACTGACTGAGCCACCCAGGCGCCCCAATTGCACTTTTTTTAAAAAAGAATTCCTATTTTTGTAATTTGTATTATGTATATTTGTATTATATTTGTATTATGTAAAAGGAATTATTATTCATTATTTAGTAACTTTCCCCTACATAGAGGGGTACATTCTAGATTTTGTACGCTTGCTACTTATTCTTGAATAAGTGTCTCCATTTTCCCACCTATGTAAAGGCAACGTTAGACTCCCCTTGAAGAACAACAGCATTAGCAGAGAGCCTGAAGATCGCTCTTGTGAGCATGTTTCCTGTGTGGGAAGGCCAAAGTTGAGGTAAAAGAGTAAAGCAGCAACAGGGAATTTTCTCAGCTTGATTCAAGTTGTGTACATGTCAAATTCATTCAAGAACACACAAAATAACCTGCCATCTACTTATTAAACCAAGATAAGTGATCTACAGAGAAACAGTGCAAGTCAGCAGAAAGCTTAACTACAAAAGTGCTGCCCACCACCAAAATACCAATATAATAACTGATACTGTATAGTTGGTTCTGACCTTTTAAACCCTAGTGATGTCCCTTCCCAAGCTGATAATGAACAATCTGAGCACAAAGACTAGGACATGAGTTTTCGGTGAGAAGTAGCCTGGATGTTCCTTTCTCCACCTACGACCTTTGACCCAAAGAATAGAAGCAAGGTCAGAAAGGACAACTGTCTCCACTCTGTAGTTTCACCCAGTGTTGTCCACAAAAGGCACCTCACATGGGTGGGAGGCTACACTGGTTAGAACAGTTCTTTGGTCTTATGGCTAGATGACTGATGCCATAGGCATACATCTCCATGAATGCCAAGGTAGAAGCCATTTTGAAGTGGTTTGCTTGAGTCTATAATTCCATTAGATGCAATTGTGACAGGGGAAATGATACCCAAACACTTGGCTTATTGGTCTTTATTCTTATATCATCCAACTTGAATGGAAGGGTCCTGTCCTTTCCATCTACCCAGGGTAACACCATACTTGCCTTTCTTTCTTCTAGCTCCCTACCTTGATAGGTGGTTCTTAGTTATGAACTACTGAGAACTTCCTATCTGGTCTTAAATTATTTTTAGCAATTTTATCTAAGGCCCAAGATTACACATTCTGGTTATCTCCAAATATTCATTCCATTCCTCTCCCGCTGGGAAGCAGACATACAGTTTAAAAAGATGTACCACATGCCCAGAATCCCCTTTCAGGTTAATTGTACTGAGATCTTTCACTTCCCACAGGACACAGGCTGGTAGTGAAAATACAGGTTCTGGTATCAGAGAGCCTGAGTTCTAAACCTAGTTCTGCTTCTTACTCTCTCTCTGGTCTTCATTTTCTTCATCTTAACACATTGGGGATAATCATGAATCCACTTTACTGACAGGTTGCGATTGTTAGATGAGATAATCTATGGAAAGTGCTTTTAACAGTTCCTATAGTAGGTGTTCAAAACATAGCATAACACTGGAATATAGTAGGGCTCAATACAAGGCAACAAGTACCATCATTATACTGGTGGTACTGAGATTGTGGGAAGTGAGTCTCTGCATTCAGAAACCAAAAAATCTCAGAAGGTAACAAGGCATGAGATTTCAAATGGAACTGTACAGGTTGGGTGGGAAAGAGCTTGGATGAGCCAACAGCTGGGCAATTGCCTTGTGTGCCCTGCAGCTAGAATGATGGAGGGACAAGGAAAACACCAGCTCTTAGGCCTTCGGAGTTATTTTTCTCCTAACCTCTGATGGGAGCCATAGCTAATGGTCTAATGAGGCCATAGCAAAGTCCTAGTCCTAAATTCAAAGAAACTTAAGAGTATCAGACACAACCCCTTAGTTTAACAGAATTAAAGTCCAGCAAGACAAAATAACTTGCCTACAGTCAGTTAACTGGTTTATGGTAGACAGAGTGATGCAATATGATGGCATGACAGCCAGGCCAGTATTTTTTACCCACCAGCCAGCAATCTAATCAGCTTTGATTACAACAATCTCATGAGAATGTTCAAGGTGTCACAACCTGCAAGTCAACTTGACACATCAACAAACCCCAGTCTAACTTTTTACTATTTAGAAGGCAAATGTGCACCACAAATTTATTCCTATCAGTAAGAAGGACAGAAAAAAATATATACTACAATTTCCAAATGATTGAACCATCAAATAGAATGTATACTTAGTTAGGATATCAGTCTACACATAAAACAGAGCAAACCACGGACCATAAACTGGGTACAGGCAGAATGGGGAAGGGTGGGATGTTAACAAAAATGATCCAAGCTAAAGCAGAAGAACTAAAAAGTGCTCTCAACACCTCAAATTTACCATTTTGACCCTCAAAACTGCCATAAGACTTGGGACACAAAGACCTGAATTTCAACTCTCTTCCACTCACTAGATGTGTTACTTAAACTCTCAGAGCTCCAGATTCTGCTTCTATAGACAGGAGATAATAGCATCTGACTCACAGGGTTGTTTTCATGAAGCATTAGAGAGAAACTGCTGATGATGTCAAGCATGGTACCTAGCCCATGGTGTTTGGCACTGCTTCTCCCAATCCAGGTATATCCAAAGATACTCATTTTTTGAAAAAAAAAAAACAAAAACAAAACAAAACAAAAAAAAAAAAAACAACAACAGTAATTATCTATTATGTAGTATGTCTTTCCTAATTGGGATCTTGTTTCGTTTTAATGATTTTTCCAAATTGAATAGAGAAGAAGGAGCTGGTTTAGATTACAGGGTCACCACAAAATAGCTAAGACTGTAGATATGACCCATTTTCAAGCTGCCACAGCATAATTGAGAATATTTTCTTTGTCTTAGAAAGAAGCCAAAGCTAGAAGCCTCCTATCCTCTGTTTTGTGAATCATACCAACCAAGGCAGCCACTTTTGACCACTACAAAGCCCTAGCCCATGCCTGGGAGCTTGCCCTTCTTTGACCTTCCTGGGATCTCTCCCCAGAAGGCTTACTTAGCACACTGGCCAGCGTTACTGAAGGGCCTCTACTTAAACTTAAAGCTCCAACCAATATGATCATAAGAGCATTTGTGATTCTACTGATGCAAACTCTAATGCCATCTGTTGGCGATAGGTACAGCTGATATGCTTCTGGTCCAGCACATGGCTTTGCTGAATTCTATAATAATTTGAGATAGATTGTCTACAAAAATTGTCATTAATCACCTTATCAGAAAACTAAAGGAAGTTCATTAGCCTGAAAGAAAATATTCCCAGATGGTAACTGAAATCCATACACACACACACACACACACACACACACACACACACACACACAAAATATGTACCAGCAAAGGTATGTGTAGTCATAAAAGACAGTATAAAGGATTATTTCATTTACTTTCTTCTGTTAACTAATTTAATAAGCAGCTGTATAAAAAAAAGGTGCATATACTTGTATAGTTAGGCCTATAATACATAGAAGTGTAGAATATTTGACAATAACATCACAAAGGTGGTGGGTCAGAGCAAAGCTATGCTGGAGTAAAGAAATCACACCAGATGGTAACTTGAATTCACAGAAATGAAAAGAACTGCAAAATGTAAATAGGAAGGTTAATATAACAAACTCTATAAATATATACTTGTCTCCTTTTTCCTCTCAAGTTTGCTTATAGATTTAAAATTATATAAAGCAATAATTATGACAATGTATTATTGAGTCTATAACATGTATAGATGTTATATATGTAACAATAATAACATAAACAGGGGAAAATGGAATAGAGCTACATAGGAATAATGTCCGTATCATACCAGAATTACATTTGTAACAAATCTAAAGTTGATTCTTATAAATTCATATGTATTTGGTCAGCCCTAAAGCAATCACCAAGAAAATAACCCAAAAATATATAGTGAAAAGATCATTAAAGGAATTTACATGTTTCATTAGAAAATACTCACTTAAGGGTGTCTGGGTGGCTTGGTCGGTTGGGCGTCTGACTTCAGCTCAGGTCATGGTCTCACAGTCCGTGAGTTCAAGCCCCGCGTCGGGCTCTGTGCTGACAGCTCAGAGCCTGGAGCCTGTTTCGGATTCCGTGTCTCCCTCTCTCTCTGCCCCTCCCCTGTTCATGCTCTGTCTCTCTCTGTCTCAAAAATAAATAAACGTTAAAAAGAAAAGAAAATACTCAATGCATAAGGAAGAAACAAAGGAAGGATAGGGGAGCACATTAGACATGTATTATGTAGAAAACAGAAAGTAAAATGGCACACATAAATCCCATTATATAGTAATAACATCAAATGTGATGGATTAAGTAATCCAATTAAAAGGTAGAGATCCAACTATAGTATACACACTTTAAATCCAAAGACACAACTATACAGAAAGTAAAAGGATGGGGAAAATATATGCCATGTAAATAGCAATAACAAAAAAGCTGAAGTAGTTACACTAATATTAGACAAAATATATTTTAAAACAAAAAAAAAATGTTGCTAGAGATAAATATGGACACTTCATAGTGGTAAAGAGTCAGTCAGTCAGGAAGATACAACAGTTATAAACATCTATGCACCTAACAACAGAGCTCCAAAATACAGGAAGCAAAACTGACAGAATTGCAGAAGAAATAAACAATTTGACATTAACAGCTGGGACTGCAATACTTTACCTTCAATAATACATATAACTATGATATCAATAAGTTAAGAGAAGACTTGAACAAGGTAAACCAGGTAGACCTAAAAGACATATGTAAAATGCTCCAACAAACAACAGAGAAGACACATTATTCATAAGGAACTCACTTGAAAGAACAGACTATATGCTAGGCCACAAAACAACCCTCAATATATTCAAAATAACTGAAATAATACATAGTATGTTGTTTGACCACAACTGAATAAATTATAAATCAGTCAATGAAAGAAACTGTGGAAAGACAAAAGTATCATAAATTAAACAACCCACTCCTAAATAACAAATGGATCAAAGAAGAAATCACGAATGAAAGAAAACACTTTGTGTTGAGTGAAAATAAGACATGATACCAAAACTCATGGTATGCAGCTAAAGAGTGTTTAAAGAGAAATTTATAGCTATAAATGACTATATTTAAAAATAAGAAAGATCTGGGGTGCCTGGATGATTCAGTTGGTTGGCATCCAACTCTTGATTTCAACTCAGGTCATGATCCCAGGGTTGAGGGATCAAGCCCTGCATTGTGCTCTGTGCTGAGCATGACCATAGAGCCCACCTAGGATTTGCTTTCGCTCGCTCTCTCTCTCTCTCTCTCTGCCCCTCTCTCCTGCTCGTGTGTGTGCACTCTCTCTCAGAAAGAAAGAAAGAGAAAGAAAGAAAGAAAGAAAGAGAAAGAAAAAGAAATTGATAACATAACCTTCTACCTTAAGACGTAAGACACTGAGAGAAGAAATAAAAGAGTAAACTAACACAAAGCAAGTAGACGTTAGGAAGTAATAAAGATCAGAGCAGAAATTAATGAAATAAAGAAAAGAAAACCAGTAAAGAAAATCAATGAAACCAAAAACAAGCCAATAATTTCTCCTTCCTGTATGTACACATAGCTCCTACTATCAGAGGTGGAAATCTATTTCTCTTCCCTTTATTTTTTTAAAAAATTTTTAATGTTTATTTATTTTTGAGACAGACAGAGAGAGACAGAGCCTGAGCAGGGTGGGGAGCAGAGAGAGAGGGAGACACAGAATCTGAAACAGGCTCCAGGCTCTGAGCTGTCAGCACAGAGCCCAACGTGGGGCTCGAACTCACAAACCATGAGATCATGACTTGAGTGGAAGCCGGACACTCAACCACCTGAGCCACCCAGGCACCCCTATTTCTCTTCCCTTTAAACCTGGACTGTCATTGCAACATGCACTGACCAATCAAATATAGCATAAATGACAAGTAAAAGAAGCCACCATGCTACCTAAGTCCAGGCTAGCCTGTGTTGGGAGACGCCTCACGTAGAGGCCATGGAGTATGAAAAGACACGAGGTAAAGAATCAAGGCTTCCTAACTATCTGCCAGTGCTGAGACCTCAGACATGTGAAACGGGACTTCTGGAGCCTTATAGCCCAGTCATTAGTTGAATGAAACTTCATGAGCTATCCAAGCCAATACCATGTGGAGTGAAAGAACCACTTGTCCAACTAAGAAAAATCATAACAAATAACACATGGATGTGTTAATCCACTAAATAATACATAACTGAAAACAAGTTTTAGGTTTAAAGCTCATAAGTAGAAGAACTTCTGGTATAGTAAATGTTGGCTGAATCTCAATATCACGCTGCTATAGTATTGAAGACAGAAGATATCTGATCTTCGGTTCCAGTGATCTTCAGTCTCCTACAGATGAAACTGTTGAAAGTTAAGATTCTCTGGCTAAAGAAAAGATGGCAGTGAGGAGCTACGCAGAAGCCACGCATTTGCCCTCTCACTGCTAGAACCTTGGAACAACCAAACATTATGAACATCATTTGAAGACTCACGATTTGGGTTAATACGATCATTTTACAAATTATGCACAGAAGGATAAAGGGAGCTACTCAAGTCATATAAAAAGTTACTAGCTAACTTGTAATCAAAGTTAGGTCTTGTGAGTTTAATTAGGTACTTCATCCTAAACCCCAGGGTATTTCTGAAAACTATTTTACTTTGTGCTCACGTTGGGGCCATTTCTCATTGCCACAAGCCAGATAGAGTACACCAGTTAAGACACAGACTTTGGAGTTGCATTTCCTTATTAGCTATGTGACCTTAACCTCTCCTAACCTCTCTCAGCAGCAGAGACCAGAACTGAGTTCCTGATTAGCAGCATTCTCCAGGTGATCAGCAGTTACCTGGTGGCAGGCTGATTACACTGGACTGCTTCCATCAGGAAAGAGGCAGCATTTTGTTTTTACTGGAATAGACACTTAAACTGGATATAGATTTGCCTTCCTTGCACTCAATGCTTCTGCCAAAACTACCATCTGCGGACTTACAGAATACCTTAACCACATTCATGTTATTCCACACAAAAGTGCTTCTGATCAAGGAACTCACTTCATAGAAAATGAAGTGCAGCAATGGGCCTATGATTATGGAATTTACTGGTTTTAGCATGTTACCCAGTATTCTGGAGTGGCAAGCTTGTCAGACTGGTGGAATGATCTTTCAAAGACTCAATTATAATGCTAGCTAGGGAGCAAAGCCTTGCAGAGCTGAGACGAGGTTCTCTAGGAGGCTCTATATGCTCTGAATTAGCATCTAATAAATGGTGCTCTTTCTTCCATAGCCAAGATTGATGATTCCAGGAATCAAGGGATGATCTACTAGCAAATATCCTTAGTGATCCCTACAAAATTTGGGGCTTCCTAACCCTGAAACCTTATCCTCTGTGGAGCTAGAGGTCCTAGTTCCAGGGGGGAGGAATGTTTTCACCAGAAAACACAACAATAATTCCATTAATTGGAAGTTAAGACTGTCACCCTACCACTTTGGGTTCCTCATGCCTCCAAATTAACAAGGAAAGAAGGGAGTTAGTATGGTGGCTGGGGCGACTGATCCTAATCACCAAGGGAAAACCAGACCACACTCCACATGGAGGTTAGGAAGAGTGTGTATGGAATATAGGAGATCCTTTAGGGTGTCCCATAGTACTCTCTTGCTTTGGGATTAAAGTCAATGGAAAACTATAACAAATAAAATTAGGCAGGACTACTAAAGCTCCGTCTCTTCAAGAACGAATGGTTGGGTCACCACACAATGTAAAGAACCACAACCAGCTCAAGGGCACCTGGGTGGCTCAGCTGAGTATCACACTCTTGATTTTGGCTCAAGTCATGATCCCAGGGTCATGGGATGGAGCCCCGCATTGGGCTCTGCACTGAGTATGGAGCCTGCTTAAGACTCTCTCTCTCTTTCTCTGTCTCTCTTTCTCCCTCTTCCCTTGTCCCCTTCTCTCTCTTTCAGAAATTAAAAAAGAAAAACAAGAACCACAAACAGCTGAGATGCCTGATGGGAACAAAATGAATACAAAATGGGTAGTGGTAGATGATAGTCATAAATATCAGTTATGACTATAAGACTAGTTAAATAAACAGAAACCATAATTGTCATTAGTACTTAATCATTTTGTAACGATTGTATGTGTATATATCAAACAAGTATCTTTTTCTTCCTTCTCTTATTCCCATATCATATACCCTAAGATGGTTTAACTTTACGTCATAGTACTTAAGTATTATTAACTTTACATCATAATATTTAAGTTACATATCAAGGAGAAGAGTAAACATTACCCAAGGATTGGTGCTTTTTAAGATATAAGAAGGATACATGTATGTTAGATATTAGTATGTCTTTGTTATTGTCTTTATTTGGAAATTAACTATGGGTTAAGGAAATGTGTATAGGTACAAATTAACAAGGGGTAGATTGTGATGGTTAATTTTATATGTCAACTTGGGTCAAATGCTAGCCCAGATGTTGTTGTGAAGGTATTTTTTTTACATGTGATTATCATTTAAATCAGTAGACCGAGTAAAGCAGACTACTGTCCATTATGTGGGTAAGTCTCATCCAATCATTTGAAGGCTTTAAGAAAACAAGATTGGAGTTCTCAGAGGAACAAGAAATTCTGCCATCAGATTGCCTTTGGACTTGAACTTTCCCTGAGTCTCTAGCCTGTCAGCCTGCCCTGCAGATTTTGAACTTTCCAGCCTCCAAAATCTTGGAAGCCATTTCCTTAAAATAAATCCATCCATCTCTCTCTCTCCCTGACTCTCTCTCTCTCCCCCCTAACAGAAGATAACAGATAGATGGCAGATAGATATTCTTCTATTAGTTCTGTTTCTCTGAAGAAACCTGACTGAAAGAAATATTACATAAGCTATTATATTATATATTATATTATTTTTAGGTATCTTTCTAAGTCATCTCAAATTTCCTTTATACCATAATATTACTTCTTGTCCACGTAACTCTTTAAATCACATTATAGGTATCAATTTCTCTTTACTAAAATGTAAGACTTTGAGGACAAAAACTGGGGTATTCATCTTTATATTCCCATAGCAAACCGTAGATGATCAATAAATATTTTTGAATGAATAAATGAAAGAATAGAGGGAAAAATTCTGCCCTATAATAGATACAGAAGTCCACTTACTCTTAGCCATATCACATAGGTTCGATCAATTCTGTCAATGTAACTGATGCTTACATGTTGGTTATGCTAAAGGAAAAAAAGATTGAAAGCAGCTATTTCAGTGATGAATCACTTACCATAGGATCCATAACTGCCTTGACATTCTTTAGCTAACATCTATTAGCTAAAATTTCCCAAAAGATCTTAATCATAACACAAAAGAAATCTGTTCAGGTTTCCAAAGTCGGATACTACAGTATAAGCTGTCTTCCGGCTGAGGGTACTTAGGAACTATGAGGGCATGCTTTGAAGAACTGTGAGTAGCTCTCAAGACTTCATGACTTCTCAAAACCAAAGAGCCAGAGCCCAATAATCCTCAGTCCATCATCGCTCTTTAACGATGCCGTGGAATCAATACGGTGAGCATTTCACTTACCATAATGGGACTCCCTTTCTCAGTAGCTTACTGTCTTCCAATTTTATTTAGCATTTGCTAAATTGGTGAAAACCAGAAGACAACTATATCCAGAACAATGAGCATATACTTCCATGGGCTAATGAGAGTCATTTGCTAGAATTTCAATAGAGACAATCTTGTAATTACCATTATAAAAATTCGTAATAATAATGATAAGTAATTTGCTAACCAGCAAGGGTGAAATCACTCAACACTCAAAGTTGACACATATTCTCAGCCAGGATTATAGGCTCAACTTTTCAGCTGTTTGGGATTCCAACAGTTCTTGTGCCACTTTGAAGAAATTAGCTTGAGGACTGGGGAAATTTGATTCATAATGAGTCACAAAATCCCAGACTCTCAGAAAGTCAGAGCTAAGAAAATGATCTACATTCAATCTCGATAGAAGAGGTTAATATGCAGAGACATAAAAATATGTTCAAGATAAACTGTCAAATTGAAAACAATAAGTTGCAGGACAATACATAAGTATCGATTTTTCATAAGCAACCGCCAAAAATGAAACGAAATATGTTTTCTGGAAAATATGTATTCTCCAAAATAAAAAGAAATAGAAGATACATATTCTGAGTATAAATCTAGAGGAAAGTACTTTACAATATTAATGGTGATTATTTCACTGCATTTATGTAGTGATTATAAAAACAGGACCTATTATTCCCCCTTCCTGTGGGTATGCCGCCTGCAATGTGATTTTGCAACTCCTCCAACCAAAATGTGGATCGGTTTCTCCTTCCCCTGAATCTTGGCTGGCATTGTGACTTGCTCTGGCCAACAGAAGCAGCAGGAGGAAAGTTCTGACAGTGAAAAACCTAGGCCTCAGAAGGCTCCCACTTGCTCTTTTAGGCCCTGCTCAGCCACTACGAGAATAAGCTCCAGACCAGCCTGCTGTGTGATAAGAGAAACAGCCCAAACACACCACTGCCCTGCCTGACAGCCAGCCTCACCAGATTTACAGATGAGGCTATGTGAGTACACCAGCTGACCTTAGACACGTAAGCAACCTCCAGAGGGATCCCCTAAGTTCGGGTCACGTCGGCAGAACAAACTCAACATTTGAGTCATGAGTAATAACAAACGCTATTTCAAGCCACTGGATTTGAGTACAATTGGTTATACAGCAACACTTAATGGATAAACGTGGACACGACCTAATAAACCTCTCCTATATCATAAGAACTTTACAATGAGCATATACTGCTTTTTTTTTCACACATTCTTTTTTTAATCAAATGGCAAAATAAAGTTTTTGTTTTCTTTTAAGGAGCTGGCCCTTTAAAGAAAAGAAAGTTGAGGCCCTGAAGGAGAAACGCCCACCCAGTAAGTTAGGAACTCTGGCTGCAAATGACAGAAACCTAATTCAGAGCTTAAGCAAATCAGCCAACATCCTGATGCCCAGGCCCCTGAGGTCCTGAGTGGGGTACTTCTGGATTCAGGAATGTATAAGTCTAGGTGATCACACCCTATTTATCTGGGATATGTTTTTCTCTTCTTGCACATCTCTTCTCTTCTGGTTTGGCTTCATTCTCAGGCAGGTGATCCACAGAGTGAGAAGGCAGCCATCTGTAAGTTTAGTAGCCTCCCATGGAAAAGAGAATTCTTCTTCCTTAAAACTTATAGCAGGGTCTCAGGACTCACTCTGATTGGCCCAGTTTGGGTCACAGGACCATCTCTCATTCAAACACCGTTGTTCTTAATGGTCAGGTCTATTCATATTCCATCCCTCAGTTAGGGATGTGCATTAAATGGAGAAGGGTCAGTTACTCATGATAAATGGGTTTCTGCTACCCTAAGGGGAAAGTGGGAGGCACCTGGGTGGCTCAGTCGTTAAGCATCTGATGTCAGCTCAGGTCATGATCTCACAGCTCATGAGTTTGAGCCCCAAATCAGGTTGAGTTTGAGCTCCACTTTGGATGAGCTCAAGCCCCAAACTTTGAGTAAGCCCTGCTTCTCTCTCTCTCCCTCTCTCCCGCTCTCCCCTTATTCAATAGCACTCTCGCTCTCAAAAAAAAAAAAAAAGGAGAAAGTGGGAGTTTGGCAGAGAGAAAAAAAAAACAGACACAACACTCAGAGGCATACAGCTACTAAGTAGCCAAGTTGGCACTAATCTCCAAGTCTTTGGACTCCTAGCACAGCACTGGAAAATGGAAAATGCCATTCCTTATCCTGCCGTTATATGGTATAAGCATCTCTGCCCTCACACGCTTCCTCAAGCTGGCAAGCAGTCTAAAAAGACTATGAAATGTTCTGCTGCTGTGAAACAGCATGACAAAATTCGTGTTTTTACAAATTAAAGTGAAGTAACCACCTTGTCACCACCACTATCTGCCTATATACCTCTTATCAAGCATAGGCGTGAAAGCAATACAGACACCCTAAAGAGGGGTTAAATTCAATTACCATCTCACAACCTGTTTGGCAAACCTTCCCAAGTAGAGTGGAAAAGATGCCTTATCACAGCAGACACAAGGGGAGGCCATTATTTGAACTGTGGGATAAACTGAGTTCCTGAAAATAAAAGCTCTGGAGGGGTTTTACGATGGTAACTGTCATGCCCTTCTCCTACGGTTTCAAAATATTTACGTATTGTCACATTTGCCACAACCTCTCACAGCAGAGCCCCCTGACTCACTTTAAAGTAAAAGAAAATTAAGACCCAGAGAGAGAAACCAACACGTTCAGGGTCACTGTTTAACTAGGTGTGTGTCAGCCGTGACCATCCAGGAGTGGAAAAGAATCTGACCTGCAAAGTGGGAGGTGGAGACATTTTTCTTCCACATTTTGACATCACATAGACAGTGTTGGTACATACTGGAAAATATTTGTTCTCACCATCCCCAATTAAAATGCCCTCCTCCTATGATACATTTGGCAATTAATCACGGACTGCCTTCTGGCATTTCTTCTTTGGTTATTGTGGACTAGGAATTAATCTTTATACTTTGCTTTATCTCCTGTTTGCCATGTCTCCCAATTAGATACAGTGCCTTAGGGGCAAGTACTCTCTATTAAGCCAGCAAAGATGAGTAGATGGCTCCTTGTGTGCATCTCCAATCAATTGCTGGTAACTAGTAGGGTGTTGGGATGTTTGATGCCAGGACTCTGTGGGAAAGAGGGCTGAGGTTGTTGGTAATGTTTCATATGGTGGGAGGGGGCGGGTGACTCCAAATCGACCAGACACTTGCTACCTTTGCAATCCCAGGGCCCAGCTTCCCTCTCATTTGACCCCAAAGCTGCATGTCTTTCACAAAACATTGATCTGTATTCTTTATGTAACATTCAAACCTTTGTACGGGAGTGGATACATGAATGTTAGGCAAGTACCCAAGGTAGAGACAGACAGTCTTTAAAAAATCTGCTTTCTGATCCGAAAGTTATCATGCGCTTTGTGTAGTGAGTTTGGAAAACAAAGGGGAAATTACAATAAATTTAATAAGATAAACAAAAATGACCATCATTATTTATTTTTCAATTTGGATTCCTCCCCATGATATTGCGATTTATAAGAAACACAGGAGTCCCCCTGACACGCAAGGACTACATTGCGAGACTCCCAAGGGATGCCTGAAACTGTAGATAGTACCAAACCCCATATATACTATGTTTTTTTCCTATACACACATACCTATGATAAAGTTTAACTTATAAATGAGGCACAGCAAGAGATTAACAATACGAACTAAAAATGGAACAATTATAACAATACACCGTAATAAAAAATGATGCGGTCTTTCTCAAAATATCTTATTGTACTGTACTCACCCTTCTTGCGACCACAGGAGAAGGTAAAATGCCCACACGACGAGACGGAGCGAAGTGAAATGACAGACGCAACGGGATGTATGTAAGTAACATTAGTTTCTGTTGACCTGCTGACGATTCGTCAGAAGGACGATCACGCTAGGCTTCTATTCACCTTCCGACGATTCGTCACGAAGAGTATGGTCTGCTTCCAAACCCTCTGTCGACCACAGGTAACTAAAACTATGGAAAGGGAAACCTCGGATAAGGGGGGCACTGCTTGGATATATTTGGTCCCTGTCCTATTTCTGGCACCTCTCCTAAAATCCTTGAAATCTCCTATGATAAGAGCCACGGAAGTGTGTCTTTTGTTATGTTAATGAGGTGACTTTTGCAAAGACCCTAGGTAACTCAAGGACCTGGGCTGGTTGCCCTGGGGCATCAACCCTGTGATCAGAGGGTTGGAACTTTCAGTCTCACCCCGTGATCTTCGGGAAGGAGAGAGGGTCTGGAGATTTGATCAATAACCAATGACCAATGAATGATTCAATTAATCATGCGCAAGTAATGAAAGCTGCATGGAAAAAAAAAAAAAAAAAAAGAATGAGGTTCAGAGAACTTCCAGGTTGGTAAACACTTGGAGGTAAGGGAGAGTGCTGTGCCTGGAAAGGGCGTGTAAGTTCCCGTTCTTTCCCCGTGCCTTGCCCTATGCATCTCTTCCATCTAGCTGTTCCGGAGTCACATCTTTGTATAAGAAACTGGTGATCTAGTAAATAACATGTTTCTTTGAGTTCTGTGAGCTGTTCTAGAGGATTAATCAAACCTGAGGAGGTCACGGGAACTTCCAATCTGCAGCAGCTCTGTCAGCAGCACAGGTGACAACCTAGGCTTGTGATTGGCATCTGAAGGGAGCGGGGAGGTCCTGAAGGACTTCAACTGTGGAATCTGATGCTCTCTCCAGGTAGACAGTATCAGACTTGAATTGAACTGAATTGTAGGATACCCAGCTGATGTCCATAGCATTGCTTGTTGTTGGTTTGAGAAAGCTCCCCACCTACCCCCACCACACACACACACACACACACACACACACACAGACTGGAATTGGATTTAGGAACACAAAAGACTCCCAAATTTGGTTCGGGCTAGTTATATTTTGGGGTTGATTTCATCACTTAGCATTGAATCTTGAAATTTTTTTTCCTTAAATGTTTATTATTTTTTAATTTTTTTAACGTTTTTATTTATTTTTGAGACAGAGAGACAGAGCATGAACAGGGGAGGGGCAGAGAGAGAGGGAGACACAGAATCTGAAACAGGCTCCAGGCTCTGAGCTGTCAGCACAGAGCCCGACACGGGGCTCAAACTCCCAGACCGTGAGATCATGACCTGAGCCGAAGTCGGATGCTTAACCGACTGAGCCACCCAGGTGCCCCCAAATGTTACTTTTTGAGAGAGAGCATGAGTAGGTGAGGGGCAGTGAGAGGGGGCAGAGGATCTGAACAGGCTCTGTGCTGACAGCAGCTAGCCTGATGCGAGGTTCTCAAGAACGCTGAGATCATGACCTGGGCTAAAGCTGGATACTCTACTGACTGAGCCACCCAGGTGCCCTAAATCTTAAATATTTTAAATGTAATCATTCTAACAGAAAATTTCATTTACTACAAATATTCCTTCATGTCAATTTCCACATGTTGATCTCCAATTTATGTGAGGCTCTATTTATATTAAAGTATGTTGGTTTTGATTATTTACATAACTATTTATAACTTTCTTCAGAGCAGTGGGACATCTCCCTGCATTGTTACAATTAAATGAAACGTTTTTAGGGGGTCAGCTTCCAAACCGGAAAACATCCTGAATTCAAACCCAGCAAAGATAAGAGTCGGGCTTTCCTATAATGTTGGAAAAACACATGATCTTATAAGAAGAGGAGAATAATAATTAGGCTAATGTGTACCTATTCACAGATAGTCTGGAAGCAAATTATACCTTTTTTAAACAGAATTATGAATGTGCACTAAAGCCATCTGTCTCTCTTTTTTCCCCCTTGTCTCTCAAGTCTTCATATCCTTTTTTAAAAAAATTTTAAGTGAATTATAGTTGACATATAATATTATGTTAGTTTCAGGTGAATGGCATACTGATTCAACATTTATATACACTATGAAATGCCCACAAGGATGAATTGTACTTACCATTTCTCACCATACAGTTATTGCAATATTATTGATTATATGCCCTGTGCTGTATTTTTCATCCCCATTGTCTTTGATATTTCACTTAGCATAATGCCCTTTAGTTTCATCCATGTTGTCAGGAATGGCAAGATTTCATTATTTTTATGGCTGAGTATATATATACATATATATATATATATATATGTATATATATTCCATTGTATATATATATATACCACATCTTCTTTTTCCGTTCACCTATCGATAGGCACATAAGTGGTTTCTATAGCTTGGCTATTAGAAATAATATTGCAATAAATATAGGAGTGCATATAACTTCTTAATGTTGCCCTTTTTTTTCCCCAGGTAAACACCCAGAAGTGGAATTACTGGATCGTCTGGTATTTCTATTTTTAGTTTTTTTTAGAAACTTCATACTGTTTTCCAGAGTGGCTACACCCATTCACACTCCCACTGACAGTGCACAGTGTTCCCTTTTTTCCACATCTTCTCTAACCCTTGTTGTTTCTTGTCATTTTGATATTAGCCATTCTTTAGAGTCTCCACATCCTTGAAGCCAGGGGGAAAAGAGTCATACTATCAGCAGAGAATTTCATTAATCTCATGGCAGGTAACACAGTCTTCACATTTCATTTAGGGAATGTTACCCAGAAGCTGTCTCTGGGGATAAGATTAGGGAGAAAGAAGAGATGGCAAGAGCTGGAACATTCTAGCAATTATCCTAGGTATGTCACTTGCAGGCTTCTTTACTTTTTCTAGACTTAAAAATAAACTTTAAACCTAACTACTCTTTTTTAAGTTACTTAATTTCAATGTTTATTTATTTTTGAGACAGAGACAGACAGAGCATGAACAGGGGAGGGTCAGAGAGAGAGGGAGACACAGAATCCGAAGCAGGCTCCAGGCTCTGAGTGGTCAGCACAGAGCCGGACTCGGGGCTCAAACTCACGAACCGTGAGATCATGACCTGAGCCGAAGCCGGATGCTCAACCGACTGAGCCACCCAGGCACCCCATAAGTTACTTAATTTTGATCTACAGTAGAAATTCCTGTATTTAAGTGTGCATAATAATTACCTGGGGGCTTGTTAAAAATTCATGTTCCCAGGCCTTACCCCAGACCTACTAAATCAGAATCTTGGGGTAGAGAAGAGGAAAACTGAAAAATCTGTAATATAAAAGTTCCCCTAGGTATTCTAATGCAACTTATGGGAAACTACTGTCTCAAAACAAACAAGTGGAATTGAAAATCTCAGTCAATAACTTGCTATTCAGTCGACTCGATTTGATGTCAAGCAGAGTGAATAACTTGATGAAATAGGCTTCCCCAACCCCAAGCCAAATAATATATAACATTAACATTGTGTTCATGTATGTCCCTGGCCAACAGTTTGCGATTCTTTCACTATCAAACTATAGGGCTCTGATCATTGGTCCTCCGCACACATCCCAGAAATTTTTATAATGTCCTTAGCAGCCAATTGGCACATCTAGAAAACAAGAAATAACTAAGATTACCATTCTGTACATATAGCTCCAGCGAGGACAAAGAAAATGGTCATTTTAGTTGCCCTAACTGGTTCTAAGGTGGGAAAATATACCATGTCTGGTTGACATTTTGAGATATTAAAAACAGGTCAAGGTCAAGGATCCTCATCTACTACTCTCTACTCAGAATCCCTAGCTGTTTTTGTTTTGTTTTTTGCTAGGGAAGAAACATATAAGGCATATCCTTACTTAAGAAAATTACCATGTGATGAAGAGAAACAAATTGATTCCAAATAATGAGTAGGGAAGAATATAAGATATCACATAATCAAGGGCTAGAACTTCAGCACCAGAAGAATTTGGTGAAGAGAAAAACTATGTGAGATTGGGTCTATATAATTACATTAGCCTGGCAGATGGCACCTTGCCTGCAATTGTGGTTTCCTATGATCTCTATTCTAAATGTCTCATTATAATACTATCTCTGGAGTGTGGATGTGTTTACCATTTTGTTCTGTGGATATATTTGGGGAATTTTTTGAAAGCCTGATTTCAACTGTAAATCAATCAGTTAGAACTCTCAACATAAAATCCATTTAAAGAAGCAATTATAATTCACCCTCTCCTTCTGGCTATACTAAGATAATTTTTCACCCCAGAAATCCAATTCTGAATTGTCCAAAAGACGTCATTTTCAGAAGAGTTTGTCACAAATAATAGAAAGGAGACTTTGATCAGTTACAGCCATTTCACTATCATTTCGGAAGAAAATTTTTATTTTAATATAATGGAAGTGTGAGCATTTAGGAAACAAACCCTACAAATAGTGCCATAGATACAAATACGTTTTAATAGTAAATATAACTTCAGAATATCTTTATTACACAAAAGGGGTTTTATGCCTATAATTCCACCCACCAGAGAAAAACATTGCTAACACCTTGGTGCATAATTTTGCAAATCTTGGGGGCCCTGGGTGGCTCAGTCGGTTGAGCGTCCGACTTCAGCTCAGGTCATGATCTCGCATTTGGTAAATTTAAGCCCCACGTCGTGCTCTGTGCTGATAGCTCAGAGCCTGGAGCCTGCTTCAGATCCTGTGTCTCCCTCTCTCTCTCTGCCCCTCCACCATTCAGGTTCTCTCTCTCTCTCTCTCTCTCTCTGTCCCTCAAACATTAAAAGAAAAAAAGGAAATATTTTCACCAGTACTGATTACAGTCTCAGGATACATTTCTTGTGTGGAATTTGGGGGCAATTGTGTGCTTGGGATACATACAATGGCAAGTGTTCCCTAACCCCAGACCAGACCAGACCCATTTGCCTAAATTTTGTGCATAAAAAGGGAGTAACTATAACACTAACCAATCTTCTCTAAATAATACAGATCGCCTGTCCTAACATACCTTACAGTGTTAACACATTACTCAGCTGAAAGAACTCTTTCCTATCACAAGTGAGGTCGGGAAGGTCAGTGAGGCATAAAGGGGGTGGGGGAATCCGCACGAGACACATTCCATTCATTCATTCCATAAGCATGTATTAATCATCTACTTTGTGCCAGGCACTGTGTATGGTACTGGGAATTCAAAGTTTACTGACCAATGTTTTGAACAGAGATAATCACAGATTCTCAGAGATAATCCTGGAACAAAGTGATATGTGCTATATGAGAGTCATACGCAGGGTGCCCAGAAAACACAAAAGACAAGGTGACTGGCTCTACCTGAGAGATCAGAGTCACAGGTTATAGAAAAGTTCACTTGTTTTGATCCTAAGGGAATAAGAAGGGTTTTGAAGGGGAAGAACATTACAGTCAGAGGGAACAGATACACAAAGGCTCAGAGGCCTGTGTGAGAATGGCATTCTGGGAAATGGCAAAAAAATTATGGCTCTAGTAAAGGAACACGGATCTCAGCTATAGGATATGAGGATGGGAATGTGGCCTGGGCCAGAATTTAAAATTTCCTAAATGTTGTATTAGGGACCAAGGGCCTCAAAAGACTTTGGAGAAATCTTTTTTTTTTTTTTTTTCCTGAGAAAAAAGACTTGGAGAAAGAGAATTTTTATCTTTTTTTTAAATTTTTTAAGGTTTATTTATTTATGAAAGACAGAGTGCTAGTGGGGGAGGGGCAGAGAGATCAAGCGAGACACAGAATCTGAAGCGGGCTCCAGGCTCTGAGCTGTCAGCACAGAGCCAGATGTGACCTGAGCCAAAGTCGGATGCTGAACCCACTGAGCCACCCAGGTACCTGGAGAATTTTTATCTCTAAAGACATGATCTCCTTTAACCAAGCAACGAGTGGTTAAACATAAGGCTTTAGAGTCACGTTAAGCTGGAGATAGTATCTATTTCACAGGATTGTTGAGATGACTAAATGCGTTGACATTTGTTAAAAACCTCAGCACAATGCCTGAGCTATACCTTGCACTCAATAGATAGTAGATACTGTAATGATAAGCATGACACATTGTTATTAATCCTCCCGGCAACCATTTGAAGGATGCATGAGGGAAAAAGAAAGTTCAAAAGGACTAAGTGACTTGCCTAAATTCCAACAGGTAGTTAGTGGAGAAGCTTGAGCCCCCCATCAAATTTTGTGGCTGTAAATCAGTGCTCCCTTTTTTTAACAGCACAGTGAATAGCCTCCCCAATGTCTGAACTGACCAGTACATTTCTCCCTGACATTTTGGTCCAGATGGAAGAAAAAACAAATCTCTCTCTCTCCAACCTCTCCGGGAAAGCCAAGTTCTAACCATTAGCCTGGTTTAAAGTAACATCAATAATAAGATGAACCCCATCTTATTAAAAGTCCCATATTTTACACACATTATACCACGTAACAACCCCCCAAATTAAGTACTATTCTACAGAAGAACAAACTGTGGATCAGAGAGGTGAACTGACTTGCCCAAAGCTACAGAAACAGTAAGCAATAGAGTCAAACATGAGCCCCACCATTCCTGAGTCAGTATTTTTATCCTCTGGCAATATTTTGTTCAAACAAGGCAGATGGTCCACCTCTTCAACAGAAAAGAAAATTCTACATGGTAACAGGAACTGCCAGCCAGCTTTGAAACAGGCTTTTTCCAGAGCTGATGCTTATGTATTGGTCTCAGGAATCAGTTCTTAGGCCACAGAGTGACCCTGGCATGCTAAAGAGCCATCTCCCTTTAGAAAAGCCACTGTGGGCAAAGGCTCTTCACTGCTGTAACGGGCTGATAGCAACATCTGCAACGGAGTTTCACCGCCTGGCAGTGTGTCTGAGGCTGGTGATGAATGGAAGGCAAGAGTGACATTTACTAAATCAGGCCGTATGCTCCACACAGAGGAGCGAAGAACTCCAGTAAGCAGGAGTGATTCACTGAACCTGCTTTGGCAATCTGTGAAGACTTTATTCCAGACTCACAGCAGGGAAAAACATACTTAAATCTTGCCCACAGAGCTCTCCCAGAATGAAATCTATCATATCACCGTAGGGGGAGAGAGAGAAATCCGCTCTGCAATTGTGTGCCGTATCCAGCGGCCGGTCACTGCTGTCGGTATTCAAAGTGCCCCTGCATGTGTGATGAGATGTTACCAACAATGCCTGTGTATGCAACACAGAACCGGCTACTGGGCGGGAAGGCTCCGCTGGGCAGTGAGCAGCGTGGATGTAGTAGGAAACAGTCTCAGTGCCCAGAGGAGGAGAGAAGGGCTTGGTTTAAAGGCTCTCAACTGTAAGGACAAATAAAAGCAGGATTCTCACCGCATCCTCCCCTGTGGTCTGCTGTTGTCTCCCTAAGCTGAGTGTGGGCTTGCTGTGAGTTCCAGGCTCCTATGCTGTGGAAGCAGGTCCACTTAACGCATAGTGGTACTTGTGGGTAGGGGGAGGCAGGAAAGCTTTAACAATCCCTTATCACCCCATCCCCTTCTTTAATCTTATTCCTACGTGATAATGAGTTCTAGTCTCTGCTGAGCCCTCACGATGTACAGGTGCAGTCTAAGTTAAGTCTATTAACTAAATTTGTAAAACAACCCTATAAAGCGGGACTAATGTCATCTCTTTCCTACAGATGAGGTTTTTAGTGACTCACCTGGTGTCACCCAAGTCATAAGTGCCTTTGCCGGGGCTTATATAGAGCCTTGTAACCTAACCACTAGGCTTTATCACTTCAAGTGCCGACCCTTGGTTCTGCTTTCAAAGGTCATTTCCAAATTACTGTTTGTCCAGAAGGAGTGATTCTGAACTGAAGCACTGAAATCAGTGCTTACTGATTTCCCAGTCCATTCCCTTTATAATATTTATCATGTTGTCAACATATCTTATTTCCTCTTTGTATACTTATTTTTTTTAAGTTTATCTATTTTTGAGAGAGAGAGAGACAACACCAGCAGGAGAGAGGCAGAGAGAGAGGGAGAGGGAGAATCCCAAGAAGGCTCCTTGCTGTCAGCACAGAGCCCAAAGTGAGGTTCATTCTCACGAACTGTGAGATCAAGACCTGAGCCGAAATCAAGAGTCAGATGCTCAAGCGACTAAGCCACCCAGGTGTCCTTTTGTGTACTTATTATCCTGTTTTCTCCAACCAGCTGTAAGCCCCAAGAAAGAAGGGGTCTTACGTGTCACATTTGTCAACCACTCACTCACCAGCCCTTAAAACCCTGCCTAACAGATGTGGGGATTTCACTGCCTATTTGTTGAGGGAATGGTGTACCATTAATACTGTTGATTTAGGTAGGTATGTATGTCACGAGCTTCTCAGAGGCAGGGTCTTGAGATCTCATTCATCTTTGTGCTTTATGGTCTATTTTAGGGCCTAGCCCGTAGTGAGCATACAATTAATGCTTGCTGCCATGTGGTATAGTTTTAAGGGCAGGCATTTGATTTTTCGAGCAGATAGACCCGAGAGCAATTACTTCCTAATTGTGTGACTTTGACAAAGTTACCTAAACCGTCTTCCACCACCGTTGCAACATCTATAAAACGACAGGATTAGGGAAAGGGTTCAGTGATTAAAATACTGGCACCTAGCCACATCTGAACATTAGTTGTTGAGTTCTTTATCTTCTGTGTCCAGGGTAATGTCAGGCATCTAGCAGAGACTCAAAAATGGAGAATGAGGGGCGCCTGGGTGGCTCAGTTGGTTGGGCGTCCGACTTCGGCTCAGGTCATGATCTCGCGGTCCGTGAGTTCGAGCCCCGCGTCGGGCTCTGTGCTGACAGCTCAGAGCCTGGAGCATGTTTCGGATTCTGTGTCTCCCTCTCTCTATGACCCTCCCCTGCTCATGCTCTGTCTCTCTCTGTCTCAAAAATAAATAAATGTTAAAAAAAAAAAAATGGAGAATGACTGGAGGGAAAAATCAGTATTTCAGGAGATGGGGTTCTTGGGAGTTCCCAGTTCCTGTAGCCAAGAACACCCAATGCAGTGCTATGGTCAGCTTAGCCCACTGTATTTGGCTGAATGGTGGTCTCCTCTCTCCCAATTTCACGTCCACCCAAATGTCCAGAATATGACCTATCTGGAAATAGGATCTTGGCAAATGTAATTAGTTAAAGTGTTCAATATAAAAACCTGGATTTAGCGTGGCCCTTCTTCCTTTTAAGAAGAGGCAAAAGGGGCACCTGGGTGGTCTAGCAGGTTAAGCGTCCGACTTTGGCTCAGGTCATGATCTTACAGGTTCCGAGTCTGAGCTCCACACCAGACTCTATGCTGACAGTGCAGAGCCTGGCGCCTCTTTCAGATTCTGTGTCTCCCTCTCTCTCTGTCCCTCCCCCACTCATCCTCTCCACACACCCCCCCACCTCTCAAAAATAAATAAACTTAACAAAAAAAAAAAAAAAAGAGGAAAGAACTCAGAGCCACACAGAGAACTGAACGTTAGGGGAAGAAGAGGCAGAGACTGGACTTTTGCTGTCACAAGCTATGAAATACCAGGAGCCACCAGAAACTGGAAAAGACAAAGATTCCCCTTTAGAGGCTTCACAGGGAGTTTAACCACCTTGATTCCAGACTTCTGTCCCCCCAGAACCATGATAGAGTACATTTCTGTTGTTTGAACCTATCCAGTTTGTAGTGATTCGTTATGGCCGCCCCAGGAAATGAATACAGTGGTGAATGTAGATGCTATTTGAGGATATAGATTAACTTTAAATAATGGGTAAATAGAGAAATAAATAAGAACAAAGCAACAGCCAATGACCCATATTTGAAGCCATCGGGTCCTCTTCTCAGGGAGCAAGCTTAATGACTGGAAGTCTTAGTTCATAGACAAGATGGATTAGAGAGCAAGGACCTTGTCAAATGGATTTATCGCAGGGTCTCCTTAAAGAACAAGATTCAATTTAGCAAAATGTGTTTGCCCACAAATTTTCATCTTACATTTAGTGAGGAAAATAAGATATAATTATAAAAACCATTATCCTTGAATCAATCATAGCCCTTTTCTTCACCTGGTAAAATGAGATGGCCTGTTGATGTATCAGGCATCTCTCATGGCAACCTTTTTTTTTTTTTTTTTAGGTAAGTAAATTATTTCAGTGAAGTATAACATACATGCACAAAAATGCCCCACATATATAAGTGTATGGCTTAATGAATTTTTGCAAGTTGTTCATGTTCATGTAATCAGGCAAGAAATTGAATGTAACCAGCATTCTAGAAGCTTCTGTCCTGCTCTCTCCCAGTCACTCCCCCTCCCCCATGAGAGGTAGCCACTATCTTGACCTCTGACACCTTAATCAGTCTGGGTAGCGTTTTGACTACATATAATGGAATCACGCAGTATTTATTCTATAGTTTTTGGATTTCTGTATAACTGTAATGCACTTTTTAAACCCATTTTATTGTCGATCAGATTGGGTTGATTCTAATTTTGTTGCTATTAAAAATAGCACTTCTATGAACATTCTTCTATCTGCCTTTCCGTGTACGTGTGAACACACTCTTTTGGGATATTTAACACATTTAGTGTAAAATTACTGAGTCATGAGACATACATACATGTTTTCAGCTTTCTGATGTGCAGTCACTTTCAGCCATTTTGGTGGATTTGTATCGCTTCTTGGCCTTTTGGCTAAGATTGAGTTCATTTTGGTGGATTTGTAGTGGTATTTCATTGTGGTTTTAATTTGCATTTCTATGGTCATGAATGATGTTGGGCACCTTTCAAATACTTTCAAATACTGATTGTCCACTTGGCCATCCTCTTGTGAAGTGCCTTACATATCTGCCCATCTAACAAAAAAATTAGTTTGCCACGTAAGTATTTTATAAAGATCACACAATTAAAACATCTCAGCTGGCCAAATACTATAAACAAGAGGCTGACAACAGGAATCCTATTTTGCTATGTGGTTAGACGACCTCTCTTCGTTACTGGACACTTGAGAGCCTTGCAAAAACACAAGTCAGCTGAGTGTTGAGGCTAGAGGTCCATTTGGGGCCACAAAACTGGAGACACTGCTACAAACATGTTATAGAATTCCCCCCAAGAACCACTGGAGAATATTTTAAATCCTTAATTTCCAAGTCAGCAGCTATATCTCTCTCCTTATAGGTAATTTGAAGGCAGCACAAATAATCTGAGGTCCAAGTTGATTTAGGACCTCCAAGATGCTCGTCTTTTCCTCAGCTTGTGGGGAACTCATCCATCACTGATCATGTTATCTTGGTAGACAGAGGTGAGTTTTTCCCAATGGTAAGCCCCACAATGTTCGTCTATGTCCTTTCTTTTCCGAGTGAAAAGAATTGATTTTCTTTCTAATTTTCACTTTGCTTTTAGAGAAAATACTTTGAGTGTGATTGGTTGGCTCAGGTCTGGCATCTGTCCGTGCTGATGCTCTATTAATCACTGGGATGACCAATGTGAGCGCCTTTGTCTTTGTTGATGGTAAAATGATACAATTTTCCACAATTCAAGCTGTGCAAAAGTGCCTAAAATAGTAGTTTGAGTTCTCTTGAAGAAGGAAGAAACTTTTGTACTCAATAGAGAGATCACGGTTCCTATTGGCATTTCAGACTTGGAGCCCAAAGGCAGCTATGCAGGAAACCCTGGGGGAAAATCTGAAGAATTGAAAATGCAGTCCTTGGGCATTTTTCTTAGGTGCGTTTCCCAAATACCATTTTGAAATGTTACCTCTGAGACACCCCAGAGCAGACTCAGTCTCAGGAAAAAGTAGGTATAAATCAGAAAGGGCACATTCTCACCACTTCTCAAGTCATTTCTTGACAGAGATAAGTTTCTACCTGGGGTTTCTCCCCCAAATCTAGTGCTGGAGGTCACAACCAAAACCGGTGACAGTTGGCTTTGATGGTTCCGCTGGCAGAATATATCCTAGTGAAATAATAAAGGATATACACAAAATTTGCAGATGGGAATGGTCATGTCAGCACTATTTACAATAGTAACATTGTCCATTACCTAAATACTAAACAGCAAAAGATTGGAGTTAGATTTTTTTCCTTAGCTTTGCTTATACGTGTTTCTCTTTTTCCACAAAAATATGTGTTTCTTGTTTAATTAAGATGTATGTTTAAAACTCAGTGACAGTAAAAATTACATTAGATAAAGAAAAGAATTACAGGAGAGCAATTGCACAGAGGTATTTCATAACCTTTGATATAAAGTTAGGATCGTGCTGGGTGGGGCTGAGCTTCTAGTTTGAAGTGACTTTCTTTCGGAAAAAGAGAAGATGGCTGGTTTCTACAGAGGCTCTTGTTTGAGAGAAAACAGTAACAATGGATCTGTCCTTGGGTCTAGTGATGGTTACCATTTAAGCGCTATTAGATGCCAGGCCATGTGCCAGACATGATAGTTACACGTATCACTCAATTTAGGCAAAGATGTAAAGCAGGCACATTCTGTGATCAATGCTTCCATTTCTCCTACAACTCCATCCTTCCTATCTACATTATTTTCCCTACTCCGAGCCTTCTAAGTTGGGGGGCTGGGGGGAGGTTGAATGCTGTGCTCCTGTCCATAAGAATTATTACTTGATCTCTGCTAGTCCGCTGGAGCATTATGGATCTTCTCTCCTGCCTCACAGTCATGTTATATGCAGCAAAGTCATTCTGACTTCCTTCCATCCTTCCTTCCCTCCTTTTCTATGTTTCTTTAAATGTATTTTTCATGTTTTTTTAAATTTTTTGAGAGAGAGCACACATGCACACACGTGTGGGAGGGGCAGAGGGAGACGGAAGGAGAGAATCCCAAGCAGGCTCCACGCTCAGCACTGAGCCGGACACAGGGCTCGACCCCAAGGCTCGATCCCACAACTGTGAGATCATGAGCTGAGCCAAAATCAAGAGTCTGACGCTTCACTGACTGAGCCACCCAGGAACCCCAGGAACTGGAATCCTTATTATATTGTGGGCCGACTCCAGAATCATACTCTTCACTTATCTCTTTATGATTAGCCTTGGCACACACAGAAGCTTTGATCTACACACACATGGATTCAAATCCCTGTGCTGCCAATTTCCAGCCGGATGGGACCTTGGGCAAGTCACTGAGTTCCCTATATCATGCTGCCCTTATTTACAAAAATGAGTTTCCTGATGGTAACTGTTTTGTAGGCTTATATGGGGGTTAAATGAGACAGTATAGTAAAAGTTCTTGCACAAAGCCTAGCACACAGACAATTTAGTTTGATTGGTTACAATCAAACTAAAATATTGGCCCATGAAATCAGGTTTCTGAAAGGAAAATTTATTAACTGTTAATTGCAGCATTTGGAAAGTGTCTGAAAATGAACCTCATAAATGAAGCCATTTGGTAAGTATATAAATACAGAGTTTCTGTTGAGGTCAATTCGTCCCCAGTCATCCCAGATTATCATTTTCTAAAGGCCTAATTGAGGGCCTTCTGTTCTGGGAAGTAAGCAATGCCTCTAGCAAATTTTTCACTGAACTTCCTCTCTCTCTGAGGTGTAATCTTCTGGTCCCCTTGATTCCTCCCAATAAGATTTAAAACGGGATATTATCACACCATACTAAAAAATTTGGCACAGTGTTTGACAGAAAGACCCCGTAGGATCATCCCTCCTATTGCTTCTCAATCTTTCACGTACACACAAATCACCTGGGGTTCTTGTTAAAAATGAAGCTTTTCATTCAGCAGATCTGGCTTGGGCCTGAGATGCTGCGTTTCTAAGAAACTGCCACATGCTATGCGGCTGGTCTAAGGATGAGACCTTGAGGAGCACAGAGATGGAGTTCTCTCATGTCCCTGTACAGCTGAGTCACCTTGGAGCTTTCAAAACACTGATACCTGGTTCTCATGCCCGGGTATTCTGTTTGCCCTAACATAGCATGCAGCCTGGGCAGTGGGTGCTTTTATTGTTAGTATCTATACATACAAGATTCTTAGGTGGAAGGCAGTACATTTATAATGAAGTATTCACAGAAATGCACGGAATGTGCTATGATCTCCAGAAACCAGAGAGTAGATGTTTACGCGTATGACCCACATTGCTTTCTGCTAGGTACAATCCCCACTCCACGGTGGGGATAATACCCCATCCTGGGTATTCAGTACGTACTGAGTACTTTGCTAGAAGGCACATATATTTCACTTGATTGTATGACAGCCTTCTGGGGTAGGTAGTATATCCGTTTCACATCTGACGCTCAAAAAATGAAGCAATTTCCCCACGCTGACGTTAATAGTGAGAGGCAAAGCTGACATTAAAAACCAAGCCTGCCTGGTGGCAAGTTTTGGGACACTGTGGTTTTTGTTTTTTTTTTAACACCTTTATTGAACTATAATTGACATAAGATAAATATGAGTACTTAAAGGGTATGAGGTGGTGAGTTGTGAATTGTCTACATCTGTGAAATCATGGCCGCAATCAAGAAAAGATTTGATCCTTCTCCCCGATTTTACCATGCTTTTTGTCATCCCTCTCTCCCTGAGCCCACCCCACCCCCAGGCAACCACCGATCTTTCTGTCCCTACATACACCCTGATTCGCATTTTCTAGAGTTTTATATAAATGCAACCATAAACTGTGTGCATTTTTTGGCTGTTTTCTTTTACTCAGCACAATGATGTTGAGATACATCCATGTTGTAGGGTGTATCAATGGTTCATGCCTTTCTACTGCTGAATAATAACCCATTGTACAGCTATCCCACCATTTGTTAATCGGCTGACCTGTTGATGAACATATAGGTTATTTCTAGTTTGAGACGATTACAAATAACATGGCTATGAGCACTCAGATAGTATCTTTGTGTGAATATATGCTTTCAGTTCTCTGGCATAAATACCTGGGAGTGGAATGGCTGGGTCATACATTCATTGTCTTTAACTCTTTGAGAAACTACCAGATTGGTTTCCAGAGTGACTACACCATTTTTCACTCTTCCCGGCACCGCACGAGAGTTCTACTGGCTCCATATTCTCACCAACACTTGGTATGGGTTAGTCTTTTTCATTGTAACAACTCTGATGGACATGTGGTAATACTGTGCTGTGGTTTCAATTTGCATGCCTCCAGTAACCAATAATATTAAGCATTTTTTCATGTGCTTATTTCAAGCGCAAGCTTTTACATTCAACAATACCGTTTCTCAAACAAATACCATAAGTGTCATTTTTAATGAAAAAATAAAGTCATGCCAATCCCCTAACTTTGCTTAAATAACTTTTAAAGTGATAATTATTGGGGCGCCTGGGTGGCTCAGTCGGTTGAGCGTCCAACTTCGGCTCAGGTCACGATCTCGCCGTCCATGAGTTCGAGCCCCGCATCGGGCTCTGGGCTGATGGCTCAGAGCCTGGAGCCTGCTTCCGATTCTGTGTCTCCCTCTCTCTCTGCCCCTCCCCCATTCATGTTCTGTCTCTCTCTGTCTCAAAAATAAATAAACGTTAAAAAAAATTTAAAGTGATAATTATTGTTATTACAATATTAACACGATACCAATAAAAAACCAGGCAAGCCTTTCTTTTAATGATAAATTTCATGACTATAAACAAGTAAATCCAAACAAAACTAAAAATTCGTACTAATGCAAATCGTAATATGAGAGAGGCTTTTGCTGACCCTAAATCACCATTTGCAAATTTCCTCCCGTTGCTCCTACAGTACCCCATGATATTACGTAGCCTTTTCTTGGCAGGAATTTATAATTTGTGTATAAAGTCTGCCTTCACTCTTTAGCCTGGGACAATCAAAGTAGTTCTTCTTGACTCCAACACAGTTATAAACACCAATGCAAATGTGGGCACTGGCCCTGCATGGCAATACTTGTTTATAAGGGGAACCAGATGATGTAGAACATGCTTACGTTGTTTTGTTAGATTTTCAACGAAATGAAAAACACAATATCGAAATGCCCTCATGGCAAAGAAGTCATCCCGAAAGACGGGACTATGAATTCCAGGCTTTGGTACACACCCCAGGTAGAAAAGCCCCACACTGTGATATGGGGTCCTGGTGCCGTCTTGACTTCACCACACTCCTTTGTACCCTGTGCCTAATAGTCCTTGCACTGTCCCATAGTGCTAACGACTCCTCCAACAACGTATATTTCATTAAGTCACTTGATTCCCCCGCGTGCCCGCTGAAACCCTGCGAGGAAGGCAGAGCATCACCCTGAATTGCCGGTGGGGAAAATGAAGCTGACCACCCTAGGTGAGTTTTCCCCCATTCACAAAGCAGAACCTGATCAGGTCAAGGCTAAAGCCCGTTCTTCCAAATCCAAATTACATCTTTTTTCCTGTGTCACATGACTTCGCAGGCTTTATTACTAGGAAGAAACATTCTGGAGAACACACAAACCTGGGACTTTTTAAATAGCTCTTCTTATGCTCAAACAACCAAATGTTTTCCACCCATTTCCTCTCCACTAATCCAAAACAGACCCAGTGCCCTTTTCCCTATGATTCACGTCTATTTTTCTTTAGATGTCTCTTTGTCCTCTTCAGTAGGAAACGCACAGTCTCAGGCACACAACTGGGTATGACACAATCCAGCTGCCACCCACCATGCGGCTACTGTCCATCATGAAAAACAGGGACACTGTCCTCCCTCATTCCTACAAACAAGACACGGGTGTTTTCGTGATCGTGCCAGCTTTCAGTACCCTCAGGACATTCACAAATGTCATTAAGGATGCCACATTTCTTTTCCAGGTGCAACTTTTCAAATAAAGCTCTCAAAACCACTGCAACAAAACCGTGACATCTGCCGTTCATCGAACTTTTGTTTCACGCCAGGCGTGATGCTAAAAGCTCACACGTGCCTCATCTCCACACCATGTCCCTATGAGGCAGATCCTATCTTACTCCCCTTTTGGAGACAGTGAAGCGAATCTAAAGAGTGCCAATGTTACACAGCTAATAACTAGCGGAGCCACGGATCAAACCCCAGTTTTTAAGTGCCAGTAACACATGCACTACATCACTAGACCATCTCTGAGAAGTCATTTCCAATTTCCCCTAGCTATAGGGAATAGTTCCTTCAGCTGAACGTTCATAGGCTTTCCACCGTCTCCCTTACCCCACTTAGCCCTTCTGACTTTGCGCCGTCTTGATTTGTGAGTTGTGTCTCACTGTCCTTAGGAATCTCAGACATGGCTTAGCATACTGCGATGGCTACAATACACTGTCAGTGAATGGCTGCCCACTTGTCTGGGTAGCTGGTTGCATGGGTACGCGGGTGGATGGAGAGGATCCCATTGCTTTCATCTAATTAGCACCCTTATTTCTGGAAGTGACACCCGCCACCATCACCACCTATTTCACGTGTGGCCAATCATGTTGTCCCTGCTCACAAGAACAAAATTATTCCAGGATTCCTCTGCAATGGCAATGGACAGGAAAGGGCAAGTGATCTGAGCAGGTGCCTTCCCTGAAGTCATATATGGACACAGGTGGAGAGAAGTACCTCTTCCTTCTGGGACAGTTTAACTGGGTCAGTGTGATTCTGCGATGGCTAGAGCTCATTTTTTCCCTACCTTGAGGGGAGAGCCCACATGCAGGAAGAGGGAAACATCATTTGAACCCCTGGATTCCGCCAGTCAAGCCTGAAGCATGAACCACCACCAGGCTTACCCATTACATGAGCCACGTTTGGCCTGTACTGGCCACTTGCAATTTCAAATATCCTGAAAAATATAAGAAATCAAAAGCCTAGATAAGGACAGTTTTGTTTATACAAATGGTAACTCTGTATTATCATGAAATTGGTGAGGGTAGATGAGAAAGGCAGATGTGCTAGATGAGTTTTATGTAGTCCGTCATCATTCACAAGCCACGTATCACATAACACAACTTAGGTGCCATGGTGTTCACAGGGGTCTTCTCCTCCAGTCTCTTACTTACATTCATAGACATTAAAAAGGCTATTTATTTTCTCACCCATATGAAAAGCCCAGAAGTAAACCTGTTTTCAGAGTAGACTCAAACATCACCATCAAGGACCTATTCCTTCCTCTAGCTTTAGTCTGATTCCTCCCTTGTTGGCTTTCCCCTCAGGCTTCCCGTGCTGAGCCCTTAGTGGTTCCTAGCTCTCTCTTCATGGACACAAACTGGCCACAGCAGTTTGAACACCACCTCCTCATAACGCATGAGCCAGACAAGGAAGAAGAGTCTCTTCTTGCAGCAACTACAAGGGAACTTGGGAGAAGTCAAGTTGTCAGTGTCCTACAATTACATGATTAAAAAGGAGAAGTCTAGGAGTGCCTGTGTGGTTCACTCAGTTAAAATCTGACTTCGGCCCAGGTCATGATCTCATGGCTCATGAGTTCAAGCCCTGCATCAGGCTCTGTGCTGACAGCTCAGAGCCTGCAGCCTGCTTTAGATTCTGTGGCTCCTTCACTCCCTACCTCTCCCCTGGTCACAGTCTCTCTCTCTCTCTCAAAAATAAAAACATTTTTAAAAATTTATAAAAAAAAAAAAAAAGATGGGAAATCTGTTTTCTCAAAGCAAAACTCATGTATTTTACCATTATGAGAGGGCCAGACACACACACACAAAGTGGAAAGAGCCAGGCCAACAGATAGACAAAGACAAAAAGAGAAGAGTCCAAGTATGCCCATACTGAACCATCGTTGAGTCTAGGAGTAGAAGGTATATGGATGTTCACTCCAAGATATAACTTTTCAATATTGCTATGTGTCTGTAATTTCCATGATAAAAAGTTGATGGGAAAAAAGAAGGTATGGAGGCCATTAGTGCTGTTCACCAAGTATTTTTAGCTTTCTGCCTTCAAGGCACATGATAAGTTTATACTTCCCAGTTTCTTTGAATTTAGATGTGGACAAGTGACTTGCTTTGGCCTACAAAATATGAGCTAGTGTCACTACTGGAAGAAGCTTTGTAGGCCTATATCTGATTCTCCATATTTTATTCCCACTGCTGCAGTGACTGAGGAAGCATGCATTTAGATAAAACCTCCCCAACCCGGGTCTCGGAGAGAATGTCTAAGAATAACCCCCAGACAAACCACTATAGACATGCATCTAAGAAAGAAATAAACCTTTCTTGTTAGGCATTATTAAGATACTGGGTTGTTTGCTATAGCGTCAATACCTAGATCATCCTGAGGGATATAAAACAGATGCTGTGCAAGAAAAAAAACTCCATCCTCTAAATAGCGGGGAGCTTTAACTATAAAGTTTTAACTCCTAGACCATTCTTAAATAGGAGCTGTCAAGCATACAATCAGAGCAGACTAAAAATATTGATTTTGTTGTTGTTTACAATGATCAATTAAACACACCAAACACAATGTGCTCGCTCTTTTAAGGTATCTGGGCTATGAAATAATATTGGGAAAACAATTCCAATTGCCCGTATCTCCTTCTTTCCTACCCACCAACAACATGTCCTGGAATGGTGTCAAGACAGCAAGCAAGCATCCTTGCAAAAGGCTAGAATCTGTCCTATTAGCGGATTGTTTCTGACTCCGCAGGAGGGATGCAAGGAGCCAGCACATTGTAAGGCAGATCACTGCCCATTAATCTAACTGTGAGACAAAGGAAAGGGGCAAATGTACCTGGCTCTCAGGAAGTGCCCAAGGAGAAGCTGTAATAGGCAAGTAGAATTAGAGTGAATTCACCAGCAAATACCAACCCGAGAAGTAAATGACTTCTCTTCTCTACTTAGAGGAAATCTTTCTTAACTACTCAAAACCTCTGCACCAACTCCACAAGCATTACCAGTTGTGCCAAGTTGCACTTGCTAAGTCAGTATTGGATTTTTTTTTTTAAGGAACTCAAGTAACCTCTCCAGAGAGAAATCATTTAAAAGTGGAGAAGTCACCAGAGTCCAAACTATGTGGAAAAAAAGATTCTCAGAGAACAGAGAAAGAACAGGTAAATGTCTTGATGGATAGGTCTACATTTTTTAGAAGGAAATTGATCATAGAATTTTGGGTTAATGATGGTTTCATGTTAGCTTTAGTATGGAAGTGCCACTCACCCACCTTGGAGAGCCCCTGCCTTGTTTTACCTCCCAGAAACTCCTTTGGCAGCTCTGTCTGAAGCCTTCACATTTGTCTAAATTGACTTAGCAGCCATATGATTTGGGGCAAGCTGTCAAAATCTCTGCGCCTCAGTTTCCCCCTCTATAATACGGAAATAAGACTATTGTAAAGATTCAATGAAATCACAAGGTAAAGTGCTTAGCAAGCCCTGGCACATAGTAAGAGCACAATAAATGGTTAGTTGCTATAATTATAATTTTTATGTCTTCCTTGGAAGGATCTTGTGTGTCCTTTCTGGGTGTTGGCAGCTTTTCCTTCCAACTCTTCAGGGGCTAACATCATTATTTTCTTTCCTCCTTAATTCAAGGACATTGAACTATGTGCCAGGCACTGTCCTCATAGGTTGGTGACAATGATGAATGAGACAGATTTTCTTGTCCTCAATAGACAATACACAGAATGTAATGTGATCAGAATCTAATGTAATCAGAATCTAATGGCACCATGGAGGTGGGGCACTGAGTTGGCCTGAGTTCCCACAGTCCTACCCTGAGTAGGTGATATTTCAATGGTATCCTATCCCTAGGCCTAGCTCCATACCCAACAGGACCTGCAAACTCTCCAGGTGCTAGGAAATAATCAAAACTCCCCACCCAGCTTTCAGGGCTGTGAAAACTGGCCTGAAAAAAAAAAAAAGAGAGAGAGAGAGAAAGGTTCAGGAGAAACAGACCCTAGATTCTAAGAAGCATTGGGCTGGAGGCTTGACGTAGGCATGGTTTTCTTGTTTGTATTGGAGATTTTCATACTAAAAACCATAAGGATAGAGGTTCTATTCCAATGACATTGGGAAAAGGATTCCAACAGCTATGTTTCCTTCTCTCTGCAATTCCTGCAATGGACATTTCTCATTGCATGCTTGGATCATAAAGCTTCATTTTACAGGCTTCCTGCATTTCGAATCTGAATTTATTGCTTCAGCAAAACCTGTATAATACCATGACCATTCATCGTGATTTGGCTAAGATAGTCCAGCTTTATTCCTGTTATTCTAGCATAATTATTAATAGCATTACCTTTCACTTTCAAAGGTGTCCCAGCTTGAATGATAAGTTAGCAATTACAGAATCAACCTAATTTTAGTAAATCTCTCTAAAAAAATTTTTTAGGGGTGTCTGGGTGGCTCAGTCAGTTAAGCGTCCCACTTCAGCTTGTCATGATCTCACAGTTCGTGGGTTCAAGCCCCGCATCTGGCTCTGTGCTGATAGCTTGGAGCCTGGAGACTGCTTCAGATTCTGTGTCTCCTTCTCTCTCTGCCCCTCCCCTCCTTGTGTTTCTCTCTCTCATTCTCATACTCTCAAAAAAAAAAATTAAACATTAAAAAAAATAAGGATATTTTGATGCTGAAAATACCTTAAAATTATGAGAGAAGTGATATCATTCATATCACAGACTGAAAGAAACAGAGTGATAATACAAGTATTTACCATTTATTAAAAAACAAATGTGCCAGTCATTATGCTAAAGACTCACCTCATTTTATTTCATGTGTAAACTTTATAGTTTCACTCTGACCAATTTCTATAGGTGTAGAAATGAAGCACAAGATGATGAAGAGACTTTCTGAGGAATCATCAAGGAGTAGATGGAAGTATCCTGTGGAGGGAAAACAAAATCATGATAACCAGAGGGAAGGAGGAAGATACCAGAAGAATATGAGGCATGCAAATAGGGACAAAGCCCACACAAGGAAGACCACTTGGTTCAAGGCCAATCATACCCCTTGGCTAGCACCTTGTAGAACCTGAAACACTAATGCATCTTGGGAGCTTGAATCACATTCAGCTGCCCAGATGCTTAAGGGAAGACCTGAAGTCCACTGACCCTAGAACACTGAGATACAAAACCTTTGCAATAATGAGGTTTTTTTCTCAACTATCTCCCCCCGCCCACCCCCTACCTTTTCTTTGGCCTAGCACCATCTCTCTAGAGCTCTCTAGAACAATACCAAATTATAAATATTGTCATGACTTTTAAAATCCAAAGGCCATTAAGAATGGATTCAAGAGTGTCATGGCCTGCAAAGTCCCTGATAAGGCTCAGTCGCTGAAGATTAATCTCTCACCTCTTCTCAGATCTGTCTATTGGCTAACATGAAGCATGGTCCATGGATCTGAGCACTGGAAGATGGGTTTTGAACTTTCCTCTTGCATTATTCACATTCTTTCGGCCACTAGCAAGGGATTCTCATTTCCAACATCATGATTAATCTAATCCCTCCAAGTTTCCACAAGGAATCACATCTTCGTGAAGTTTAATTTAATGTAATTTGACGTAACACTGCCCCCTTGTGCCTCACTACATGAGGGGCCTTTTCGGGGAAGGATTTATTCTTAATTAAAAATAAAATTTATTATTCCAGCACCTTATTGAACATTATGCTGGGGAGGGGAAGATGCATTTCTTGTTTATATCCCTTCATCATTTATCTCAGGCCTTTGTTACATTGGTTTCCATCATTGCTAACTGCTGGCCAAGGAAATCAGTTCTAAGGGGCAGACTTCAACATAAATCCACATGTGATTATTTTAAAGTAGCATATGGACGGAAATAGCAAACAATAATCCAGGCTGCCCAGGAATGAGGAGTTCAGGAGAAACTGAGTAAGAAATCAGGAAATGAAAAGAAAGTTATTAAATAGACTTGCCACAGCTGGCCTAGTGATTTCAATAGACTTGGTTAATGGGAAAAACAATCATAGAGAGCTCTTTAATTGCTTTTCTGCTGAGTTCCTTTCCACATCTCCATGTTTGCAGAGATTAATTAGGAGTTCCAATCACAACCTAAAACTAAACTCAATGAGACAGATCAGAGAATTAAAAAAAAAAAAAAAAAAAAATGGTGCCATGCTCTGGAGACTTCTGAGCAGTGTATCTCATAAAATTGATGGTCAGTGCTTCTGGTTTGCAAAAGATTACTTGCAAAGAATAAGTAATGCAAGGGCAGAACCCTAATATCAAATAACGCACAAATCCTTACTCCTAGCTCAAAAATTGGGCCTGGGCATTTTTCTCTTGATTAGCCACTACTCAGCTCTCTGGGCGAGATATTGGTAGGAAAATGATCCAGAAAACTTTGGATGTTCTATAAATCACTGAAGCAAAGAGGATGCAGCCAAGCTGACCTCTGAGATAAGGTGACACACAAAGAGACCGCATAAACTAACCTCTGGAAGTGTACTCGTCACCCTTCCAGGGACAGTTCTGAGAATTGTTCCATTTCCATTGGGTTTGTAAACTCCAGCATCACCTCCGTGATCATCTCAAGATAGACACATTGGCCTATGATAGATGTCTGGGGATTGAGTACATAGTAGGGGTGCCTAAAAAACCAGTCCATGTGCTTTTCTTCTCCACCCTTGACTCATCCCCTCCTAGGCCAGACTTTGCTTTCTGATGAGCTCTTTTTAACCCAGTCCAGGAGTTTCAGCTTTCCCTAAGGCTGTGGACATTCCCCATGTCTTGAACAACCAGAAGCCCCCTTTCCATTTATCTTTTATTCCTGGTTTTCGTTTTTTTTGTTTGCAGTATTTGTTTTTGTTTTAAGTGTGCCCCCTGCTGGTCTATTGTTTCACACAGAACCCCATCAGGGTTCCATGACAGACCAGCAAAAGTGCTCTAAGAGGTTGTGATTGTGATAGGTTTGTCTTGCCTAGTTAAGCAGGAGGGACAGGTTTCCCTGAAGAACTTTCACTCTCCATGAAGAAGGGGACCCTGATAGCAGTAGGCTAGGAGACTAGGGGGGAAGCAGAGGAGAATCATTTCCAATGGGAGACACGGGAAAGGTGAAAATCAATAAAGACATAAACACAGAGTTAAAATCAAATAAGCAGGAAGGAGACCGTCACAAGATGAGACTGGGAAGGTCCATTTTGTGACATTTTTCAGGAGAGACTAAGAACTTTTCTCACCTCTCTACTATGAGGCTCCCCTTTCTTGATCCTTGGCACCCCCCTTCCCAAGCACACCAATTCTGGACCCAGCAATTCCCTCCACCCATCAAAACTAAATCTCAGCCGTGCAACTGATCAAACGTGGTCACGCAGAGAAATGACTGCAAAAGCTTGATGAATCACAGTAGTTCCTAAAATCTTGGTAGACTGCAGAGCCCATAAACCCCAAGATGGTCTGAGTTCAAATCCAACACTTCACTCTGTCAGTCTCCTCATCTGTAAAGCCTTTCTTCCCAGGCTTCTGGGAGAATTTAACAAGACAGTAAAAGTGCTCAGGGCAGCAAAGCAGGACATTCTTAGCTAGGATTTGCATTTCGATCATGGCACCGAGCTTTCAGCCAGAGGAATAAATCCTGGTGGCATTTTAGATAAGAGTGAGCTGGAAAGGCGTTTGTGCATTTTGTTCATCTTGGAGTCGCGTGCAGATCTCCAGCTGGGCCCAGTTGAAAGGCCAGGTTGACTATCTCATGAAGTAAACTGGAACATACTTCATACATCAAGTAGCCTGCCCTGGATAGAAATGACAGGATTTCTCTTGGAAGGGACACCGAATGTATGGGGCTTTTTGTCTTTCCTGAGTGGCCTATATTTACTGATCTGTTGTTAAAGAACATGAAAGGTTTCTGCAATTTCAAAAAGCATTTATTTTTTACTTAAACTTAAAATTTCATCGAAGTCTTCTTCAATGAACTTTTTAGGGCTTGGATGTTTGCAACTTTTTCCTTAATTAAAAATTTGGGATGTTAAGATTATTTTACTTCCTTTATCAGATACCGTGCATGTTTTTCTCTGGCTGCAGTATTTATTACTGTTAAACGTAGGATAATACTCACATTTGTCAACACAATCATTACTTATTTTTTTTTCATTACCTATTTTGTATATGGCACCGATAGAGACTGTGTACATGTGTTGGGGTGGAGGAACTATTAGGAAAGGGGCCACAGACTGATAAGATCCCGAGTTTTAAATCCAGAAGGAGAGAAGAGTGACATCCACAGAAAACGGCTTCATAAGGAGGGGAAGAATAAGTAGCCCCCAAGAGACAGGGACCAGTGGCACTTAGCTATCAATGTGCATCAGAATCACTTGGAGAGTTTTTTAAAAATATGCAGATACCTCTGTTCCACCTCTCGAGATGCCGATTCCATGTACTGGGGGTAAATTCCTGCCTGTTTGTGATTGGTTTAAACAACGCACAGGTGATTCTGATGCGTAGCCAAGGTTGAGAACAGCTACTATGGGTCGACAGGAAGGGAGATTCAGAAGAGCACGAGTCCCTTTGCTCTTGGAGAGAACGAGAGAGTGGATTCATGGAAGAGATGACATTTTACACATATATGTAGTTGTAAGATGAATGCAGGCATGACGTATGTGATGTCATCCATAGAGCTGGCCCCAGATAAGCATGCATGTATTGGTCATCCTTAACTCAAGAACCAGAGAGACAAGGTAACCACCCGGTAGAAGATATGAGAGATACTCAAAGATAATACCAAACTCAAATGTGCAAGGAGGCCCTGGATATTCCACCAACCAAGAGTAAAGCGCTGCCTGATGGAGAACAGAAAGGCTGAAAACTGCTGCAAGTTTAGAATTCCTACAATCCTGTCGTTCTAGAACTACAAAATGATAAAGGGGGGGGGGAGCACATCCAACATTATTGGAAATGTTACTTACAGCTGAGAAAAGAGGGCAGATGGATGATGGGAACGTGGCAGCGCCAATGACTACAGCATGCATTGTCTTGAGTCTTCCCACGTCAAAGAGGGAGAGAGCTCCGATGACTTCTTGAAGGTTTCCGCTTTACTGAGAAGGTGAGGCAACAGTCTAAACTCTGCCATTGAGCACCCTGTGTTTCTGTCTCGTTCCATGTGGCTTCCTTCACACTTCTGCTTTTATTGGAAGTACTGGAATGGCCATGAGCACCTCTGGAATTGTGTGAAAGTTGGAGACAGATTTAATTTGGGTTTATGTGGCTCATAGTCATTTCCATGTAGTGATGTGCAGGTCCTGAGCCGGAGGCCATATCTCAGTATGAATGTGCCCTGTAGTAACTGACACCACAAACATGTTAAAAAGAAAAAAAAAACAAACATTAAAACATATAGAGCCAGAGGCTCATATGCAAAACACTCTGTCTATTCACATAGCTTACAATATGGAAGAAATAGAGGTTTTCCCAAATTTGACAACAATTTTTAAAACAATTTTTTCAACGTATGATCTTGCTATGTGTGAAGGTGAAAATAACCATTATAAGCCACAAATAGTAAAAATCAAATTTTGATCAAATATGCTAGAGAAGAGATTGAATCTCTAATATCTTTCTATTCTCTCCTTAAAAACAATATGAGGGGTGACTGAGTGGCTCAGTCAGGTATACGTCTGTCTCTTGATCTTGGCTGAAGTCATGACCTCAAGGTTCATGAGGTCGAGCCCCCACATCAGGCTCTGCACTGACAGTGTGGAGCCTACTCGGTATTCTCTCTCTCCCCCCCCCATCCCTCCCCTGTTTGCACGCTCTCTCCCTCTCTTTCTCCCTCTCTCTCAAAATAAATAAATAAACTATGAAAAAAATATGATAAAATATCATATGAAAAGTTCTTCAACTATGGAGATATGTCAGGCAGTTAACTAATAAAAGTATAATGCTCTTTTTCTGGATTTTGTGTGATGTCTGTGGTATCTATCAGCTTTTTGAAATGTGTTACTTGTTGTGATTTTTTTTTCATTCTAAGAAAAAAAACCCACTGTGTTCACATCACTATAATTTTTTGCCTCTCCTGAAATTCACAACAAAAGAAGCATTATGGGGAACATTCTAAATGTCGCACCTCATCTCTCATCTCAAGACGACAAGAAATTCTATGTTTTTTATTCATTTAAATCAAATCGTCTAACTCCCAGTGCTTAGCTTTTCAAGAATTCAGGAAATTCTCGGTCATCATTGGTGTTTCTGCCCTCCCAGAAACACCCGGTTCCCAAGGTCTTACCCAACCCCAAGCAAGAGGGTGACGTGTCTATTTATCTGCTAGGGCGTCTATGGCACACTGCTCCAAGGAGACTCTATGACTGCCCTGCTTTGCTGAGGACATAGCCATCTTGGACTAGTTTTAGACCCCTTCCGCTTATGGTCCTTTTCTGGGTTTGCTATGTACACATCACTCTTCCCCAACCCAGGAATGGGGCATTGGATGGATCTGCCCCATCCCAGTCCCCAGTGAGCTTCACCACATTTAGGTACGTCCAAATTCCTAGGAATACTCCCTTATTCTCTATCCTTGACCTCAAACACTCTCCCTCGGCTCTATAAGCTAGGACCCTTAGTCCCATATCTTTTACAAGCTTAGGCTTTCAAAAAGGCAAGAAAAGCATTGTCTTCAGGCAACACTGGTTCTCAATCATGGAGGTAAAAACCTAGGCTGAAGGAAAAGTCAAAGTCCCGGCTACTTTCGGGAACAGAGAGAAAGGGAAAATATAGGGAGAATGTTGAGCAAAACAGAAATACTCGATTAGTATCTCCAATTGAAAGAACAAATCTGACCACACCACTCCCTAAACCGCACCTTTTCAGTGGCTTGCAATCACTTAGTAGATACAGCAACTAACCAGTAACGACAAGACCACTTACTTGTAGCACCTGCCCCCCCAATTCCACAGAGGTGCATTAATAATTGCAATGTTCATCAGACTGCTTAAGGGTCTTGTTAAAATGTGCGTTCTGGGGGCGCCTGGGTGGCTCAGTCGGTTAAGCGTCCGACTTCGGCTCAGGTCACGATCTCGCGGTCCGTGAGTTCGAGCCCCGCATCGGGCTCTGTGCTGACAGCTCAGAGCCTGGAGCCTGTTTCAGATTCTGTGTCTCCCTCTCTCTCTGCCCCTCCCCCGTTCATGCTCTGTCTCTCCCTGTCTCAAAAATAAATAAACGTTAAAAAAAAATTAAAAAAAATAAAAATAAAAATAAAAAAAAAATGTGCGTTCTGATTCAGAAGGTCTAGAGTGAGGTCTGGGATTCTGCATTTCTAACAAGCTCCAGGTGACACTCCAGGACTTCAAGGACCACATTTTGAGTAGCAACAGACCACGGCTTTTTTTTCCCCGAGCGTCCAGCACATCATACAACACCCTTGTTTCATAGTGGATTGTAGAATGACCTGTCCTTAGAGTTACCTGGGGACTTTTCTTTAAAATGCCGGTTTCCTGGACCTCACCCCAGATTCACTCGTTAGAATCTCTGTGATGGGTTCCATTAAGTGCATTTTAACAAGCCCCTTGTTAGGCTTCATAGCATTTAGCAGCCATTGTTCTGACTTTGCCCATGATTAACTACTCAAAGTATTCCTAAGGTACCTTTCACTTTCCTGACCCCAGGACTCTGCATAAACTGGAGCCTCCAGGGTCCTTATCCAGTATCATTCTTCACCTGCAGTCTATCCATTCTACGTGCATTATTCCTACTAAGCCTTCAGAAACCTTCTGGGTCGCCTGTCAATCTGGACTGAGTACACTTCTGTGCTGCTTTCAACCATCCTGTGAATACTTGGATCCCAATATTATGACTACTTGCATGTCTCCCTCACAGTCTGTGAGCTGCTTGAGGAGAGGGAGTTAACATTTATATACCATGGACATGAACCAGTACCAGGGATGGATAAACAAATGAATGGATAGGATGAAGAGAGAGAGAAAAACAGAGAATGAATGAAAGGCAGATCAGTCTTACACCAAGGTTTATGATGCCTTCCCAATGGTTTCTGCCATTTCTCATTTCTCCTCGATCACCAGCTTCCACTTCCATATTCTCTTTCGCTGTTTGTCAACTCAGATGAAAAAATTCAGCCCTTTTCCTGTTTCTACAAAAGTATCCTGAGGGCAAGGAAGAATTTGCTAGAAGACAAGGGATGAAGAGAGCAACCAGATGAGAACTCTTGTCAGATCACCAGTCCACCTCCTTAGTGCCCTCTACACTCATTGCCCAGAGAAACCAATTTAGTTCCTTCCAAGTTTGCAGAATACACCACACTGATGCGTGGATAATTGACATTTCCCTCTATAGCATCCTAACAGAACCCTGAGATTTTTAGGGATTCACCTATCCAAGCAACCACGTGCTTCAGAGGACCTCCCCTATCCCCAACTCTGAGGACAGGCTTGACTTATCAAAGAAGTGATTGACAAACATAGGTAGGGGCAGGTGACCCAATCCAGGCCAAGAGACAGGTGAGAGAAGGTTTCCTGAGGGGCTCATAAGAAAAGTGTCCTCATTCATAGGAGATAGCCCAAAAAAGAGATTGTCTCTTTTCTTCCCTCAGCCATGATGGTTTGATATGACACCTAAAACTGTTACAGGCATCTTGCCACCAGGAGGAGGAAAGTGACTTTGAGAATGGCCGCAGACAAATGGAAAGAACCAATGAGATAGAAATAACATAGTAAGTTCACCAAACCCATTTCCTTTTCCTCCCGATCATATAGCAAATCACACTGAATAGCCTCCCGCGAAGTTAGTGCCAAAAGAATTGAGTCCTGATCCATAGACTATGATAGTTGTAGCTTCTAGACCTGGTCTCTAAAATGTCCTGCTTGTTCCTCCATATTCCTTCTCTTTCTCCATCTGCAGGTTGGGTCATGCTAGGGTGCTTCTGAAGCCTTCAAGATGGTAGAGCTAGAGCATAGATGAAGCCAAGATCCTTGGATGTGATAAAAGTATCTATTTTCATCGAGTACTTACACAAATGAGTAGTAGTATTGTACTGTGTTAAGCCATGGAGATCTCGGGACTAGTTTGTTAAAGCATGTTGTAGACTGACTGTATCGTTCCCCAATTCATGTGTTGAAATCTAATACACAAACTTATGGTATTTGATGGTGGGGCCTTGGTGAGGTGATTAGGTCATGAGGGTAGAGCCCTCATGAATGGGATTGGTGCCCTATAAGAGACCAGAGAGCTAGCCCTCTCTCTTTCCACCATGTGAGAATCCAAGGAGTTCAGTAGTGTGCAACCCAGAAGATCCTCAACCGAACCTGACCATGCGGGCACCCTGATCTTGAATCTCCAGAATTGTAAATAAATGTCTGCAGTTTTCAAGCCACCCGGTCTATGGTATTTTCTTACAACAGCGCACGTAGACTAATACATAGCGTGTGGCATTACTTACACTGATTAACAAAACTAAATTCCTTGAGTGCTGAATCAATTAACCCTGCAGTCCATCTACCTCTAGACTTTGTTTCCTGAGCAAACTTTTTAAAATCTTTAAGTCCATTTGGGGAAGGATCTTGTGTTACTTTCAGCCCAAGACATTGTAACAGAGAAATTCACATCTCTACAGCTCCTGCTTTTATATTTGTATAAACAAACCCATCCAGATGGTCACGGAACAAAGACCAGAACCTAATCTGTTAAAAATGTATAGAAATATATAAGGATTTTTTTTAACCCCCCAGGGATGGTCTGCTTTTTAATCCTCACTTGTGATTTTCTGTCCCCTATTGTCCATACCTACTTCTGTGCTTATTTTTTGCTTGATGAGTTCAGGGGATTCTTCTTCTAACCAGCATCCTCCTCCAGACAGCCAAGGACCTAAAGCAATGTGGAATTTAACACTAGGCATTCTGGAATACCTCTCCAGATAAATCTACTGATCAGAACTCCTTGAGCAGTCTCCCCAGACCTAACAAAAAACTAGATTTTTCTCCAGAGTCTTATCTTGTGTGCTCTTGATTCAGGGGCCTCCCTTAGGAGGAAAGCCTTTGTGACATTACCCCCCATTCCTTTGTGACACACTTTCATCCACCCCTAGACAAAGGGCCACAAGCGTGGCCTTTCTCCCACTGCGGGTGCCCCATCCTTCTCAGCCTGATGGCTCCAGTGTCCCAGGGATTGATGCATCAGTGGATTCACCCACAATCCAAGACCGACAAGACTACCTCAATTAGTCTTTCTATAGATACAGCAGATGTAGAGAGGAAATAAAATGTTCTAAAGTTATTTATGTATTTATTTATTTATTTATTATTTGTGGGGAGTGGGCAGAGAGAAAGGAAGAGAGGATCCCAAGCAGGGTCTGCACTGCCGGTGTGGAGCCTGATACAGAGCTCGAACTCGCAAACTGTGAGATCATGACCTGGGCCGAAATCATGAGTTAGATGTTTAACCGACTGAGCCACCCAGGTACCCCAGAAATAAAATATTCTCAACAAACAGGATTTACAACATTAGGGATACGGAGAGCACACGTCTACCTATTCTCCCTTCTCATGGTATTTTCCTTTAGAAACTGAAATAGTTTTTCTGAGCTCCAAAGCATTTCCTGAAATGTTTCCTCCTTATTTCCTTCCCACATTAAAGCTCACCACTTCCTCTTTTATGAATCCTATTATGGTATCTACTGTCCTTTGATATGTTTATCAATGCAGCAGCATACAGGGGTTACAAGCTTGGACCCTGGAGCCAAACTGCCTCAGCTTGATTTCCTGGTTCTGTCCCTCACTGGTTTTTTAACCTTGAACAACGTAAGCTCTCAGGGCCTCAGTCTCCTCCCCTGCAGAAGGGGATTATAAAAGTGACTTCATCAGGTGGTGTTGAACATTAACTGAGGAAATTCACTTAAAAGAGCACCCAGAACAGTATAAGGGCTCAGTAAACATCGGGGTAACTATTTGGATATCTCTTTCCGCCCTTTTATGATAATAAGCCCCTTGAGGTAAAGAACAAAATGTTACCCATCTTGTATTCCCAGTGTGGGGAGGGGGCCTGATGTAATGCTCTGTTTGTGTTGATTGAATGAATGGGAAATAAGTAACTGAATGAGTTTCTGGATATGTCTAGGGCTAATAAGCAATTATTCAGAGATTTCCCCACCGAAAATCATAGCTCTATAGCCAAGGAATTCCAGTCTTTGTGTCATCCGTCATAACCCAAGATGAGCTTGGATTCGTTTTCTCTGCACCAGTGACTGAGCTTTCCAAAGCCTCCTCTGCTTCCATTTCCACCCTCAACTCCTGCACTCTGCATCCTTGCAAAGGGGTGAAAACATCCTGTCTATCCAACCACAAGGAAACAGTTAAGGAAGTCAAACCATACTACGAGGCCATGAAAAAGACGGGTTAGATATCTTATCCTTCTATTGCAAGACATTAGTAATTAACTATTAAAATGATAAAATCAAGTTATAAAACTGTATTACAGAGTGCCCGTTTTGGTAAAATATACATTTGATATACTACATGTCCAGACATGTGGTTTTCACCTGCACATCAGACCTTAAAAAATGATCCCTGCCCAAGCCCACTCCAGACCACTTGAATCAGAAACTCCAGGGGTGACGTACAACCATTGGTATGCCTTAAAAGCTCCCCAAGCGATTCTAATGACATAAATGGATATGTTATCAGTGGCTGTCTCTGCCTGGTGGGATTGCTGGTGTTTTTATTTTCTTCCCTTTGCTTATCTTTTTGTCCCCTCCTATAAATGTGTATTGCTTCTGTGATAAGGGGGAAAAAACATACACAATCAAAGTGAAGTAGGGAGAAAGGTAGAGCAGAGGCGATTTTTAATATAGGCTAGGCCCTTACTGGAAGGGAGGGGTCTGTAACACTTGGCACGCTGTGCTGTTTAAATTGCGATTCCACAGGAACTCATACGAGGGGCCGGGGGTAAAAACACACCATTGTACTGCAGTTCAACGCCAACCAGCAGAGAGATAATTAAATGATAAGCTAGCAGCTCTAAAACACTGGACTCATTTTTGAAGTTTATTAACCTTCTTGTTGGGTAAAGCTCAGCTTTAACTGTCAACTACCATCAAGACCTTGAGCAAAAGAAAGAACGGAATGCACGGGAGTCCCCTGACAGTTCACAAGATTGTCTGACAAGGGAGTCGATGCCAAAGGCTACCATACGACAGGCAAATCCAATCCTTTCTGATGCCCAGAATTTGAAATTAATCTCTCAGTTTCTCTAGGTAATCGTAAATTCCAGTAGTTGCATAAGTAGTGGGATGGGCAGGGAGATCTGAGAAACATTTGCAGGGAGAGGCACCTGGGTGGCTCAGTCAGTTAAATGTCCAACTTCAGCTCAGGTCATGATCTTGTGGTCCATGAGTTCAAGCTCTGCGTGGGGCTCTGTGCCGACAGCTAGGAGCCTGGAGCCTGCTTCGATTCTCTCCCTCTCTCTCTGCCCCTTGCCCACTTGCTCTCTCTCTCTCTCTCTCTCTCTCTCAAAAATAAATAAACATTTAAAAATGTTTTTAAATATATGATAAAAAAAATAAGTCGCCCCTCACCTTAAAATTCCACTATTATTGACAAGACCAGTTCATTCCAGTAGAAGAAAGCATTATCTTCTCTTGTCTTCTCTTCTTAAGCTTCGAACATTCCTGAAGGGGATTAGCATTCTGTTATCTATGATTCATTCATTTATTCAACAAAATTTTACCCATCTATTCAATAAATATTTTTAGCACCTATCATGTATCAGGGACAGTGTTCAGCAGTAGGGATAAGTTGGTGAGCAAAATCTGTCTTGCCCTTTTGGCTCGTGACCTAGTAAAAAAGACACAAGTTAATCCAAAAGTCACACAACTATAAAATTCCAATCGTAATAAATATTGCAAAAAACATTTGATGTCACAACAGAATACAAGAGAGGAACTGAGTTTGTTTGGGGGCAGAGATTGAAGTGTGAACAGAATATACATTTACAGTGTAAGAAAGGAAAGAGCACATACAAAATGTCTTAATTATGACGTGGTAAGTCTAATAAGAGTAATGTGAAAAAATACACAGGGAGCTCAAAGGAGGGTTTGCTCTTAGTATAAAGATCAGGTTACAGAAGAAGGACCACCTGATCCCAATTTTGAAAAATAACTAGGCAAGGAAGTGTGTCCATATTCCAGAGATTGATACAAGCAGAAAGTGGCAGTATTAGGGTTAGGGGAGGGCAAAGTCTTGTTAGGAAAGAGGTAACTGTCACCATGTGTCTACTCTCTGAGCAAAGATGACTGCATCTTTGGTTTCAGGGGCACATGATGACTAGATTGTGAAGGGCCAAAAATGCAGCCTTTTTTCCAAGCGATGTGGAACCATGAAAAGCCTGTAAACAGTAGAGCTCAATAGCTACTTCTTTGTCTGAAAGGTAACTGCCGTCCTCCAGAGAACTGAGCTTCCAAAACGTTGAATGAATAAATGAATAAATAATCTAGTCCTACACCTAGAAGGGTGACTGCTGAAGACTTCTGAGAAAAGTACAAGACATAATCTAACGTTTATTGCTAATGTGGTCACCGCAGTTTTAAACGACACAGCCTGGGGGCACCTGGGTGGCTCAGTCGGTTAAGCCTCCAACTTCAGCTCAGGTCACGATCTCACGGTCCGTGAGTTCGAGCCCCGCGTCGGGCTCTGGGCTGACGGCTCAGAGCCTGGAGTCTGTTTCCGATTCTGTGTCTCCCTCTCTCTCTGCCCCTCCCCCGTTCATGCTCTGTCTCTCTCTGTCTCAAAAATAAATAAACGTTAAAAAAAATTTTTTTAAATAAAATAAAATAAACGACACAACCTGGTTTACCCACTACCTTAAAGGGATGAATTGTCCAGACTGCCACGCGTGAGGAGCTCTGATGTAGGCCTGAAGTGAGGCGCTCAGAATCCCTCCCCCAAAGCCTTTACCAATGAAATGTGGACTTCTGTGAGAAGATGCTACCATCACTATGATCGTTTTTATACAGAGAGATGGTTTCCATCTATAAATATAGGAAGAGGCACATCAAAATAGGTTAATGCACATGACTATGAGTCAGAACTCTATATTGCAAATGACAGAAATCCAACCAGAACAAGCCTAAGCAAAAGGGAATTTATAGGACCATAAAACTGAGGAGGTTTTAACCAAAGGTTGAAACCAAAGGTTTTTTTTTGTTTTGTTTTTTGTTTTTTTTATTTTTGGGACAGAGAGAGACAGAGCATGAACGGGGGAGGGGCAGAGAGAGAGGGAGACACAGAGTCGGAAGCAGGCTCCAGGCTCGGAGCCATCAGCCCAGAGCCTGACAGCCCAGAGCCTGACGCGGGGCTCGAACTCACAGACTGCGAGATCGTGACCTGGCTGAAGTCGGACGCTTAACCGACTGCGCCACCCAGGCGCCCCTGAAACCAAAGGTTTTAACCAAAGGTTAAGAGCCTCGGGCACAGGTTTGATCCAGAGGTTCAAGCAACATCAAAAAAATCTGTATCACCCTCCATTTCTTAGATCTTCCTGAATCTGCTTAGTTTCATTTTCAGATACGCCCTCTCTTTATGAGAAATCATCCATCACTGGTGGCCTTCACATTCACATCCTCTATGTTCAGAATTATCAGTAGTAGAAACAAGCCTTTTTTGTGGCTTTAGCAGAGGAGCCTTGAAGAAGAGTCTTGCAGAACTCTAGAGAGACAGGTTCATCTAACTGGCAGATGTGAGTCAGTGTCTATGACTGAGTAAATTGTTCCCTCATAGAAAAAAAATAAAATAAAAAAGTTCTGTTTCTAGAGGAAACAGGATGATGCGGTACCGAGCAAACAAAAACAACAAATGTGATAGATTTTGCAACGGGCTCACATTTTTCTGCTCCGACCCCCTTGTAGCATGCCCTATTGGATGCCAGAGGCTGGAAAGCTAAAAAAAACCACCCATCCCAGACTCCCTTACAGCTCAGATGTGCACAGGGCAGCTTCTGCCAGCAGACATACTCATGCAAAATTTAGCAGCTTATGTTGTTTATTCTGGCAAGTGCATTCGTGGAGGCATTTTGGCGAGATAATTATAGATGGTCCCCAGCTTCACAGGTAGCAGGAAAAAGGGTTCCGGGCAAATAATTTGCTGGTACGGGTCACACCAAGGCAACTCTGTCTTGGAATCAACATCTGTGGTGTGGCTCTAATCATTGCAGAGGGTGTCACTCCCTTGGTAAACCTCTTGTGCACTGTATGTTTGGAAATCTTCCATGAAAGCCCAGCCCACAGCCTGTTCCTTCAGTCCTTCCAAGGGTTTTGTAAGTCCTTACATCTTTGTATATTTAATCCCTTTCTATTTAAGTCAAGTGGGTTATCTTCTGTTATCTGCAGCTGGCCCCTGACCAATAAATACAGCAATCCACTATAATTTCTGAACAGTGTTCTACAAAAACTTTCTTCTGAATTCTTCACATAAAGGGTGGAATCATGGAATCTAGCTCAGTATAGTTATTCTAGACCTCTCACGAGCTCATTCCATTACTGATGGGCCCTGGCAGTTTGAGATATACATTTTTATTCTGACATCTTACAGCTCACTACTGCTCTCTTCGTCCATACCTAATTTGTTATTAAACTCATCTCTTTAGATGTTAATTTTAATTACTGCAGTTTTCAATTCCCATGTTTGTATGTGGTTCTTTTTAAAATCCGTGGAGTCATTTTCCCAGTTTCCTGACATGACTTTTCATTTTTCAGCATAGCTATTTTAAAATGTGTTTGATCTTTGCAACATCTGGGTAGGGCCTATCTCTACTGTCTGTTGTTCTGTCTGTAATTAGTCGTGTGTAGTCTCCTTGTCTGCGTGATTCCCTGTGGATATAAATGTAATGGCCTATACGTTAAAATGGTGTCCACAGAAATAATTTGAGAACTCGAATCATGTTACCTTCTCCCAAAAAGAATCATTCATTTACTTTTGTCACAACCGGAAGCAGGAGGAATCTAGAACCAGCTCTATGTAACTTCAGGAACCACCCAGATAAGGCAAAGATGAACTGCAGACTCTAAGAAGCCAGGTTTACTCCCAGTTTACCTGGTCTAATTGAGGAGGGGCTCTTTATGTGCCCAGCCCAGTCCATAGTGTTTTAACGACTTCTCTGCTCTTGGAAGGTCCTGAACTCCAACTTTTGTCTTCCAGGCCCCACGAGGCTGTCAGTGTGCAAACATCCAGGTTTGCACCAATGAGGGCAACCAGAATTAAGGCAGCCAAAAATACTGGTTTCACCTCTCTCGAGGGCTTCTATCTCCTCCATCTGGTCCTCCAAATTTTTCATAACCTTTTTAGCGCTCTTAAGCCTTAAAATAAATAAATAAATATATATATATTTATATATATATAAATTTATATTATATATATATTTATATATGTATATAAATTTATATATATATACAAATTACATATTTGTGTATATATATACATACATATATATGTATATATGTATATATGTATACATATATATACAAATATGCATATAATATATATGTATATATATATATACAAAAATTTGTATATATATACAAATTATATATGTATATAAATTTATATATAAACATA